>NW_022196050.1:0-433774 GCF_008641045.1 Pistacia vera
TTTGCTCTTCCCAATCCACTGCCAGTTACGTGTTCCCTCCACCCACTCACCAAAATATTCAACACCCAAAATAACTTGTCCCATGTGTAATAATAACCAGCTACCTATAATGCAAGAAAAAAAAAATTCTTAAATGCTGTACTAAGGGTTCAAATATTTTAAAAAGAATCTGCACAGTGCTTATATGGTCTGCTGTACCGCTTAAGCAATCATGGTTATTTATACTGGATCACTTAAGCGATACAATTGATCACTTAAGCGATCCAGTATAAACAACCATGATCGCTTAAGCGATCTTATGCCATTTACTGATTGCTTAAGTGATCTGCTCCTATACACCAGACTTTTACCAGATCGCTTAAGCGTCTGCTGCATACCTGATCGCTTAAGCGATCTATCTGCTGCATTACCAGACCTACTAGATCGCTTAAGCGATCCATCATATCCAGAACACATTTTCTGTCATCTCCACCTACAATTGATTCCATCATACCCAGAACAAATTTTCAACAAATTTCACTCCTTTCAACTTGCATTACATTAAACACAACCCAACAACCTAAACAACTAAATAAAAATCATAACCCAAACCCCATTCATTATTAAATCTTTGTAAATCTAAATATAAAATGTAAAAAGGAAATACACATACTTAGAGGAAATGTCAGGAGGAGGAGGAAGGGGATCTTTGGCAGAGAAGATGTTAATGGTGGAGGAAGAATAAAGTGTTAATGGCGGAGGAACAAGAAGATATAGAGGAATGAGGAAGAAGAAGATGTAGAGGAAGGAGGAAGAAGAAGAAGATGCAGAGGAAGAAGAAGATGTAGACGAAGCTAAGAAGAAGAGAAGAAGATGCAGAGGTAGAGATGCGTTAATGGCGGGAGGAAGAAGAAGGTGTTTGGGTTTGTTTGCAACAATTTCGGGTTTGTGGGAATATAGTATAATTTTGAAAAGATTACATAATACTTTATTAATCCTAATTAAGCACTAATTACCCTTAATCAATAATATGGCTATTGAGTTAACACTTTAAAACTTGATAGCCTTTTAATTAAATGCAAACTTGAAATGTCTTTTTAATAAACTGCCCCCTCTTTTCCTCTCTTTTTCTTTTCTTCTTCTTCTTCCCCATTTTTCATTTCATTGAACGGTCACTGTTCATCAAAATATCTGGAAAATTCCAATTTAGTCCTCACTTATTTCGGCTATTACATTGTACTCCCCAAAACTTTCAAATTATTGCACTTTACCCCAAAATCACAAAATAAAATTTAATAAAACTCCATAAAAAAGAAAAATATGGGGTATTACAATTCTTTGCTTGTAGGAGGCTATATGGTCATTTGGGTTGGTGGTATCATCATACAGCTTCATATTGGGGAAGGTGAATTTGCGAGGCATATCTGAAAGGGCTATGGCATCCATGAATGGCAACTCGGCATAGCTTTGGGGTTGGCTCTTTTTGAGGGGTGCTGGCATTCTTGGGATGCTTAGATCATGGCTTCCATTTCAGCTAGCTGTTTGGTGCAGGGGTGTTGAGGTTCTGGAGGAACTGAGGGAATACCCTTGGGTTGATGTGAATGGCCGTGCGGAGCGATATGGTCTAAGGAGTTGTGCCAGCTAGTGATTGCGTAGGATGTGTTTGTTGGAGTGTAAATGGAGTGTTTAATTGTTGGGATGGCACGGTTTGGGCGAGTGTTTTGGCGGCTGGATTTGAGAGGTGGACATTTTCTTTTTAGGTCGGCTCGACCACGGCTGTGGTAGTGTTTGTGTAATATAATCTCTAGCTAGAAATTCTAAGGGATTTATGATAAAAGCCAATAAATATTTACCCAATTTCTAATATATACATATATATATATCCAGAAGGGACACAGGATCGTTGCACACAATGAGGAGATATGCAGATATTATTTAAACAAACTTAAAATAAAACTTAAAATTTAAATAAACATTAATTTAAATAATCTTACAACTTAAAAAGACAACAGCGGCAGAGCAACACTGAAATCATATTAAGAAGTGAGATTAACACTTAACTAGGTAACGGCGGCAGTGCCGCACTGGAACCAGATTAAGTATTGAACAAAAATCTAAAGAAAAAAAGAACACAAATAAAAACTTAAATAAACATTACAAATAAAAACTTAAATGAAACATGATGAATGATGAAGAGATTAATAAAAGAACTAGAACTTGAAAGATTAAAAGAGAATAATCAAAGAACTTGAAAGATTAAACATTGAATGATTATTGAATGAAATTGAACTTACAATGAAAGCTTTCTTTTTGGAGAGCTTTTGGAAGTTTACATCAAAAGAGAATGAAAGAGATAGTTTTAGAATTGGCTTGGTAAAGCGTCAAGATATTGAAACATATTTCAGATTGTGCAGCCAAATCTCTCAGATCGCACACCTAGATCTTCCGCTTTAGATGCGCACCCAGATCTCCATGCTTTGTGATTGAGCTATGCTCTCAGATCAAGTTCTCCACGCTTTCTTATTGAGCTATGCTCTCAGATGAAGCTCTCCATGCTTTCTGATTAGGCTATGCCCTCAAATCAAGCTTTTCATGCTTTCTGATTGAGCTGTGTTTTAGATGAAGCTCTTCATGCTTTATGATCGAGCACTAGCTTTCTAATCGAGCTATCTCTCAGATGAAGTCTCTATGATTTCTGATCGAGTTACGCTCTCAGTCAAGCTCTCCATGATTTATGATCGAGCATAGCTTTCTGATGAGCTATCTCTTAGATGAAGCTCTACAGCTTTCTAATCGAGCTATGCCTCAGATCAAGCTCTCCATGTTTTCTGATCAAGCTATGCTCTCAGATCAAGCTTCATGCTTCTGATCGAGCTATACTCTCAGATCAAGCTCTCCATGCTTTTTAATCGAGCTATGCTCTCAGATCAAACTCTCCATGCTTTCTGATCGAGATAGTCCACAGATCAAGCTCTCCATGCTTTCTGATCAAGTTATGCTCTCAGATCAAGCTCTCCATGCTTTCTGATCAAGCTATGTCTCAGATGCTCTCCATGCTTTCTGATCGAGCTGTGCTTTAAATCAAGCTCTGTGCTTTCTAATCGAACTCCCGCTCTCTTAGATCAAGCAATTATGCTCTTGATCAAGCTCTTTATGTTCTCAGATTGAGCGTCTTATGCTCTCTGATTGAGTCATAGGCTCGCTGATTCAATGAGATCACATGTTCAAGATCTCTCAGATCGAGCTAGACATAATTCAAGCTCTTCAGTTCGAGACTGCAGCCTATAGTGAGACAACAATTCAGATCAAAGACATGAGTTTTTGAAGTTTGAACTTGCACTCCAAAAACTGGAGGGCTATTGTTGGCGGGGAATCCGAAGAGGATAATTCCCCATCATGAGAGAAGATATTTAAATTGGCTCAGTTTAGAAAGAATATATTTAGTTTGACTTAGATTTCAACTAAGGTAGCTGAAGATCTTGCAACTTCTAATCCTATGTATTTGATATTACATCACCTATCATGTAAATTGGTGTTATATAAACCCATCAGAACTTGTTTCATGGGGCGAGGCAATTATTTTAGGAAAGATTCATCATTTGTAATTCTCATTCAATAAGAGAAACAATGGACGTAGGTCAAGATTCAAACTGCGAAACACTTTAAAATTGCCTTTTGTCATTACTTGTATTTCTCTTTAATTATTTAATTACTGATTTTATTAAATCAGAGCACATCCATTTGATTCCGACATGGTCAATCGAATTCTCCTGGTTGTTGGAGATTTTTGTATCAACAGTTAATATTTTATGTTTATGTGAAAAGTTTTACATATGAATAAATCAAGCATAAATAATTGAATTTGATTGATAATGTTTACTGTTTTAAATTTGAGGGTATTTTATTTACATATCTCATTATCCCATTTCTTCAAAATACGTTTTCATAACAAAACAATGGAATCTCTGTTCTATATTTCTATTCCTTTCTGCATTCGATTCCCATTCACGTTAACTTCTTATTGAAAACATAAACATCATGCCATGTTTACTTGTTAGAATTATATTGAAAGGGAAAGAGAGTTGGAAATGATAGATGTTCAAATAGTAAATAAATGATGGAATGAATTATGATTCCATTGTTTATATATAAGATACAATATTGAGGAATTGATGATACATTTGAAAATGAGAAAGATACCTGCAATATTAAAATATTCAATGTAATTTAAAATTATGATATTATATTTTCAAATTAAAGACTAATATAAATAATAACAAAAAAATAATACTATAGTTTTAAGTTCTTTATATTATTTTTACTTTAATAATAGATACTTAACTAAATTGTGCGTCAATGATGATTAATGTCGATCAATGACTGGTACACTATTCAACAAATTTCAACATCTTTTGGGTAAAAGGTAATTATAGAGAATGAAAAATGAGTCCTAAACAAGAAGACTATTACAATGGCAAGATCCTTGGACAGGCCCAGAAATCAAGCAGAAAGAACAAAAAGAAGAGACACGGAAGCACAAGCCACCAAAGCATAGACCTAGCCTCCAAGAGGACTATGCAAAAGGACCAGCATCTCAAAAAAAAAAAAAAAAAAAAAAGGCCAGCTATACTAACAAAAAACAACATTTGCACAATTTGCAACTAACTAACGAGCCTCCCAACAGTCTACGTGATGTTACATAGCAGTCCAAACATCAAACCAACCAACAAAGACACCCAGAAGAGCCAGATTCAAAAACTTTGCAGGAGCCCAAACACAAAACCACAACCAGCCACAGGCAGAAGGAAAAGAGAACCATGCAGCACAATCCCAGCCGAAGTACACCAGGAATGAAAAACAAACGAGGATCTGTACTGCCAGCCGCAAGGAACTGCAGACAAAAAATAACTCCCCAGCAATACACAGCTTAGTAAACGTTCTGGACAGGGGAGAGAAAAGGCTTCTCAAGTCTCCAGGTATTCGCATGGCAAAATCAACAGCCCACAACAATAATCACTAGATTATGAAAATAATGAACGTTGAAATAAAATCATTAAGAGAAAAAATAGAAAATTTATTTCAAATACGGCCAAAAAAGTAATTTCATTGGGTCCCCTACCGAAGAATTAGGTTCTAAAAAATTTTAAGGAATCATTTACCATTGTTGATACAGAATTCTGCACCAACCAGCGTGATCCGATCGACCTTACTGGGATCAGAACTGATGGTGGCGTGATTAGTGAAAATCAACAATGAATATGAATGAAACAAACTAAAAACAAAAAGACTCTTAAAGTGGTTCGGCGAGGTTAACAACCTACGTTCACTGTTTTTGTATTTGCTGTGAGAGCTTACAATGCAATCTTGTCAGAATTCATAACCCCTTTCACATTTGAGGGGGTTTTATACAAGTTTGTACAAAGAAAATAGTGAAATTAGGGGATTACAATTGATCTGGATCGCAATATTGATATTCTTGCGATTGGCGCTGTGATTGCATAGTGATCGCTGTTGATCGAGTCATTCCCGTAATATCTAGGATCTGAAGTAATCTGGAGATTGATTGAATGATTCCTCAAATTTTCGACTAGCTTAGTTGGGTCAAGCTATATCTCGACGAGCTTATGCTAGGTCGATAAATCATAGTTGCTGAGCTCATTTTGGGTCTATCAATATAGCTGCCGAGCTCATTCTAGGTCAAGTTATATCCTTAAGTTGGCCCAGCTTGACGGAAAAATCACACACAATATCTGCCCCTAGTGTTCGCGATCATTTCGGGTTCGAAGACTATTGCTCGATCTGATGCCGAGCTCTGCCTCGACAGTGAGTCTCCAGTGAGGAGTGTTGACTAGGCCCCCTTGATCAACCTTGTGCTTGGTTGACGTACTCACACTTGGATCTTTATTCCTCACAATACTTGTCAAAAATCAGATATGAACAGTTAGGGTATAAAGGTAATTTCGCATGGTCGTGCCAATAAATGAGGCAGCCTTTGTTAGTTAAGTTTTGTCACACGTGGACGACGATAGCTATTCACACGCAAAGTCGAGGCGACATGCAGCGACAGTTATGATTACTGCAATCTGACGGCTCGTCACTCCCTGTGGATGGTTGACACATGGCCATGTCAAAGGGTTGAGTGCTCGATAAATGAAGGTGAGGATCGACTTTAAGTCGACGACCACGATTAAACCGCCCTTTTGTCTCCCATGTAAACCACTATAAAAGGTGGTGAAAAACCTCAGAATAGTCACTCGAAAGTATTCTGACTTTCTTGCTGTTCTCTGTTGTTGTCTTGCGTCGTTACGGAGGTTTTTCTCAAGAGTTCTCAGCACTTTCCCCATTCCGGTAAGGCTTTTCTTCCTTATTCTCTCTTGTTTTCTGATTTTTGTGTCCAAGGGTGGCTGCTGAAGTGGCCACATGGATATTTTAAGGTTTAGTAGGGTTTTTGGGTGCGTCTCTGGCGGTCTTGGGTTGGTTGCATACTTTCACTGTATTGTGCGAGCTATCTCGAGTGTCTGAAATAGAAGTGGGGTGGAATGGTCGCCGATTTGTTCGAGCTTTAACACATGTTTGCTTCTTTTTTTAGGTACCCAGAGTCGAGCTACAACCATGTCGTCATCTAGCAATCGTACAATAGATCATATGTTCAATTCGCTGGTAAGCTCAGTAGCCCTTGGGGATGTGCCCCTGAGATATCTGAAGAATTGTCACTAGAAGTTCAGACCCTAATGTTGTGGGCTTGTCCGATGTGCTTCGATCCAGCTAGTCATTCCCCACCGTCTCTAGCCATAGGTGTGAAGAGAACCACAATCGTCGATCACCATTGAGGATCTGAACGCATAAGAGTGGTCTACGTGCCGCAGCTTAACTTAATGGTTCCGAGGAATATTCTCAAAGAAACCCCCACCGGATGGGTAGCGATTTCCGAGGCTCTCCTTAGGTGCGGGGTATCCATTCCCCTGCACTACCTCATCAATAACGTGTTGAGGTGATTCAACATCGTTCCTTTCCAACTAACGGCCCAATCTTACATGATTACATGCGATGTACATCACGTACATGATTGCTAAATTGGGCGAGCTATCCGTCAAAGAGCTCGTCCACTTTACAAGCTCAAAAAAGGGCAAGACCAGACGTACTACCTTCCAAAGCGAGGAGAGTATGTTTAATGGGCTGATCGATGTCCCAAAGAAAGTTTCATACATAGGACTCGCAATTCTTTTCTACGAAACATAGGAGACTGGCGTCTTCACTACAAAAGCGAGTAAGGCTTGGGCTTCTGGTACGTGTGAGGATTGTTCTCGAGCTGTACATTCCAATTGATCGTCCATTTTGTTTTTGCAGGTAAAGTCAAGCAGAATTATTTCCAGCCACGAGCTTAAGGGCTGCGGTGTTTTAACAATCTTTTGGGTAATCAGCACAACGTCAACGGCTTCTTTGTTTTCTACCTGAAAGCGTACGACTTATATTGGGATTAGGACATTCTTAGCAGTTTTGGAGAAAGGTTAAGTTGTTGCTTGCTCGCACTTGTTTTCCCATGCAAAAGATTGCTAATTATTCTTGTTTTTTTGAAGAAATGTGGGCCGAAAAACCGAAAAAAAAAAGAAAAACGGTGCCTTCGCGACCGCTACAAGGCTCTGACTGCTTCGAGGACGAAGCAGCGTGAAAATTGCCAGCTCAAAGCATGCCGATGGCAAGCTTGGCAAGCTTGGGGGAGACCAAGCACGAAGAAGCCCACGATTGCTACTAACGTAGTTGGTAGGAAAAGCATTATGGAGCCTAAAGGGGGAGCGAAGAAAGCGTTCGAACCAAGAAAGCGTCCGAACCAACTAGAGGTTTGGGAAAAATAAAGCACCAAGCAGAGATTGGCTGGGCAAAGAGGTATCATGCAAGTCGACGGCCTTCGAAAGGAAGCAGCCAAAGGCTTGGCCAAGAAGAAATTCGTCCGTGCTAGCGAGGCAAGTGCTTCTAGAGGGAGTAAGCCTGACTTATCCCAACCAAAGAATAAGGAACATATAAAGCGGCCCAAGCTATGGTCGATGGGTTGATCGACTAACTCCCCAACCATATCGGTGTTAGGGTCGCGGTGGCCAGGGATTGTGTCACCCCTGCGAACATTCGCGGCTGTCAGGGAATAGTTCCTTCCAGATGTGGCCTTAACCGAGCTATGCAGCGAAGGTACCAGTAGTTACACCCCTTTCCTTGTAGGTTATTTCTTCTTTTGCTGACTCTGTCTCCTTTTGTCAGGTTGCCATGGCGGCGAGCAGACTTCTATACGGGGAATGCAGCAACACTTTGAGGCGAACCATCAAAAATGGCAGGCTACGAAGACGGTGAAGGAAGACGTTATGGCTAAGGCGAGCTTGTAGAGAAGAGAAAGAGGTCAGGCTTGCTAAGCAAGTGGATCAGGGGGAAGTCGCGACCTTCTAGGTCAAGGAAAGGGAATTCCTTGACAATTTTAAAGCGAGCGAGGTTGCTTGGGCAAGGCGAAGGTTAAGGTAACAGAGGTCGCGAGAGACTTTGGCGCAACAGTGGGGTGCAACAACAAACTGGACTTAAGCTATCCTCGGCTCAGAAAGTTTCCATAAGCCAGGAGGCCAAATCCAAACAGTCTTTGCTCGACCTTGGCTGGGAGGTGGCAGGTCTCTAGGAGGCCGAAGTTGAGCCTGGACAGCTGAGCTTCGGATGATGAGCTGAACAAGGCTATTACTATTCGGGCTGGGAAACATCTGTTTCCTTGTCCTAAAATTGTGGGAAGTCCATCCTTCAATCGACTTCTCTTCCTTCCGAGCTTATCAGAAGGAGTTGAAAGGATAAGGGTCGAAGCTCGAGGGAGACCTATGTTTACTTGAATGAGTCTGGGGAAGAAGGCGAGGACTAAGGGGAGGTCGAAGGAGGCAAGAAGAGGCCGGCCCTAGCTTCAAGTCAAGGATCCAACCCCCCTGACCATGATCCCATCAACCGAGGTTTGACCTTGGAGTAGAAGTTTCCATTCCTTCTGCTGACAGAGCCATCTCTTCCTCTCAGTGATGACTCCTAGACAGGTTAGGATGAAGCTCCTGCTCCTCCATTAGCCTGAAGAAATTCCTTTTTTTTTTTTTTTTTTTTGGGTTATTATTTTGTAATGCTCGGTTGTAATCGAGCTTTAATTAATGAAAGAAATTTTTTCATCATTCTTTTTCGTGCAATGGCTATTATATTTTACAGAGTCATTTAATTTGTCATAGTAGACTTTGAGATCGAATTTGTCTAAGTCGTGCGTAGCTTTCTTTTCGGATTTTGTGAGAAAATCTTATGTGACTTTTAGCATCAATTTCAAATTTGTCATCTTTCGAGCTTTCATCGTCGGCTTAGGGCGTTTTTCCCGACATGCTTTTTCTGGATTTTTTCAAGTTTAACTTCGTTGATTTGGGATTTTGAATCCCGATTTTTGCGAGGAAATCTAATGCGATGATAAACTTCGATTTTGACATTATTGTCCTTTTCAAGTTCTTAGTCGTCGGCTTAGGGCTGATTTCCTTCTACGTGTTTTTTCCCGATTGGGGTTGTTTCACCTCAAAAGTTTGATTTTGGCTTGGCTTGTTCGAGAGAAGCTACCTTTCCTAGACCTTGACTCTGAGTTTTCTTTTGGAACGTCATTGTTAGGTCGTGATTTAGTTAAACGCTAACAATCTTAAGATATTAATAATGAATCGCAGAAAGTAAGAATAGTATTCGTTATTAATCAAGTGTTTTGGCCGTGAATAGCCTACAAGATTCTGAACAAGAACAGATGAATCCGAGCTGTTTACCTTCGCAAGTGCTCGACGTTCCAAGCTCACATTATTGCTTCACTATTGAGGCGTTCTAGGTGAAAGATCTGGTGGAGCTTTTTCGATATGCTGAAGGGACTTCCCATTTGGGCCCAAGTGCCCCCAAGTTCAGGTTTTGGTACACTGGTGACCTTTCTGTGACTAGATCACCCACTTCAAAGTCTCTGTTTTTACCTTGGTATTGAAGTATAGCTTGTCTTGTTGTTGATATGAAGCGAGCCTAATTGAGATCGGCCCCGATGTTCTTTGACAGGTCTAGCCTTAGGCGAAAAAGTTCTTCATTTGCTTCTTTGTCAAAGATTTCTCTTGGAACGAACTGATTCCTACTTCAACGGGACCATTGCCTCACAACCATAAGACAAAGAAAACGGGGTCTCGCCCGTCAAGCTCCTGGCAGTCGTTCTGTAGACCATAAAGCTTCTGGCAGCCGTCGGCCCACTCCCTTTAAGGTCGTCGAGCTTCTTCTTTATAGTGTGCTTGATTACTTTGTTTACAACCTCTACTTGTTGTTGGCTTGAGGCCGATGACAACTACAAAACTCTTTTTGATGCTGAGTCGCTTGTGAAGGTCTAGAAATCTTCGTTATCGAATTGCTTCCTATTGTCGATTATTATTGTATGGGGAATTCTAAACTGGCAAATTATGTTTTATAGACAAAAATTTTCAACCTGCTTGACATTATTGTCGTAATGATTAGGCTTCCGCCCACTTGGTAAAGTAATCCACGGAAACAAACTGTGAATTTAACGCCCTTTTTTCCCAAGGGCAATGGGCCGATAAGGTTGATGCCTCAAATTGCAAATGGCCAAGGGCTTGTCAGAATGGTCAATTCTTGTGGAGGAGCCACAAAAATTTGTAAATCTCTGGCATCTGCACTCTACGGACATAGTCTGCTGCATCATCTTAAACCGTTGGCCAAGTAATATCCCTAGAGGAGCACCTTGTAAGTTAGAGACTGCCCTCTACGTGGTTTTCGCAAATTCACTGTGTATCTCTCTTAGGGCATAATTTGCATCTTCGTGGTCAATACATCGCAGCAATGATACATTGAATCCACACTTGTACAGTCCATCGTTGATTAGCATGTAGAGCTTCATTGTACGGAATGCTTAGCTTTGGTTTTGTCCCCTAGCAATGTGCCATCCTTCAAGTAAGCAGTGATTACATCCATCCAGCTATACCTTTGACTTATGGTACACTGAAGCTTGTAGAGCAAAGATGCTTGGTTTTGGGAGGAATTTAACTAGGATTGAATCAGCCTTTTCATTGTTCATTACAGGGCAGGCGAGCTAGTGATCTGCTTGGGAGTTTCTCTCCCTTGGGATCTGATGAATGGAAAAGGATAACTGTCGAGCTCGGTCTCTACTGTTGGAGGTAAGATGCCATTTTATCTTCCTTTGCCTGGTATTCCCCGATAATTTGGTGGACCACGAGCTATGAGTCACTATAGATCTTGATAGACTCTGCCCCCATTTCCCTAGTGAGACGGATACCTACAAGCAATGCCTCATACTCAGCTTTGTTATTGGAGGCATTGAACCCTAACTTACTGCGGCTCTGATTGGGTCTCCCTTGGACTTTCGAGCAAGAAGCATGTTCCTACTCCCTTTTCATTTGAGGAGCCATCTACGTACAGAGTCCATAGCCATAAGTCATCACTCTTTGGTTTTGTTGCTTGACTCTCCCGAGGTATCTACCTCTAGCGGGCTTGATTGACCTCTAGCTAATAGGAAAACTAAGTTAAAAATCTGCCATGGCTGGCTTTGATCGATGTCCTCAGGATATACTGTGTCATGTTTACTCATTCCATTGTCCATTGGATCAATCTACCGATGCTCGGGCTCTGCATTATCTTCTTCAAGGGGAAGTTTGTCAACAATGATGGAGTGTGCCCGAAAATAGGGTTTCAGCTAGAGGTGGAGCAAATGGGCCGGGTTAGGTGGGTTAACCCTAAGCCGGTCCGTAATAAAGAGGGTTCAACGGCTGTCAAATAGGAGGGCGAGTTGAACCAACCCCCGTGCAACCCCCGGGCAGGCCGAGTTGATATATGGCAACCCGGCGGCCCACGGGTTGCTATTTTGTCTCTCTGAAGACAAACCACTAACCTACAGGTTGACCGGGGGTTAGCTGTTGCCAACCTGGGGGGTTGGCTGTTGCAACAATGGCTAACCCGTCGGGTTGACCTGCGGGTTGGCCAAAAAAAAAAAACAAAATATTTTTTTTTTTCAAATTCCCCTTTTACCCTTGAAATATAACCGTTTTATAGCAGTTGGAGGGGTCTTTTTCGTCATTTTCTTTTCCCATTTTTTTCTATAAATTGGCCCTAAACTCTCAATTTTCTCACAACTCAAATCTCCCATTCTCTCATTTTCTCTAATCTCTAATCTCTATTGAAATCTCTCAATTATTCTCTAATCTTATTCTCTTTGTTATCAATGCTCTTATTTTAATTTTATTAGTTTTTGCAATTTAATTCATATTTCCAATTCTCCTTCTTTAATTTTTTATTTCTTCTACATCAATTTTTTTTTTTTTGCAGCATAATGGATGATATTTCACTCCCATCAATTTCAGATGAAGGAAACTATATCTTAATCTTAGTCCCGCTGATTACTAACAAAATGTAGGAGGAAATTCAAATAGTCCTGCTTACTGGTCCAGAATCCGATACAACTCAAAATATGCCCCGATTCTCCCATGCCGGTGGTTCTGAAGTCGTCCTCGTCCAACTTCATCTCAAGCTGAAGCAGGTTCATCAACTGTTGCGAAGACGACCACAGACACACATCAGACGTTTGGGCGCATTTCGATAAGTTTTACGAGGTAAAAAATGGAGTTCAAGTGAAGAAAGCAAGATGCAAGTATTGTGGAAATGTTTATAAAGCTGATTCAGGTAATGTTAGTACTTTAAAAAGACATACTAATAAACATATTGCTCAACATGGAAATAGGAAAGCTAATCATACCAACTAACTAATATGGGTACTACTTGGCATTATAATTCTGATGTATATAGGGAACAATTAGCTTTATATATTGCTACAACTGATCAAAACTATAATATGGCTGAAGATAAAATATTTGAAAGATTTATTAAAAATTCATTTTTCCAGGATTTAAAAGTTATTCTAAAACTGCAACTAGAAATGATTTAATAAAATTGTTTGGGAAAATGAAATTAGAATTAAAAAATAAAATATATAGTTGTCATTTAGTGTGGCTCTACATGCCGATATTTGAAGTGGTAGAGCTAAACAGATTATATTGTGTAACTAGTCATTATTTTGATAACGAATGTAAATTAAATAAATCTTTATTAGGATTTAGATTAATGGATGTGGATCATGTAGTCGACAAATTTATAATAAAATTGTTGAAGTTTAGAAGATTAAGATATTTTAATAAAGTGATAAGTTTAACTTAGATAACGCAAGTTCTAATAGTAAGCTATAGATTTTTTTCAATTAATTATCCTTTATATAACAATTTGAAGTTTTTTACCAACGTTGTGCAGTCATGTATTAATTTAATTGTGAAAAGGGGTATGAAAACAATTAAAGAAAATATTGATAGAATTAGAGAATCTTTAGCTTGGATTACTAGTAGTAATAGAAGAATGTGAATTTCAAGATGCTTGTATAAAATCAAATATGTCTCCTAGAACTTTGCATTAGACATGCTGTTGATGAATAGTAATTATTTATACTTGATTCATGTTTACCTTATGTTAATATTATTAGTTTTTTGTAGCAAATAATAGAAGTCCTCATTATTTGGTAGAAACTGATTGGCATATAACTAAAATATTTCATTATTTTCTTAAAATTTTTTACCAATCCACTTTACAACTTTCTGGTGTGTATTATCCTACTAGTCCATTGGTAATACATACAATTATAAAAATTTCCGAGTTATTTATAAAAAACAAAAACAATGAAATTTTAAATGCACCATAAAAGCAACGGAAATTTTTTTTTTTAATATTGGAAACCCATTCCTTTTCTTGATGTTTAGGTACTATATTTTATCCTAGAATTAATTAGCAGGTTTAGAAAATGGTTTTGACAATTTATGTAAAATTTACAAACCGAAGCATATGCCAATCAAATAGGAGATGTCACAACTTCTCTGCAGATGTATATTTCCAATATGAAACAAGTATGGGAACCCCAAAGAAGCGAAACATCCAAGGAAGTTGCATCAGAAGAAACAAATGAAGACTTCTACTCTTGGAATGCACTGAATAGGCCGAGAAAAAGACCCGAATCCGAAGCACAGCGGCCACAACCTCCTCTTCAAAAGCACCACCACACCCACTAACAACACTAATATACTGTCCTCATGTGGTCAGAGAGTAATGAGCTTCATCAATATTTGGCAACCCCAAAATGTTACCAGCAGATCCACAACAGAGAGCCAACCTTGATGTCTTAGAATATTGGAAAGCCAGAAAATGTATTTTTCTGGTATTATCAAGACTTGACTTGGATGTTTTGTTGTTCCTGTTTCAACCGTCTCATTCGAACAAACTTTAGTGCAAGTGGAAAATTTTAAATGAAAGGAGGACTAAACTTTCTCCAAAAATGATTGAAGTCCTCACATGTCTTAAGATTGGGAACGGTCGCGCCATCAAGATCAATATGAGGTTGTCGACGATACTTTAATAGAATCATTTCAATTTTGTAATGTAGATGATACGATGAGGGAGGTCCTAGTCAACCACCCCCAAATTAGTTGTTTTGTAAATTGTAACTTGTAAATTAATTGTCAATTATTGCACTCTTTTTCTTTACCAAGTTTTGTCCTATTGGGTTTTTCTTGGTGAGGTTTTTAACGAGGCATAAACTGTTGTAATTTCTTATTTTATTTTTTGATAAATGAATAAATTAATTTTTCTTATATTACAATTTATTGTATTAAATTGAATTAATATTTGAAATGTTAACAACAACAAAAATTAATTTAATTAAATTATTGATATTTGAAAAGTTAACTAAAAAGAATTACATTATTCATTATAAATTATTAATTATTATTTGAAAAGTTAACTAAACAAATAAAACAAAATTAAATTAAATTAAAAAAAGGGGCTAACCGGCCCGGGCCGTAGCCTAACCCGGCGGGTTAGGGTTGGCAGGCCAGACAGGGCCAGCCAATTTCCAAAAACTGACGGGCCTAACCCGACCTACCTGTTGGCGGGCAGGTCAAGCCGGCCCGCCAAATTCCGTGACCTGCCAAGGGCCGGGCCGGGTGGGTTAATTTTCCACATTAGTTGCAGCTTTCTGGCGGCAACAATGAGGGCGTAGGTGAGCTTCTCCATCTCCGGGTAACTTGTCTCTGCATCAAACAGTCTTTGCTCACATAATACACTGGCCATTGTATCCTTCTATTCACATACCAACGACATGCTGACAATGGACTTAATATCGACAAGTACAGTAGAATTGTCTCACCCTGAATGGGCTTTGACAAAAAGGAGGTTGTCCGAGGTGTTCTTCAGCTCCGGAGGCTCTTTCACACTCCTCGTCCACTTGAAACTTTCTTCCCTTTCAAGGTCTCAAAGAATGGTAAACACCATCCGTGGCTTGGAAATGAACCTGTTGAGTGCGGCCACAGTCTAGTCAAACTCTGTACCTATTTTATGCCAATTGGGCTTTCATGTTGAGTAGAGCCTAAATTCTCCAGGCTAGCTTTTATATCCGTTGGTTCACGAGGAAACCTAGGAATTTCCCAAGCTCCTGAAACACATTTCAATAGATTGAGCTTCATTTGATACTTTTGAGGATGTCGAACATTTTCCCCAGGTGCTCAATATGGTTTCGGTGACCTTTGATTTGACGAGCATGTCGTCGATGTATACTTCATAGAATGGGGATTTGGTTGGTGAACACTGTTCACTAAGCGTGGTAGGTCGCCCCTACATTCTTTAGGCTAAACAGCATAACCCTGAAAACATAAATTCCACAGTCAGTAATAAATGAAGTGTGTCTTCATCGAGTTGGTACATCGGGATCTGGTTATAACCCAAGTACGCATCCATAAAGCTAAGTAGTGCATTTCTCACTATTGCATATACTAGTTGGTTGTTTGTGGTACGAAAAGTTGTCTTCGGATATGCTTTATTCAGATCCGTGAAGTCGACGCAGTCTGTCACTTGTCATTTAGCTTCTTGACTAGGATTGGGCTAGCAAGCCAGTACGGGTACGTGACTTCCCTGATGAAGTGATTTCCAGGAGTTTGTCGACTTCATCTTTGAGCGCTTAAGAGCGTCTGCATCCAGGCCCTTCTTTTCTGTCTTATGGGCCAAGCCATGGGTCGAGGTTCAACCTGTGGCACATCACCTTGAGGCTAATCCAACCATATCCACGTGCACCCATGCGAATACGTCGAGGTTCTTCTTCAGGAACTCGACTAGATTATCGGCCATCTCTCTGGTCAAGTTGCTACCGATCTTCAGCACGCAAGTTGGATCCCCCTCACTAACACTTATTTTAGCATCTCTTCGGTTGGTCCCGCTGTGGGCTTTTCTTTGTAGATGCGAGGATCTATAGTGCCCTCTAGTGGTCCAAGGTTTGGCTTGGATTCTGCGATGATCATTGTCTTTAGGTGTGACCATTTTTGTGCGGCGTTTATAGCCTGATTATACATTTGAGATCGCACTTAAATATCCAAGATTGGCTTTCCAAGGATGATGTTATACGTGATCGGGCAGTCCACCACCAAGAATTCGGCCATCACAGTTCTGATCTTTGGTTCTACCCCTAGAGTTGCGGGAAGGTCGATAGTACCTTTGGAAACTAGACTGCCCCCAGTGAATCCATAGAGTGGCGAAGGGCACGCTCGTAGGTTCCTTTTAGAATCCTATTCCTCGGAAGGCTCCCAATAAAATGATGTTTGCCACGCTCCCATTGTCAACCATAACCCTCAATACCCTTGCATTGTCAATCCTGGCCGCGATTACAATTGCATCATGATTTTAACGAAAGGATGTTTCACACTCGTCAATTGTGAACTCCACTACCCGCTTTCCTGTTTGGGTGGATCTGTTCGCAACTCATATAGGGGAAACCAAGTCCATTTTGGCCTCCGGGGCGGTTACTCACGAGCTCGTCTCGAGCTTCCCGCTATATTCGGTCCTTTGTAGATTATATTTACGAAGACCTCATTGGGGTTTGGCGGAGCCTGTTGAGCTAGGGTTCGTACCTGACTTAGGACTCATCCGCTTGCTAGGATTATCTTGAGCTAGTTCTACCTAACAAATTCTTCAAATGACCTCTTCTTATCAGGTTCTCGATGTCATCCTTTAGAGCTCAGTGTCATTCGTGTTGTGCCTGACATCCCTGTGAACCAACAATATTTTGCCCATCTCTTCTGCCTGGTGCCCCCCTCATCCTTTCTGGAGCAGGCAGCCTTTTTGTTTCTTGGGACACTTCATAGATGTGGACGATGCTTGGTGAGGGGAGTGTATTTACATACGCGAGAAATGTTGCCTGTCTCTATTTCTTTTGAAATCTATTGTGATCTGTGTCGCTGCGGTCTTGGCCCCCACGCTTATCTGAGGGATAATCATGTCTTCTGTCTGGGGCCCCCGCATCAAGCTTTGGCTAGTGCCGCTAACGAGCTCTCTACTTGCTGATATTTCGTAGCCATCTGGTAGAATTTGGCCAAGCTCCATGATCTCACTCTGGAGCTCTTTCCACAGCTTTATGTTAGGTCTGACCTTACGATCAGTAGAGTCCTGATGGATTCTTCGCGGGGCATTAACGACCTTTGCTTGCTTTTTGGAACCTCGTTAAATACGAGGTCAATGATTCATCTCGCTCTTGACGAATGTTGCTTAAATAGCTGAGCGGCATTGCGAACTGTCTCCTGGCCTAAAATTACTATAAGTACAGTGCAGAGAATTGTTGCTAGGAGTTGATGGAGTTCGCCTTAAGCTGTTGTACCACTCTTGGCATCTTCGACTAATATGACTGCGAAACACAAACATTCGCTAAGTCACTAAACTAGTGTAGTCCATCAGGTCATTAAAGTTATCGAGGTGATCCTTAGGATCCCTCTTCTGTCAAACTTGTCTTCTGTCTCTGAACCCTTGTGGGAGCGGGGCTTGGCGAACTTCCTCCATAAGGAGGAACTTACAGCTCCTCTACCAGATTGTTTTGGCAGTTTTTAGATTGTCGAGCATTCTTTGCATGCTTAGGTTGCCTGGTTGGCTCTGTTAAGCTATACTGAGCAAATAAGTTCGCAAGTTTGTTGCTTGTGAAGCTTCTCTGGCACGTGCGTTGATGCGCGAGGGTGAGTCATGATGGCTAGGTTGGTAGATGTTATCATGGTCGTCAGTGCGTTTTTTCGAGTGACGGTCATAACCGAAAAGTCAATCATTGCCAGATTGACGCATATGGTTGCTTTGTGGAGCCTGTGAAGTTCAACTTATCTTGGGCATGGGTTTAAACTGACATGCTGACGCGGAGATATCGTCGAGATCCTTGGTTGTGTCCACGCCTTCGTTTCCCTTAACGGTTGCTTCCCTAGTCACCTCAGGGTTTGTTTGCCCGCGGGACTCATGCTCGTATGTGGAGGTGCGCCTGTGAGGTTGGAGGCACTGATTGCCCTCGAGGTGACGAAACAGACTGTCCACCTGCCGAATTCATACTTGTTGGGGTGGCATTAGCGAAGCACGGTTGGTCAAGGTTCTGGACAATTAGTTGTTGGTCCTCAGCTCAGCCACGTTGTTGCACTGCCTACGCAACCATTGTTTTGATCATCTCCATCAGTTGGCTGCTTCAAGATTTGATGTCCCTACCCCCTGGTTGTTTTTGGCTTGCTGGGCTAGTGGCACAGGTGGTCGGGGTCCAGCATTCTCTGTTGCACCTCCTGATAGGTGATTCAGTGGTAGTTTTCGATTTGGTGAACACCATTTTGGTCTTGGGACAAGTGAATTTGATAAACGTTTGTCGAAAATTTTGAAATATTGGCAGAGCCTCCTTCTACGCCAAATGTGTATAGATTCTGCACCAACAGATAACTGATCGACTACTGGGATCGGAATTGATGTGTGCGTGATTAGTGAATACAGCAGCAAAAATATGAATGAAACGAATTAAAACAAAAAGACTTTTAAAGTGGTTCGGCGAGGTTAACAACCTACATCCTATTAGAGCCAAAAATGGTCCTTAGCCTAAATAGGAAAACAGGACACACCAATGAGGAAGAGACCAGGCCGATCCAAAGAGGCCAAGCCAGATAGTCCCATTTGATATGAGATATGGCCTGCCCAAACCATCTGGGCATGGGCCTCTTAGTTCCAACTCACTTCCTGGGCCTATAGGCGAGTTAGAGCCCACGGCCCCATTGATCACTTTCCTGTTCCTGTTCAATCTCCTATCGAAGTACTTTCCTATTCCTGATCACTTTCTACTCAAAGTGACTTTCCTGTTCAGATCACCTTCCTATGGACGCAGGTAAGACAGCTACCACCGCCCTAACTTTTCTAGGGTTACATTAGAGTCACACTAGGACTCCTACTCCTACCAGGATTGGGAGACCAGACAGTCGTATATAACAGAGGCCAGCCCTCTCACAAAGGACAGATTACACTACACCTTCACACCCGAAGCTCCTACTTGAGAGCTTCACATCACTGCCGTAATCACAGTCTTGACTAGACTTCCGGTAACCTCTCTACCTCCTAGCCTCACTATACTAGCCTTTTTAGCCTTGCTGACTTGAGCGTTGGAGTGCCTACGACAAACACCACCTGGTGTTTTCCGTTTGCTTCACGCTTTCTTTCTCTCGTGTGCAGGTGAACGGATCGCTAGTGGCCTCAACTCACGGGATCAAACCCCTCTTCCGACAGGTAGATTTACGTCTACACATCCAATGTGTTTTTGTATTGCTATGAGAGTTACAATGCAATTCTTGTCAGAAATTCATAACCCCTTCCTCATAGTTTGAGGGGGTTTTTACAAGATTTGTACAAAGAAAAGAGCGAAATTAAAGAGATTACAATTGATCGGATGCAATTCCGATATTCTCGCGATTGGGTGTTGTGATTGTGTAGTGATCGCTGTTGATCGAGTCATTCCCGTAATATTTGGGATCTAAAGTAATCTGGAGACTGATTGAATGATTCCTCGAATTGTTCGCAACTAGCTTATGTTGGGTCGAGCTATATCTCGACGAGCTTAGCTAGGTCGATCAGTCATAGTTACTGAGCTCATTCTGCGTCGATCAATCATAGTTGGGAGCTCATTCTGGGGCGGCTATTCCTTGAGTTGGCACGGCTTGGCCAAAAAATCACACACAACACCCATGTTTTTATGGAATTGATCAACTGCTAGTCAATGGCCAGTTCTACTACAACATTTCAACATTTGCAAATACCTATTTTAATAATCACTAAATTATGAATAATAAACATTGAAATGAAATGTTAGAAGAAAAAATAGAAATCAAATTCAAATAGGGTAAAAAAAGTAATGTCATTGGATTCCCTACCTCAAGAATTAGGGTTTTATTTATTTTTTAATTTTAAGGAATACTTTACCCAAGTGTTTATGGAATTGATTATCCATGTGATTCTATTCTTTACTCAAGTCGAATAAGTAAACTTGGGAATAAGAATCCCAATTCCATGCCTTTATCAAATTCTTATAGAGCATTCATTTATTAATTCTTATAAGAATAACATACAGATTGACTAGTTAACACCAATTGACTAAATGTTTTTCCATTAATTATCTTACATTATTTTATTGATTTGTGGATTATTGATAACAAACTAGTCGTCCTTGTACAGAAGCTTAAACTTCTAATTTCTAAACGCCAATATATAATATCAAGAAGTTGTAAGCAATGACGCTTTACTTCACAAGAATTAGTCTATCTTCTCCAAATATTTGAGAAATTCTTCAAAACCTGCTATTTTTTTAAAAATATGGTTACAAATTGGTCTTCTAGATCTCAAATTCAGTGTGAAGGTAACTTCTTTTTCACCTTTCGTGGTCTACTATCACCAGAGTACATTTATTGAAAAATGGTCAAATGGTTAATTTAAAATGAGTTTTATTTGTTTTCTTTGATAAATTTTAAACAACTAACCCATTATATAATAATACTCTTTATTCATTTTGGTTGCAATGTCTACTTACCATCACTTCATTTTCCTGGAATTAATCAACACCAATTGTATGGAGGTATCTCTTTAGACACCATTTTAAAAATTCTCACCTAAGGGTCCGCTTAGGAGTTTTACGATAGCAGTTATGAGGTAAACCATTACAACAGTTTGAGGGTAAACCACCGAACGGTTTTGAGGGGTTTTTAGCAGCAGTTTTTAAAATACCCAACCGTGTGTGAGAGTTTATTTTTAGTGGTTCTAATGGTTTTTTAAATAATAATTTACATATATGCCCATTAAAATACCCCAACTTCAACTGAATTTGGGAGTTTTGTTTTTTCAATTAAAGGTAAGAGTTCTTTATTTGTTTTCTATTATGTATTTAAACTTAAAATGTAATAAAGTCTCTTTATCTCTTCGCCATTCTTTGTAGGTTCTAGAATGAATGAAAAATTTAACTCCACTTCTCTATGAAAGCATCTAGAAAAAGATTTTAGTAATTTTTTTATTTTTTTTATTTTTTTTTTATTTTTTTTATGATTGCTTAAAATTATTTTATTTAATATGGGGGAAATGCGCATAATATGGTTAATTTTTTTTTTGGTATATAATGGAATAGTTTGTAGTGGATAAGGTATTTGGGAATAAAATTTTAAAATCAACAAAACACTTGGATTTTGAGTGTTTATAAACCCTCAAAAATACACTACACTGATTTTGGGGGTTTTTGAGCCAGTCAAAACTAGTGCATAAAAAATCTAGTAAGTGATGATTTTTAACACCTCAAAATTAGTCTAATTAAAAACCTCTTAAAACCGTGGAAAAAAACTCCCAAGCAGACCTAAGACAAAAACATTATTTTCAAACTGCTACGTCAACGTTTGTCAGAGAAAGTTGTGAGAAGTGTTTCCTCTCTCTCTCTTCTCTGTTCTCTCTCTCTCTTCTCTCTCTCTCTCTCTCTCTCTCTCTCTCTCTAATATATATATATATATATATATTATATATATAAATATATAATATATTATATATATATAATATATATTGAGTATAAGAAATTCCCCCATTATTTTGCGGATATCCCCGAATCATCTACACTAAATGGTTGTATAAACAATAAAGGGCGTTCCTAGTACTACTTCTTCTCAAATTTTTACTAATAAGAATGAGGTGTTTAAACAACATTTTGATTACAAACTTTAACATCTAATCATTTGTAATTGATAAAAAGTGTTGAGCCATTAGCTGATTTAGCAGATTCTAGTGTTTTTTCATAGTATTTTGTAGGAACTAATCCTTCTTAGTACACATTGAAGTCTGCTCCAGTATCAAATAGAGCATGTTTCTAGGATAAATTCATCATTGATTAAGAATTTTATCTTAGTATGCCATTTTCGATAAGTTATTTGGGTTAGCATATTTAGAAATCTTCATTATGATCTTCATCATCTTCAGATTTTGTAGATTTATCTTTTCTTTGGCAACAAGTAATTTCAAATGTTGTTTTTGTTGTTTTTTAAATCTTTAACTTCAATTTTTAGTTGGATTTTTTGTAAATCTTCAAGTGTAATTTCTTTCTGTTTTTCTTTTTTTTTCGAATTTGTCAAATTTTTTGAAAACTATAAGCCTTATGGGTTTCTATTTTCCTATCAGTTTTTTTGAAGGTATTTTTTAGTCTTTCTAGATACTCTTTTCTCAAAGAAGATCATCAATTTTATTAAACGCTTTATGGAGGAATCTTTGTCTTTGGTTAAGACATTATTCATTTTCACGGAGGTTTCGATTTCATAATTTGGTTGTCGACAAACATTTCTTTTTCACTTGAATCAGAATCAGGGACTGTATCATTATCATTTCAATTTTATGTATGAGGTCATCATCAAGGCTTAATTCTCTAATCCTTTACTAATTTTACAATATCTAGCGATATGACCTATTTACGCATCTAAAGCACGTGAATTGTTTTGGGGGTTTGTCTATTTTAGAAAAATTGCTTTGTTGAAAAGGTTTTTCCTAAATGTGGGTTTGTATGTATGGTTCTTACGATTATTTATGGTTTTACTAACGATTATTCATGGTTTTATCACATTGACCTTTGCAGGTTATTGTTTTCTTGGTTTTCTTTCCTTAAAAGAATTTCTGTGATGATTGTCAAATTGTTGACAAAAATTTCCTAATTCTTTTCCTAACTATTTCATCTCTTTTTGCCTTTAGTAGGCGAGTTTTTCATCTTTGCAAATTTTCATTCCAACTTTTTGGACAAAACTAGTAATTGTCCATAAGTTAAATTGTCATATGGTATAGTACCATCATATTGTTTCCTATTTTTTCCTAACCTTTTCAGCTAAGATGTTGGGTAAACCAGCCAAAAATTTAACCTTCCAATAGGCTTTGTTACCAAGCATTTGCATAACCCTAACAAAAAATGTTCTTTATACCATCTATAATCATGAAGGGTTTTGCATTTTAAGTTCATTAGTGTAGCTTGACTTTTGTCTTAGTTTTGTAGGGTCTCTACAAAGTGGAGAGTTATCACAAAATTAAGGTATTACAGCCTCCTGAATTTCATACATCTTCATCCAAATTGGTATTCCATTATCATAATTTTGATTGCGGTAAGAATTTCACTTTGGTTTTGTCTTGTAGGTGGCTATCCCACTAGGATTTGAGAGAGCCAGTGAAGCCAGCTACCAACAAGTGGGCTATGGCTTGGTCTGTGAACTATTTCAGGCCTATAGGCATTACTGACCATAGTCATTTGTTGTAAGACAAATTTATTATAATCAGACATGATCTATGTTCCATTCATAGAAGAATTGGCATTGTATTTTCTTTGTTGTATTTGTTAGAGTAGATGCCTAGAGCCAATCAATTATTGTAGAATTGACTCTTTGTAATAATGTTCATTAATCATAAAAGGCATTTTATTCTAATTGCGTAAATCATTATTATACAATATGTATTGATATATGTCCTTAGAATGGTGAAACCGTGATGAGGGTATCAAGTGTTTTAAATCTTGATAGTGAGAACCCTATGAGCACAATGGTGGCCATTCTAGAAATGTCCGTAGCCTAGTATTATTCTGAAATAAGGGCACAGATAATACGGTAAGGCTATCATAGTGTTGAACGAACCTGTCGAAAGGTAGTGACTGATCTCACTGTCAAAAATTATTTGGTGATAACCTGGTGCAATACATGGGTGCTTGCTGTAGGTAAATAACACATAGCAAGTTCACTGGACTGGCCCACTAGAGGATTCCATATGGATGGTAACCCCAGTGTCTATGGAACAAAATACTCTAACGAATGGTGGTGCATGTGATCCTTAGACTTGAGATCACAGAGGCGCCTTGTGCACCGATTGGTGCAGTTGACACTAGCCTAATGCAGTTCTATTCAGAGCTGTCAATACAGTGGTGATTGGCTGCATCAAGGAGTGTATCAGATGGTAGATAGACAAAGGATTCTCACTCCCGAGTACAGGAGAAAGTATCTCAGGCACAATCAGTACATGGCAATGACACTAAAACTGTGGCCATAGTGGAAGGAGTTGTTGCTCTGTCAAGTTTTATACAGGTCTTTGGTCTAGAAACTGAATACATAATATCGAGAGTAACGAAGGTTGACACTTTTTCTATGCCTTCGTCTCATCGAGATAACGGATGATGAAAGGATCGAATTGTACGGTAACCATATCATTGACAGGTAGCTACTTTGCTGAATTCGAATCTATGGGTGGCCAGATGCCTTGCTAGGGGCCAATCTTGGTCTGTGTATTAGTGAGAGACGATAATTCGTGTTAATCGCGATACTATACACTACTGTATGATGAGGGCCTATGGGTCACACACATAGGAGATAATTTAAGAGCCAGGAAGAAAGAAGGGGTTTCGTCTTTTTGGGTGAAAGGGTATTTTGATAATTTCACAGTGCAATTAAATTTGCTGAGGTGTAGCCTTTTATTTAATTTGTTAGAAAATTAAATAAGTGAAATTACATTTAAATATATGTTAGCATATATTTAAATAAAATATCATTATTGTTAACTGTTAATATATATATATTAAATATAAAATTGATTTTAATTGAGATATGATGAATTAAAATAAATATCTAATGGAGTGTTTGGAAAAATGGGGTGTTTGGGTTGGAGCCAGCCTATTCCATATGGGATGGGCAATTAAATTTACTATAAAAGAAAAGGTTTCTTGTAAAAGTGAGAGAGATTATTATTTCATTATTACTTTTCATTTGAGAGAAAAACTCTCCATCCCCTAAACACTCTCCTATGCCAGATTTTAGTTTTGCTAAGATCAAAGTTTCTTTGATTTTTGCTTCTTGTTTCCTAAGGCTAAGGAGGATTTAGCAAATCCCTCCTTAGTTCCTTGCGATTGTCTTCATGTGGACTAAGTCGGTTCGATTCTACACTTGGGTTGGTAGCAAATATATTTAGAGACAACTTGGAGGAGCCTCCAAACGTGCGTATGGTTTCTTAAATCTAGATTAATTTCTGCAGATTCTTGTTTTTGCATAAACTGCAATTTCTGTGCCTAATTTGGTTTCTATGGAACGATCCGAGTTTGTTATAACTTTGGTTTTTCCGCTACCTCAAAGGATCATTTCCTAACAGTATTGAGAGGATTATCCAAACTAAAAATTTGGGGCTAAAAACTCTGGATAATACATTTTCGGAGGTTTTTTCAATTCAGTTGTTGATTTGAATAGAATTATACTTGAGGAAGTATTTTGATCATCAGTTTCTAATGATTCTGATGATTCGTTTTACCAATAAAATTTATATGTTAGAAGTTTGGGGGATGTCTGGCACGACAAACACTAGAGATTCTTCTTTTATCTGGTTGAGTTTCTATATTATTTTCTTGCATAAATTCTCTTGTTGGTTAAAGTTTTAGTGTGTTTTGGAGGGATTTCATGGGGAATAAATAAAGGTTTGTTATCAACATTTTTATGGTTGACCTTTCGTCAATAGGTTTTAGGATGGGTTTTGCTACAACGTCTTCAATTCTATTAACTGTCGCTAATAGGATTCAACATTGGTTTGCATAAATGTTTTGTTGATAAATATTTTATATCATTTCCTGATATTTACTTAAATTTTCTTTGACTTTAAAAGGTGAAGCTTAATTCTCTCTTTATAAGGAATCGTTACTCTATAAAGGTGGCTGAATTGAGTTATCTCTTCATTATCTTTTCCTCTTGCATTTTCCACTGTTTTGTTTTTGTTTGGACATTGATTTTCTTTCACTATCAAACCATTGGAAGAAAGGTATAAGGATTCGATGTGTTTTCATAAAGTTGTAATAATTTTGTTGAATTAGATCTCTTTCTTTTTATTAAAGTTTTGAAGAATGTTTCTCTTAATCTTGATTATCTTTTGAATAAAATCATCCTTAAGAAGGTTTATCAATATCAAATTTTTCAATAATGTTTAACTTTGGCAAATCTGTCATTTGGGAATAGGTTGGAGACATTTTTGTGATGTTTGTGATGTTTTTCCATCTTGTTGGGAGGGTGTTTGAACGAATAGTAAGGTTGTGGTATTGTTGAGGAATTATCAATTCCTTGAATATTTGTTTTAACCGGCTAGGTCTAAGGGGGTATCTTATTGAACAAGAAAATCTCTTTGTTCTAGAGTTCTTTGGGATTTAATCTAGATGAGTATAAGGGTGAGTCATCAAAACTTATTTTGGAGGCCTACTAAACCTAATCGGAACCCTTCCATCAGATTTCAGTTATGTTTTCGATTTCTGTATTTGGATTGGCTGGGTTAAAGGAATAGGAATTCTCATTTCTAAAGGAATTACTGCGTTAGCTAATCCCCAATCCTCTAGTAAAGTTATTGGTTCCACATTGATTGTTTTAGGAATGTTATGTTTGATCTTGTTAAATCAGTTGTGAAATAACACTGTGTGGCCTTTGGTCCTGATTAATGGCTCTAGTTTCAAAAGCTGATTGCATTATAATTGGATCCTATAAATGGTTGCTATAGGATGGTTCCCAGTTTTAAGTCATATTAAACGTTTTAATATTTAAAGTTAAAAAGTCTAGTATATTTGGTCATCCAAGCAGACTGTGAAATCAGGATAACAATTGAAATAAATTGGTCCATTGGACAGGCTGGATTCTATTGGCCTAATAGAGAATCTCTAAATCTCAGCCATCACAATCTCTTAACAGCAAAGATGTGCAGTGTCCAAGCCTCAATGCTTAGGTTTGATTCCTATTGGGACAAGTCCTATGAAGATAATTATAACTCTTTTGTATTTTTTAACCATTTCCTTAGATAATAATTGAGTTATTTGAGTAGAATTGTTTATCTTAAGAGTTTTTTCTTCTGTTTTAATTATGTATTTTGATTTGTTTAAAGGGTTAACTCTATTGAGACTTATAATTTTCCTTCTTTGTAAACATCTGTTACCGAAATTTGGGAATGTTCCATTATCAAAATATTTTTGTTAATCTTGAGGTCTTATGGCCTATTTATCTTTTTGTGTACAAGCATGACTTGTTTCAATTATGTTGTCATTTTGATTATACAAATCTCTTCTTGATGAACAGTCTGTTCATCTCCAGTATTTGAACTGGAAGTAATATTGATTTAGAAAAGTTTCTATTTTGTAATCACATTTCTTTCCCTACGTGGGGTCTAAGGGACTTACAACGGTTAAATCCTACAGCCCTACACCAATCCAAAATGACCAGTACTCAAAATAATTGATAAACAAATTTTAACAATCAAATCTCAGCCTCCTCCCGCTCTGATACCAGAGGGAACAAGGATCATTGCACACAAAGAGGAGATAGCAGAGATTAAATCAAAAAAAACACCTTTTTCTTTTAAAGATTAAAACTTACATGCAGCAATATCCGAAGCGATGCGATTGTACCCACCAGTACCGATTGATACAAAAGCTTGCAGCAACGACGACATCTTGCCGGACGGGACATTTATCGGCAAGGAATGGTTTATTTCGTATCATACATATGCGATGGGGCGAATAGAGAGTATATGGGGTGAGAATTGCAATGAATATTTGCCCGAAAGGTGGCTCGAAAATGGAATTTACCGGCCAGAAAACATGTTTAAGTTTCCGGTTTTCCATGCTGGACCGCGAATGTGTCTGGGGAAAGATATGGCATATATTCAGATGAAATCAATTGCGGCATCTGTGATCGAGAGGTTCGTGATCGATGTTCAGAATAGGGATAAGTTTCCGGAGCACGTGTTATCTTTGACTCTAAGAATGAAAGATGGGTTACACGTGAGGGTGAAGGAAAGACGTGTGGACGTGATCAATTGAGCTTAACCTACTGGAAAGGAAGTTGCCAGTTGCTATGGGATCGGGCTTCGAGAGAGAGCCGTGCTTTTTTGTTTTTTATTTTTTAAGAAAATAAAAATTATATATCAACCAATAATTTAGAATGTTTAAGGCAGGTGCCGGAATGTTGCCCAATCTTTGAAAGGTCACGTGCTGTTGTAATTGTCGAAAAAGCTAAAGTGAAAGGGATAAACATATAAATACAATTCGATGTCACTTATTTATATTTGATTCACCGAATTAAAGGCAGGATGGTTTTATCTTGCAGAAAAATCTCTGTTTAGATATGATATATATCTCTTTACTATATTTATTGAGTCCATCTCTATAGATACTGATAAAAAGGATGGACTTGTGACTATAACTGCTCTTTTGTTTTGTTTTTTTTGTTTATAAGCTTAAAGGTTGTAATTGACTTAAAAATTGGTCACAGGTCAGCTACTTAACATTTAACAACCCAATATTTGAGGTTGATTATAGAAATTTTTCTCTCTATATTTAATATTTGAGTTGATTGTAGAATAATTTTTCCACTATATTTAAGAAGTTGACGCTACCTGGACAGGTAGCACAGTTGTTAGAACAGCCTTTCCAACTACTGTGATGCGGATGTTTCCTACTGTTTGTGCGTGCGTTTACCTAATCAGTTACAATACATGGCCACCCACTAAAGTGGACAAGCTAAATTAAATTGGACTATTGGAGGGGAGTTATTGATAATTTGATAATTTCAAGCACAACATGGGCTAAGACGGCCATAACAAGGGTAAAACCAAAAATTTATGTTTGATAAGGCTGGAAAAAAGTTAAAATTATTAATCTTGTTGACATGAGTGTTGATATAGAATTCTGCACCAACTAACGTGATCCGATCGACTTTATCAGGATCGGAATCGATGTGTGCGTGATTAATGAAAATCAGTGATGAATATGAATGAAATGAACTAAGAGTAAAGAGATTTTTAAAGTGGTTCGGCCAGGTTAACAGCCTACATCCACTGTGTTTTTGTATTTGCTGTGAGAGCTTACAATGCGACTTTTATCTGAAATTCGTAACCCCTCCTCATTGTTTGAGAGTGTTTATATACAAGATTGATACAAAGGAAAAAAGGAAATTTAGGGGATTACAACTTATTCGAATCATAATTTCGATATCCTCATGATTGAGCGTTGTGATTGCGCAGTATTCACCGTTGATCCAGTCTTTCTTGAAATATCTGGGATTTGAGTAATCTGGGGATTGATTGAATGATTCCTTGAATTGCTCGTGACTAGCTTATGTTGGGTCGAGCTATAGCTCGGCGAGCTTATGTTGGGTCGATCAATCATTAGTTGCCGAGCTCATTCTGTGTCGAGCTATATCCTCGAGTTGGCTCAAGCTTGGTGGAAATCACACACAACAATGAGGATAGCATTAATAAAAATATAAAAATAAAGTTTATTTAAAAGTAGAATAGTGATATGGAAATAATAGAAAGAGAGTATATTTTGAATTTAAAAAAAAAAAAAAAATTGGAAAGATAGAAAATTCTTATTAGGTTTTATAATTAAAGAGATATTTTAAATATAATTATAAAATAATAATTAAGAATTTATATAAAATTAGAAAACTAAATTTCTTTTTCTAAAAATTTCACCATGGTTAGATATGATATGATAGTTCATTAAATCACGCACATATCCATTCGATTCCGACAAGGTCAATCTAAATTCTCTAGTTAGTGCAGATTTCTGTATCAACATTTTAGTGCTAGAAAGAGAGCTTGAATACTTTGAGCTCTCTCTGTTTTCCAGTAGTTTCTTTTCCATCTTTCAACCACAAAAAAAAAAATCAGCCATGGCTACAATCCATGTCACCAAATCAAACTCTAGAATTGAGGCCGCTGACAGATGGGGAGTATTGAGCATTATAAAGTATGAGTCTGGCAAAGTGGTAAACATAAGAGTTGTAGATCTTCGAGTAAGCTTTCCAACGGTTCAAGAATCATCCAAATCCGAGGTCTGCAGCTCAAGTTATTGTCAAGATATTGAAACATATTTCAGATTGTGCAGCCAAATCTCTCAGATCGCACACCTAGATCTTCCGCTTTAGATCGCGCACCCAGATCTCCATGCTTTGTGATTGAGCTATGCTCTCAGATCAAGTTCTCCACGCTTTCTTATTGAGCTATGCTCTCAGATGAAGCTCTCCATGCTTTCTGATTAGGCTATGCCCTCAAATCAAGCTTTCCATGCTTTCTGATTGAGCTGTGTTTTAGATGAAGCTCTTCATGCTTTATGATCGAGCATAGCTTTCTAATCGAGCTATCTCTCAGATGAAGCTCTCTATGATTTCTGATCGAGTTACGCTCTCAGATCAAGCTCTCCATGATTTATGATCGAGCATAGCTTTCTGATCGAGCTATCTCTTAGATGAAGCTCTACATGCTTTCTAATCGAGCTATGCTCTCAGATCAAGCTCTCCATGCTTTCTGATCGAGCTGTGCTCTTAAATCAAGCTCTCCGTGCTTTCTAATCGAACTCCCGCTCTCTTAGATCAAGCAATTATGCTCTCTGATCAAGCTCTTTATGTTCTCAGATTGAGCGTCTTATGCTCTCTGATTGAGCTCATAGGCTCGCTGATTCACTTGAGATCACATGTTCAAGATCTCTCAGATCGAGCTAGACATAATTCAAGCTCTTCAGTTCGAGACTGCAGCCTATAGTGAGACAACAATTCAGATCAAAGACATGAGTTTTTGAAGTTTGAACTTGCACTCCAAAAACTGGAGGGCTATTGTTGTGCGGGGAATCCGAAGAGGATAATTCCCCATCATGAGAGAAGATATTTAAATTGGCTCAGTTTAGAAAGAATATATTTAGTTTGACTTAGATTTCAACTAAGGTAGCTGAAGATCTTGCAACTTTCTAATCCTATGTATTTGAATCTTACATCAACTCTATCATGTAAATTGGTGTTATATAAACCCATCAGAACTTGTTTTCATGGGGCGAGGCAATTATTTTAGGAAAAGATTCATCATTTGTAATTCTCATTCAATAAGAGAAACAATGGACGTAGGCTCAAGATTCAAACTTGCCGAACCACTTTAAAAATTGCCTTTTGTCATTACTTGTATTTTCTCTTTAATTATTTAATTACTGATTTTTATTAAATCATGAGCACATCCATTTGATTCCGACATGGTCAATCGAAATTCTCTGGTTGGTGTAGATTTTTGTATCAACAGTTAATATTTTATGTTGTTATGTGAAAAGTTATACATATGAATAAATCAAGCATAAATAATTGAATTTGATTGATAATGTTTACTGTTTTAAATTTGAGGGTATTTTATTTACATATCTCATTTATCCCATTTCTTCAAAATACGTTTTCATCAACAAACAATGGAATCTCTGTTCTATATTTCTATTCCTTTCTGCATTCGATTCCCATTCACGTTAACTTCTTATTGAATAACATAAACATCATGCCATGTTTACTTGTTAGAATTATATTGAAAGGGAAAGAGAGTTGGAAAATGATAGATGTTCAAATAGTAAATAAATGATGGAATGAATTATGATTCCATTGTTTATATATAAGATACAATATTGAGGGAATTGAATGATACATTTGATAAATGAGAAAGATACCTGCAATATTAAAATATTCAATGTAATTTAAAATTATGATATTATATTTTCAAATTAAAAGACTAATTATATAAATAATAACAAAAAAATTAATACTATAGTTTTAAGTTCTTTATTATTATTTTTACTTTAATAATAGATACTTTAACTAAATTGTGACAGTCAATGATGATTAATTGTCGATCAATGACTGGTACACTATTCAACAAATTTCAACATCTTTTGGGTAAAAGGTAATTTATAGAGAATGAAAAATGAGTCCTAAACAAGAAGACTATTACAATGGCAAGATCCTTGGACAGGCCCAAGAATCAAGCAGAAAGAACAAAAAGAAGAGACACGGAAGCACAAGCCACCAAAGCATACGACCTAGCCTCCAAGAGGACTATGCAAAAGGACCAGCATCTCAAAAAAAAAAAAAAAAAAAAAAGGCCAGCTATACTAACAAAAAACAACATTTGCACAATTTGCACATAACTAACGAGCCTCCCAAACAGTCTACTGGATCTGTACATAGCAGTCCAAACATCAAACCAACCAACAAAGACACCCAGAAGAGCCAGATTCAAAAAACTTTTGCAGGAGCCCAAACACAAAACCACAACCAGCCACAGGCAGAAGGAAAGAGAACCATGCAGCACAATCCCAGCCGAAGTACACCAGGAATGAAAAACAAACAGAGGATCTGTACTGCCAGCCGCAAGGAACCTGCAGACAAAAAATAACTCCCCAGCAATACACAGCTTAGTAACAGTTCTGGACAGGGGAGAGAAAAGGCTTCTTCCAAGTCTCCAGGTATTCAGCATGGCAAAATCAACAGCCCACAACAATAATCACTAGATTATGAAAATAATGAACGTTGAAATAAAATCATTAAGAGAAAAAATAGAAAATTTATTTTCAAATACGGCCAAAAAAGTAATTTCATTGGGTCCCCTACCGGAAGAATTATGGTTCTAAAAAATTTTAAGGAATCATTTACCCATTGTTGATACAGAATTCTGCACCAACCAGCGTGATCCGATCGACCTTACTGGGATCAGAACTGATGTGTGCGTGATTAGTGAAAATCAACAATGAATATGAATGAAACAAACTAAAAACAAAAAGACTCTTAAAGTGGTTCGGCGAGGTTAACAACCTACGTTCACTATGTTTTTGTATTTGCTGTGAGAGCTTACAATGCAATTCTTGTCAGAAATTCATAACCCCTTCCTCATCATTTGAGGGGGTTTTTATACAAGATTTGTACAAAGAAAATAGTGAAATTAAGGGGATTACAATTGATCTGGATCGCAATTATGATATTCTTGCGATTGGGCGCTGTGATTGCATAGTGATCGCTGTTGATCGAGTCATTCCCGTAATATCTAGGATCTGAAGTAATCTGGAGATTGATTGAATGATTCCTCAAATTTTTTTCGACTAGCTTATGTTGGGTCAAGCTATATCTCGACGAGCTTATGCTAGGTCGATAAATCATAGTTGCTGAGCTCATTTTGGGTCTATCAATCATAGCTGCCGAGCTCATTCTAGGTCAAGTTATATCCTTAAGTTGGCCCAAGCTTGACGGAAAAATCACACACAATATCTGCCCCCTAGTGTTCGACGATCATTTCGGGCTTCGAAGACTATTGCTCGATCTGATGCCGAGCTCTGCCTCGACAGTGAGTCTCCGAGTGAGTGTTCGACTAGGCCCCCTTGATCAACCTTGTGCTTGGTTGACGTACCTCACACTTGGATCTTTATTCCTCACAATACTTGTCAAAACTCAGAATATGAACAGTTAGGGTATAAAGGTAATTTCTGCATGGTCGTGCTACATTAAATGAGGCAGCCTTTGTTAGTTAAGTTTTGTCACACGTGGACGACGATAGCTATTCACACGCAAAGTCGAGGCGACATGCAGCGACAGTTATGATTACTGCAATCTGACGGCTCGTCACTCCCTGTGGATGGTTGACACATGGCCATGTCAAAGGGTTGAGATTGCTCGATAAATGAAGGGTGAGGATCGACTTTAAGTCGACGACCACGATTAAACCCCGCCCTTTTGTCTCCCATGTAAACCACTATAAAAGGTGGTGAAAAACCTCAGAATAGTCACTCTGAAAGTTATTCTGACTTTCTTGCTGTTCTCTGTTGTTGCTCTTGCGTCGTTACGGAGGTTTTTCTCACGAGTTCTCAGCACTTTCCCCATTCCGGTAAGGCTTTTCTTCCTTATTCTCTCTTGTTTTTCTGATTTTTGTGTCCAAGGGTGGCTGCTGAAGTGGCCACATTGGATATTTTAAGGTTTTAGTAGGGTTTTTTGGGTGCGTCTCTGGCGGTCTTGGGTTGGTTGCATACTTTCACTGTATTGTGCGAGCTATCTCGAGTGTCTGAAATAGAAGTGAGGGTGGAATGGTCGCCGATTTGTTCGAGCTTTAACACATGTTTGCTTCTTTTTTTAGGTACCCAGAGTCGAGCTACAACCATGTCGTCATCTAGCAATCGTACAATAGATCATATGTTCAATTCGCTGGTAAGCTCAGTAGCCCTTGGGGATGTGCCCCCTGAGATATCTGAAGAATTCGTCACTAGAAGTTCAGACCCTAATGTTGTGGGCTTGTCCGATCGTGCTTCGATCCAGCTAGGTCATTCCCCACCGTCTCTAGCCCATAGGCTGTGAAGAGAACCACAATCGTCGATCACCATTGAGGATCTTGAACGCATAAGAGTGGTCTACGTGCCGCAGCTTAACTTAATGGTTCCCGAGGAATATTCTCAAAAGAACCCTCCACCCGGATGGGTAGCGATTTCCGAGGCTCTCCTTAGGTGCGGGGTATCCATTCCCCTGCACTACCTCATCAATAACGTGTTGAGGTGATTCAACATCGTTCCTTTCCAACTAACGGCCAACTCTTACATGATTATCATTGCGATGTACATCACGTACATGATTGCTAAATTGGGCGAGCTATCCGTCAAAGAGCTCGTCCACTTATACAAGCTCAAAAAAGGGCAAGACCAGACGTACTACCTTTCCAAAGCGAGGAGAGTATGTTTTAATGGGCTGATCGATGTCCCAAAGAAAGTTTCATACTAGGACTCGCAATTCTTCTTCTACGAAACATAGGAGACTGGCGTCTTCACTACAAAAGCGAGTAAGGCTTGGGCTTCTCGTGTACGTGTGAGGATTGTTCTCGAGCTGTACATTCCAATTGATCGTCCTATTTTGTTTTTGCAGTTAACGTCAAGCAGAATTATCTTCCAGCCACGAGCTTAAGAGGCTGCGGTGTTTTAACAATCTTTTGGGTAATCAGCACAACGTCAACGAGCTTCTTTGTTTTCTCACCTGAAAGCGTACGACTTATATTGGGATTAGGCCAATTTCTTAGCAGTTTTGGAGAAAGGTTAAGTTGTTGCTTGCTCGCACTTGTTTTCCCATGCAAAATAGATTGCTAATTATCTTGCTTTTTTTCTTGAAGAAATGTGGGCCGAAAAACCGAAAAAGAAGAAAACGGTTGCCTTCGCGACCGCTACAAAGGCTCTGACTGCTTCGAGGACGAAGCAGCCCGTGAAAATTGCCAGCTCAAAGCATGCCGATGGCAAGCTTGGCAAGCTTGGGGGAGACCCAAGCACGAAGAAGCCCACGATTGCTACTAACGTAGTTGGTAGGAAAAGCATTATGGAGCCCTAAAAGGGGTCAGCGAAGAAAGCGTTCGAACCAAGAAAGCGTCCGAACCAACTAGAGGTTTGGGAAAAAATAAAGCACCCAAGCAGCAGATTGGCTTGGGCAAAGAGGTTATCATGCAAGTCGACGGCCTTCGAAAGGAAGCAGCCAAAGGCTTGGCCAAGAAGAAATTCGTCCGTGCTAGCGAGGCAAGTGCTTCTAGAGGGAGTAAGCCTGACTTATCCCAACCAAAGAATAAGGAAACATATAAAGCGGCCCAAGCTATGGTCGATGGGTTGATCGACTAACTCCCCAACCATATCGGTGTTAGGGTCGCGGTGGCCAGGGATTGTGTCACCCTGCGAACATTCGCGGCTGTCAGGGACTAGTCTCCTTCCTAGATGTTGGCCTTAACCTGCAGCTATGCAGCGAAGGTACCAGTAGTTTACACCCCCTTTCCCTTTGTAGGTTATTTCTTCTTCTTGCTGACTCCTCGTCTCCTTTTGTCAGGTTGCCATGGCGAGCAGACTTCTATACGGGGAATGCAGCAACACTTTTGAGGCGAACCATCAAAAATGGCAGGCTACGAAGACGGTGAAGGAAGACGTTATGGCTAAGGCCGAGCTTGTAGAGAAGGAGAAAGAGGTCAGGCTTGCTAAGCTCAAGTGGATCAGGGGGGAAGTCGCGACCTTCTAGGTCAAGGAAAGGGAATTCCTTGACAATTTTAAAGCGAGCGAGGTTGCTTGGGCCAAGGCGAAGGTTAAGGTAACAGAGGTCGCGAAGACTTTGGCGCAACAGTGGGGTGCCAACAACAAACTGGACTCTAAGCTATCCTCGGCTCAGAAAGTTTCCATAAGCCAGGAGGCCAAATCCAAACAGTCTTTGCTCGACCTTGGCTGGGAGGTGGCAGGTCTCTAGGAGGCCGAAGTTGAGCCTGGACAGCTCAGGCTTCGGATTGATGAGCTGAACAAGGCTATTACTATTCGGGCATGGGAAACATCTGTCTTCCTTGTCCTAAAATTGTGGGAAGTCCATCCTTCAATCGACTTCTCTTTCCTTCTCCGAGCTTATCAGAAGGAAGTTGAAAGGATAAGGGTCGAAGCTCGAGGGAGACCTATGTTTACTTGAATGAGTCTGGGGAAGAAGGCGAGGACTAAGGGGAGGTCGAAGGAGGCAAGAAAGAGGCCGAGCCCTAGCTTCAAGTCAAGGATCCAACCCCCCTGACCATGATCCCATCAACCGAGGTTCCTGACCTTGGAGTAGAAGTTTCCATTCCTTCTGCTGACGAGCCATCTCTTCCTCTCAGTGATGACCTTCCTAGACAGGTTAAGGATGAAGCTCCTGCTCCTCCATTAGCCTGAAGAATTCCTTTTTTTTTTTTTTTTTTTTTTTGGGTTATTATTTTTGTAATTGCTCGGTTGTAATCGAGCTTTAATTAATGAAAGAAATTTTTTCATCATTCTTTTTCGTGCAATGGCTATTATATTTTTACAGAGTCATTTAATTTGTCATAGCTAGACTTTGAGATCCGAATTTGCTCTAAGTCGTGCGTAGCTTTCTTTTCGGATTTTTGTGAGAAAATCTTTATGTGACTTTTAGCATCAATTTCAAATTTGTCATCCTTTTCGAGCTTTCATCGTCGGCTTAGGGCCGATTTTTCCCGACATGCTTTTTCTTGGATTTTTTCAAGTTTAACTTCGTTGATTTGGGATTTTGAATCCCGATTTTTGCGAGGAAATCTAATGCGATGATAAACTTCGATTTTAGACTTATTGTCCTTTTCAAGTTCTTTAGTCGTCGGCTTAGGGCTGATTTCCTTCTACGTGTTTTTTCCTCGATTTGGGGTTGTTTCACCCTCAAAAAGTTTGATTTTGGCTTGGCTTGTTCGAGAGAAGCTACCTTTCCTAGACTCTTGACTCTGAGTTTTCTTTTTGGAACGTCATTGCTTAGGTCGTGATTTAGTAAAACGCTAACAATCTTAAGATATTAATAATGAATCGCAGAAAGTAATGAATAGTATCTCGTTTATTAATCAAGTGTTTTGGCCGTGAATAGCCTTACAATGGATTCTGAACACAAGAACAAGTGAAATCCGAGCTGTTTACCTTCGCAAGTGCTCGACGTTCCAAGCTCACATTATTGCTTCACTATTGAGGCGTTCTAGGTGAAAAGATCCTGGTGCGAGCTTTTTCGATATGCTGAAGGGACTTTCCCATTTGGGCCCAAGTGCCCCCAAGTTCAGGTTTTGAGTACACTGGATGACCTTTCTGATGACTAGATCACCCACTTCAAAGTCTCTGTTTTTTACCTTGGTATTGAAGTATAGCTTGTCTTGTTGTTGATATGAAGCGAGCCTTAATTGAGATCTGGCCCCGATGTTCTTTGATCAGGTCTAGCCTTAGGCGAAAAAGTTCTTCATTTGCTTCTTTGTCAAAGATTTCTCTTTGGAACGAACTGATTCCTACTTCAACGGGGACCATTGCCTCACAACCATAAGACAAAGAAAACGGGGTCTCGCCCGTCAAGCTCCTGGCAGTCGTTCTGTAAGACCATAAAGCTTCTGGCAGCTCGTCGGCCCACCTCCCTTTAAGGTCGTCGAGCTTCTTCTTTATAGTGTGCTTGATTACTTTGTTTACAACCTCTACTTGTTCGTTGGCTTGAGGCCGATAGACAACTACAAAACTCTTTTTGATGCTGAGTCGCTTGTAGAAGGTCTAGAAATCTTCGTTATCGAATTGCTTCCTATTGTCGATTATTATTGTATGGGGAATTCTAAACTGGCAAATTATGTTCTTATAGACAAAAATTTTCAACCTGCTTGACATTATTGTCGTCAATGATTAGGCTTCCGCCCACTTGGTAAAGTAATCCACGGAAACAACTGTGAATTTAACGCCCTTTTTTCCCAAGGGCAATGGGCCGATAAGGTTGATGCCTCAAATTGCAAATGGCCAAGGGCTTGTCAGAATGGTCAATTCTTGTGGAGGAGCTCACAAAATATTTGTAAATCTCTGGCATCTGTCACTCTACGGACATAGTCTGCTGCATCATCTTAAACCGTTGGCCAGTAATATCCCTAGAGGAGCACCTTGTAAGTTAGAGATCTGCCCTCTACGTGGTTTTCGCAAATTCACTCGTGTATCTCTCTTAGGGCATAATTTGCATCTTCGTGGTCAATACATCGCAGCAATGATACATTGAATCCACACTTGTACAGTCCATCGTTGATTAGCATGTACCGAGCTGCCATTGTACGGAATGCTCTAGCTTTGGTTTTGTCCCCTAGCAATGTGCCATCCTTCAAGTAAGCAGTGATTACATCCATCCAGCTATACCTTTGACTTATGGTTAACACTGAAGCTTGTAGAGCAAAGATGCTTGGTTTTGGGAGGAATTTAACTAGGATTGAATCAGCCTTTTCATTGTTCATTACAGAGGCCAGGCGAGCTAGTGCATCTGCTTGGGAGTTTCTCTCCCTTGGGATCTGATGAATGGAAAAGGATCTAACTGTCCGAGCTCGGTCTCTACTCGTTGGAGGTAAGATGCCATTTTATCTTCCTTTGCCTGGTATTCCCCGATAATTTGGTGGACCACGAGCTATGAGTCACTATAGATCTTGATAGACTCTGCCCCCATTTCCCTAGTGAGACGGATACCTACAAGCAATGCCTCATACTCAGCTTTGTTATTGGAGGCATTGAACCCTAACCTTACTGCGGCTCTGATTGGGTCTCCCTCTGGACTTTCGAGCAAGAAGCATGTTCCTACTCCCTTTTCATTTGAGGAGCCATCTACGTACAGAGTCCATAGCCATAAGTCATCACTCTTTGGTTTTTGTTGCTTGACCTCTCCCGAGGTATCTACCTCTAGCGGGCTTGATTCGACCTCTAGCTAATAGGAAAACTAAGTTATAAAATCTGCCATGGCCTGGCCTTTGATCGATGTCCTCAGGATATACTTGATGTCATGTTTACTCATCTCCATTGTCCATTGGATCAATCTACCCGATGCCTCGGGCTTCTGCATTATCTTCTTCAAGGGGAAGTTTGTCAACACATGGATGGAGTGTGCCCGAAAATAGGGTTTCAGCTAGAGGTGGAGCAAATGGGCCGGGTTAGGTGGGTTAACCCTAAGCCGGTCCGTAATAAAGAGGGTTCAACCCGGACTGTCAAATAGGAGGGCCGAGTTGAACCCAACCCCCGTGCAACCCCCGGGCAGGCCGAGTTGATATATGGCAACCCGGCGGCCCACGGGTTGCTATTTTGTCTTCTCTGAAGACAAACCCACTAACCTACAGGTTGACTCGGCGGGTTAGCTGTTGCCAACCTGGGGGGTTGGCTGTTGCAACAATGGCTAACCCGTCGGGTTGACCTGCGGGTTGGCCAAAAAAAATAAAACAAAATATTTTATTTTTTTTCAAATTCCCCTTTTACCCTTGAAATATAACCGTTTTATAGCAGTTGGAGGGGTCTTTTTCGTCATTTTCTTTTCCCATTTTTTTCTATAAATTGGCCCTAAACTCTCATATTTTCTCACAACTCAAATTCTCCCATTCTCTCATTTTCTCTAATCTCTAATCTCTATTGAAATCTCTCAATTATTCTCTTAATCTCTTATTCTCTTTGTTATCAATTTGCTCTTATTTTAATTTTTATTAGTTTTTGCAATTTTCAATTCATATTTCCAATTCTCCTTCTTTAATTTTTTATTTCTTCTACATCAATTTTTTTTTTTTTTGCAGCTATAATGGATAGATATTTCACTCCCATCAATTTCAATGATGAAGGAAACTACTATCTTAATCTTAGTCCCGCTGAATTTACTAACATAAATGTAGGAGGAAATTCAAATAGTCCTGCTTTACTGGTCTCAGAATCCGATACAACTCAAAATATGCCCCCGATTCCTCCCCATGCCGGTGGTTCTAGAAGTCGTCCTCGTCCAACTTCATCTCAAGCTGAAGCAGGTTCATCAACTGTTGCCGAAGACGACAACAGACACACATCAGACGTTTGGGCGCATTTCGATAAGTTTTACGAGGTAAAAAATGGAGTTCAAGTGAAGAAAGCAAGATGCAAGTATTGTGGAAATGTTTATAAAGCTGATTCAGGTAATGTTACTAGTACTTTAAAAAGACATACTAATAAACATATTGCTCAACATGGAAATAGAGAAACAAATCAAACTCAACTAACTAATATGGGTACTACTTGGCATTATAATTCTGATGTATATAGGGAACAATTAGCTTTATATATTGCTACAACTGATCAAACTATTAATATGGCTGAAGATAAATATTTTGAAAGATTTATTAAAAATTCATTTTTTCCAGGATTTAAAAGTTATTCTAAAACTGCAACTAGAAATGATTTAATAAAATTGTTTGGGAAAATGAAATTAGAATTAAAAAATAAAATATATAGTTGTCATATTAGTGTGGCTCTAATTGCCGATATTTGAAGTGGTAGAGCTAAACAAGATTATATTTGTGTAACTAGTCATTATTTTGATAACGAATGTAAATTAAATAAATCTTTATTAGGATTTAGATTAATGGATGTGGATCATAGTAGTCGACAAATTTATAATAAAATTGTTGAAGTTTTAGAAGATTAAGATATTATTAATAAAGTGATAAGTTTAACTTTAGATAACGCAAGTTCTAATAGTAAAGCTATAGATTTTTTTCAAATTAATTATCCTTTATATAACAATTTGAAGTTTTTTCACCAACGTTGTGCATGTCATGTTATTAATTTAATTGTGAAAAGGGGTATGAAAACAATTAAAGAAAATATTGATAGAATTAGAGAATCTTTAGCTTGGATTACTAGTAGTAATAGAAGAAATGCTGAATTTCAAGATGCTTGTATAAAATCAAATATGTCTCCTAGAACTTTTGCATTAGACATGCCTGTTAGATGGAATAGTACTTATTTAATACTTGATTCATGTTTACCTTATGTTAATATTATTAGTTTTTTTGTAGCAAATAATAGAAGTCCTCATTATTTGGTAGAAACTGATTGGCATATAACTAAAATATTTCATTATTTTCTTAAAATTTTTTACCAATCCACTTTACAACTTTCTGGTGTGTATTATCCTACTAGTCCATTGGTAATACATACAATTATAAAAATTTCCGAGTTATTTATAAAAAACAAAAACAATGAAATTTTAAATGCACCAATAAAGGCAACGGAAATTTTTTTTTTTAAATATTGGAAACCCATTCCTTTTCTTGATTGTTTAGGTACTATATTTTATCCTAGAATTAAATTAGCAGGTTTAGAAAATGGTTTTGACAATTTATGTGAAAATTTACAAACCGAAGCATATGCCAATCAAATAGGAGATGTCACAACTTCTCTTGCAGATGTATATTTCCAATATGAAAACAAGTATGGGAACCCGCAAAGAAGCGAAACATCCAAGGAAGTTGCATCAGAAGAAACAAATGAAGACTTCTACTCTTGGAATGCACTGAATAGGCCGAAAAAGACCCGAATCCGAAGCACAGCGGCCACAACCTCCTCTTCAAAAGCACCACCACCACCACTAACAACAACTAATATACTGTCCTCCATGTGGTCAGAGAGTAATGAGCTTCATCAATATTTGGCAACCCCCAAAATGTTACCAGCAGATCCACAACAGAGAGCCAACCTTGATGTCTTAGAATATTGGAAAGCCAGAAAATGTATTTTTCTGGTATTATCAAGACTTGACTTGGATGTTTTCGTTGTTCCTGTTTCAACCGTCTCATTCGAACAAACATTTAGTGCAAGTGGAAGAATTTTAAATGAAAGGAGGACTAAACTTTCTCCAAAAATGATTGAAGTCCTCACATGTCTTCAAGATTGGGAACGGTCGCGCCATCAAGATCAATATGAGGTTGTCGACGATACTTTAATAGAATCATTTCAATTTTGTAATGTAGATGATACAGATGAGGGAGGTCCTAGTCAACCACCCCCAAATTAGTTGTTTTGTAAATTGTAACTTGTAAATTAATTGTCAATTATTGCACTCTTTTTTCTTTACCAAGTTTTTGTCCTATTGGGTTTTTCTTGGTGAGGTTTTTAACGAGGCAATAACTGTTGTAATTTCTTATTTTATTTTTTGATAAATGAATAAATTTAATTTTTCTTATATTACAATTTTATTGTATTAAAATTGAATTAATATTTGAAATGTTAACAACAACAAAAATTAATTTAATTAAATTATTGATATTTGAAAAGTTAACTAAAAAGAATTACATTTATTCATTTATAAATTATTAATTATTTATTTGAAAAGTTAACTAAACAAATAAAACAAAATTAAATTAAATTAAAAAAAGGGGCTAACCCGGCCCGGCCCGTAGCCTAACCCGGCGGGTTAGGGTTGGCAGGCCAGACAGGGCCAGCCAATTTCCAAAAACTGACGGGCCTAACCCGACCTACCTTTGTTGGCGGGCAGGTCAAGCCCGGCCCGCCAAATTCCGTGACCTGCCAAGGGCCGGGCCGGGTGGGTTAATTTTCCACCATTAGTTGCAGCTTTCTGGCGGCAACAATGAGGGCGTAGGTGAGCTTCTCCATCTCCGGGTAACTTGTCTCTGCATCAAACAGTCTCTTGCTCACATAATACACTGGCCATTGTATTCCTTCCTATTCACATACCAACGACATGCTGACAATGGACTTCAATATCGACAAGTACAGTAGAATTGTCTCACCCTGAATGGGCTTTGACAAAAAGGAGGTTGTCCGAGGTGTTTCTTCAGCTCCTGGAAGGCTCTTTCACACTCCTCTGTCCACTTGAAACCTTTCTTCCCTTTCAAGGTCTCAAAGAATGGTAAACACCTATCCGTGGCTTGGGAAATGAACCTGTTGAGTGCGGCCACATGTCTAGTCAAACTCTGTACCTATTTTATGCCAATTGGGCTTTTCATGTTGAGTAGAGCCTAAATCTTCTCCAGGCTAGCTTTTATATCCCGTTGGTTCACGAGGAAACCTAGGAATTTCCCCAAGCTCACCCTGAAACACATTTCAATAGATTGAGCTTCATTTGATACTTTTTGAGGATGTCGAACATTTTCCCCAGGTGCTCAATATGGCTTTCGGTGACCTTTGATTTGACGAGCATGTCGTCGATGTATACTTCCATAGAATGGCTGATTTGGTTGGTGAACACCTTGTTCACTAAGCGCTGGTAGGTCGCCCCTACATTCTTTAGGCTAAACAGCATAACCCTGAAACAATAAATTCCACAGTCAGTAATAAATGAAGTGTGCTCTTCATCGAGTTGGTACATCGGGATCTGGTTATATCCCAAGTACGCATCCATAAAGCTAAGTAGTGCATTTCTCACTATTGCATATACTAGTTGGTTGATTTGTGGTAACGAAAAGTTGTCTTTCGGATATGCTTTATTCAGATCCGTGAAGTCGACGCAAGTCTGTCACTTGTCATTTAGCTTCTTGACTAGGATTGGGCTAGCAAGCCAGTACGGGTACGTGACTTCCCTGATGAAGTTGATTTCCAGGAGTTTGTCGACTTCATCTTTGAGCGCTTAAGAGCGTTCTGCATCCATGGCCCTTCTTTTCTGTCTTATGGGCCAAGCCTATGGGTCGAGGTTCAACCTGTGGCACATCACCTTGAGGCTAATCCCAACCATATCCACGTGCACCCATGCGAATACGTCGAGGTTCTTCTTCAGGAACTCGACTAGATTATCGGCCATCTCTCTGGTCAAGTTGCTACCGATCTTCAGCACGCAAGTTGGATCCCCCTCACTAACACTTATTTCTAGCATCTCTTCGGTTGGTCCCGCTGTGGGCTTTTCTTTGTAGATGCGAGGATCTATAGTGCCCTCTAGTGGTCCAAGGTTTGGCTTGGATTCTGCGATGATCATTGTCTTTAGGTGTGACCATTTTTGTGCGGCGTTTATAGCCTGATTATAACATTTTTGAGATCGCACTTAAATCATCCAAGATTGGCTTTCCAAGGATGATGTTATACGTGATCGGGCAGTCCACCACCAAGAATTCGGCCATCACAGTTCTGATCTTTGGTTCTACCCCTAGAGTTGCGGGAAGGTCGATAGTACCTTTGGAAACTAGACTGCCCCCAGTGAATCCATAGAGTGGCGAAGGGCACGCTCGTAGGTTCCTTTCTATGAATCCTATTCCTCGGAAGGCTCCCAATAAAATGATGTTTGCCACGCTCCCATTGTCAACCATAACCCTCAATACCCTTGCATTGTCAATCCTGGCCGCGATTACAATTGCATCATGATTTTAACGAAAGGATGTTTCACACTCGTCAATTGTGAACTCCACTACCTCGCTTTCCTGTTTGGGTGGATTCTGTTCGCAACTCATTATTAGGGGAACCAAGTCCATTTTGGCCTCCGGGGCGTGTTACTCACGAGCTCGTCTCGAGCTTCCCGCTATATTCGGTCCTTTGTAGATTATATTTACGAAGACCTCATTGGGGTTTGGCGGAGCCTGTTGAGCTAGGGTTCGTACCTGACTTAGGACCTAATTACCTTGCTTGCTAGGATTATCTTGAGCTAGTTCTACCTTAACAAATTCTTTCAAATGACCTCTTCTTATCAGGTTCTCGATGTCATCCTTTAGAGCTCAGTTGTCATTCGTGTTGTGCCTGACATCCCTGTGATACCAACAATATTTCTGCCCATCTCTTCTGCCTGGTGCCCCCCTCATCCTTTCTGGAGCAGGCAGCCTTTTTGTTTCTTGGGACACTTCATAGATGTGGACGATGTCTTGAGTGAGGGGAGTGTATTTACATACCGCGAGAAATGTTGCCTGTCTCTATTTCTTTTGAAATCTATTGTGATCTGTGTCGCTGCGGTCTTGGCCCCCACGCTTATCTGAGGGATAATCATGTCTTCTGTCTGGGGCCCCCCGCATCAAGCTTTTGGCTAGTGCCGCTAACGAGCTCTCTACTTGCTGATATTTCGTAGCCATCTGGTAGAATTTGGCCAAGCTCACATGATCTTCACTCTGGAGCTCTTTCCACAGCTTTATGTTAGGTCTGATCCTTACGATCAGTAGAGTCCTGATGGATTCTTCGGGGGCATTAACGACCTTTGCTTGCTTTTTTGGAACCTCGTTAAATACGAGGTCAATGATTCATCTCGCTCTTGACGAATGTTGCTTAAATAGCTGAGCGGCATTGCGAACTGTCTCCTGGCCTAAAATTACTATAAGTACAGTGCAGAGAATTGTTGCTAGGAGTTGATGGAGTTCGCCTTAAGCTGTTTGTACCACCTCTTGGCATCTTCGACTAATATGACTGCGAAACACAAACATTTCGCTAAGTCACTAAACTAGTGTAGCTCCATCAGGTCATTAAAGTTATCGAGGTGATCCTTAGGATCCCCTCTTCTGTCAAACTTGCTCTCTGGCTCTCTGAACCCTTGTGGGAGCGGGGCTTGGCGAACTTCCTCCATAAAGGAGGAACTTACTAGCTCCTCTACCAGATTGTTTTGGCAAGTTTTTAGATTGTCGAGCATTCTTTGCATGCTTAGGTTGCCCTGGTTGGCTCTGTTAAGCTATACTTTGAGCAAATAAGTTCGCAAGTTTGTTGCTTGTGAAGCTTCTCTGGCACGTGCGTTGATGCGCGAGGTTGAGTCATGATGGCTAGGTTGGTAGATGTTATCATGGTCGTCAGTGCGTTTTTTGCGATGACGGTCATAACCGAAAAGTCAATCATTGCCAGATTGACGCATATGGCTTGCTTTGTGAGCCTGTGAAGTTCAATCTTATCTTGGGCATGGGTTAAAACTGACATGCTGACGCTGGAGATATCGTCGAGATCCTTGGTTGTGTCCACCGCCTTCGCTTTCCCTTAACGGTTGCTTCCCTAGTCACCTCCTAGGGTTTGTTTGCCCGCGGGACTCATGCTCGTATGTGGAGTGCTGCCTGTGAGGTTGGAGGCACTGATTGCCCCTCGACGGTGACGAAACAGACTGTCCACCTGCCGAATTCATACTTGTTGGGGTGGCATTAGCGAAGCACGGTTGGTCAAGGTTCTGGACAATTAGTTGTTGGTTCCTCAGCTCAGCCACGTTCTGTTGCACTGCCTACGCAACCATTGTTTTGATCATCTCCATCAGTTGGCTGCTCTCAAGATTTGATGTCCCTACCCCCTGGTTGTTTTTGGCTTGCTGGGCTAGTGGCACAGGTGGTCGGCGTCCAGCATTCTCCTGTTGCACCTCCTGATAGGTGATTTCCAGTGGTAGTTTTCGATTTGGTGAACACCATTTTGGTCTTGGGACAAGTGAATTTTGATAAACGTTTGTCGAAAATTTTGAAATATTGGCAGAGCCCTCCTTCTACGCCAAAATGTTGATATAGAATTCTGCACCAACCAGCATGAACTGATCGACCTTACTGGGATCGGAATTGATGTGTGCGTGATTAGTGAAAATCAGCAACAAATATGAATGAAACGAATTAAAAACAAAAAGACTTTTAAAGTGGTTCGGCGAGGTTAACAACCTACATCCTATTAGAGCCAAAAATGGTCCTTAGCCTAAATAGGAAAACAGGACCACCAATGAGGAAGAGACCAGGCCCGATCCCAAAGAGGCCCAAGCCAGATTAGTCCCATTTGATATGAGATATGGCCTGCCCAAACCATCTGGGCATGGGCCTCTTAGTTCCAACTCACTTCCTGGGCCTATAGGCGAGTTCAGAGCCCACGGCCCCCATTGATCACTTTCCTGTTCCTGTTCAATCTCCTATTCGAAGTCACTTTCCTATTCCTGATCACTTTCCTACTCAAAGTGACTTTCCTGTTCAGATCACCTTCCTATTCGGACGCAGGTAAGACAGCTCACCACCGCCCTAACTTTTCTAGGGTTTACATTAGAGTCACACTAGGACTCCTACTCCTACCAGGATTGGGAGACCAGACAGTCGCTATATAAACAGAGGCCAGCCCTCTCACAAAGGACAGATTACACTACACCTTCACACCCGAAGCTCCTACTTGAGAGCTTCACATCACTGCCGTAATCACAGTCTTTGACTAGACTTCCGGTAACCTCTCTACTCCCTAGCCCTCACTATACTAGCCTCTTTTAGCCTTGCTGACTTGAGCGTTGGAGTGCCTACGACAAACACCACCCTGGTGTTTTCCGTTTGCTTCACGCCTTTCTTTCTCTACGTGTGCAGGTGCAACGGATCGCTAGTGGCCTCAACCTCACGGGATCAAACCCCTCTTCCGTACAGGTAGATTTTTACGTCTACACATCCAATGTGTTTTTGTATTTGCTATGAGAGCTTACAATGCAATTCTTGTCAGAAATTCATAACCCCTTCCTCATAGTTTGAGGGGGTTTTTATACAAGATTTGTACAAAGAAAAGAGCGAAATTAAAGAGATTACAATTGATCTGGATCGCAATTCCGATATTCTCGCGATTGGGTGTTGTGATTGTGTAGTGATCGCTGTTGATCGAGTCATTCCCGTAATATTTGGGATCTAAAGTAATCTGGAGACTGATTGAATGATTCCTCGAATTGTTCGCAACTAGCTTATGTTGGGTCGAGCTATATCTCGACGAGCTTATGCTAGGTCGATCAGTCATAGTTACTGAGCTCATTCTGCGTCGATCAATCATAGTTGGCGAGCTCATTCTGGGGCGAGCTATATCCTTGAGTTGGCACGAGCTTGGCCAAAAAATCACACACAACACCCATGTTTTTATGGAATTGATCAACTGCTAGTCAATGGCCAGTTCACTACTTAACACATTTCAACATTTGCAAATACCTATTTTAATAATCACTAAATTATGAAATAATAAACATTGAAATGAAATCGTTAGAAGAAAAAATAGAAAATTCAAATTCAAATAGGGTAAAAAAAGTAATGTCATTGGATTCCCTACCTCAAGAATTAGGGTTTTATTTATTTTTTAATTTTAAGGAATACTTTACCCAAGTGTTTATGGAATTGATTATCCATGTGATTCTTATTCTTTACTCAAGTCGAATAAGTAAACTTGGGAATTAAGAATCCCAATTCCATGCCTTTATCAAATTCTTATAGAGCATTCATTTATTAATTCTTATAAGAATAACATACAGATTGACTAGTTAACACCAATTGACTAAATGTTTTTCCATTAATTATCTTACATTATTTTATTGATTTGTGGATTATTGATAACAACTAGTCGTCCTTGTACAGAAGCTTAAACTTCTAATTTCTAAACGCCAATATATAAATATCAAGAAGTTGTAAGCAATGACGCTTTACTTCACAAAGAATTAGTCTATCTTCTCCCAAATATTTGAGAAATATCTTCAAACCTGCTATTTTTTTAAAATAATGGTTACAAATTGGTCTTCTAGATCTCAAATTCAGTGTGAAGGTACTTCTTTTTCACCTTCTTCGTGGTCTACTATCACCAGAGTACATTTATTGAAAAATGGTTACAAATTGGTTAATTTAAAATGAGTTTTATTTTGTTTTCTTTGATAAATTTTAAACAACTAACCCATTATATAATAATACTCTTTATTCATTTTGGTTGCAATGTCTACTTACCATCACATTCATTTTATCCTGGAATTAATCAACACCAATTGTATGGAGGTATCTCTTTAAAGACACCATTTTAAAAATTCTCTACCTAAGGGTCCGCTTAGGAGTTTTACGATAGCAGTTATGAGGGTAAACCATTACAACAGTTTTGAGGGTAAACCACCGTAACGGTTTTGAGGGGTTTTTAGCAGCAGTTTTTAAAATACCCAACCTGTGCTTGAGAGTTTATTTTTTAGTGGTTCTAATGGTTTTTTAAAATAATAATTTACATATATGCCCATTAAAATACCCCAACTTCAACTAGAATTTGGGAGTTTTGTTTTTTCAATTACAAGGTAAGAGTTCTTTATTTGTTTTCTATTTATTAGTATTTATAACTTCAAATGTAATAAAGTCTCTTTATCTTTCTTCGCCATTCTTTGTAGGTTCTAGAATGAATGAAAAATTGTAACTCCACTTCTCTATGAAAGCATCTAGAAAATAGATTTTAGTAATTTTTTTTTATTTTTTTTATTTTTTTTATTTTTTTTTATGATTGCTTAAAATTATTTTATATTTAATATGGTTGGAAATGCGCATAATATGGTTAATTTTTTTTTTTTGGTATATAATTGGAATAGTTTTGTAGTGGATAAGGTATTTGTGGAATAAAATTTTAAAATCAACTAAAACACTTGGATTTTGAGTGTTTTATAAACCCCTCAAAAATACACTACACTGATTTTGGGGGGTTTTTGAGCCAGTCAAAACTAGTGCATAAAAAATCTAGTAAGTGATGATTTTTTAACACCTCAAAATTAGTCTAATTAAAAACCTCTTAAAACCAGTGGAAAAAAACTCCCAAGCAGAACCTAAGACAAATAACATTATTTTCAAAACTGCTACGTCAACGTTTGTCAGAGAAAGTTGTGAGAAGTGTTTCTCTCTCTCTCTCTCTCTGTCTCTCTCTCTCTCTCTCTCTCTCTCTCTCTCTCTCTCTCTCTCTCTATATATATATATATATAGATATATATATATATATATATATCTATATATATAGATATAATAATAATCTATATATATATATATTTGATGATAAGAACTTCCCCCATTATTTTTGCGGATATCCCCGAATCATCTACACTAAATGGTTGTATTAAACTAATAAAGGGCGTTCCTAGTATCATACTTCTTCTCAAATTTTTTACTAATAAGAATGAGGTGTTTAAACAAACATTTTGATTACAAACTTTAACATCTAATCATTTGTAATTGATAAAAAGTGTTGAGCCATTAGCTGATTTAGCAGATTCTAGTGTTTTTTCATAGTATTTTGTAGGAACTAATCCTTCTTAGATACAATTGAAGTCTGCTCCAGTATCAAATAGAGCAATTGTTTCTAGGATAAATTCATCATTGATTAAGAATTTTATCTTAGTATGCCATTTTCGATAAGTTATTTGGGTTAGCATATTTATGAAATCTTCATTATGATCTTCATCATCTTCAGATTTTGTAGATTTATCTTTTTCTTTGGCAACAAGTAATTTCAAATGTTGTTTTTGTTGTTCTTTTAAATCTTTAACTTCAATTTTTAGTTGTTGGATTTCTTTTGTTAAATCTTCAAGTGTTAATTTCCTTTTTTCTTGTTTTTCGAATTTGTCAATAATTTTTTGAAAACTATAAGCCTTATGGGTTTCTATTTTCCTATCAGTTTTTTTGAAGGTATTTTTTAGTCTTTCTAGATACTCTTTTCTCAAAGAAGATCATCAATTTTATTAACGGCTTTTAGGAGGAATTCTTTGTCTTTGGTTAAGACATTTATTTCATTTTCACTGGAGGTTTCGATTTCATCAATTTGGTTGTCGACAAACATTTCTTTTTCACTTGAATCAGAATCAGAGGACTGTATCATTATCATTTCAATTTTATGTATGAGGTCATCATCAAGGCTTAATTCTCTAATTCCTTTACTAATTTTACAATATCTAGCGATATGACCATATTTACCGCATCTAAAGCACGTGAATTGTTTTGTGGGTTTGTCTATTTTAGAAAATTTGCTTTGTTGAAAAGGTTTTTTCCTAAATGTGGGTTTGTATGTATGGTTCTTACGATTATTTATGGTTTTACTACGATTATTCATGGTTTTATCACATTGACCTTTGCAGGTTATTGTTTTCTTGGTTTTCTTTCCTTTAAAAGAATTTCTGTGATGATTGTCAAATTGTTGACAAAAATTTCCTAATTCTTTTCCTAACTATTTCATCTCTTTTTGCCTTTAGTAGGCGAGTTTTTCATCTTTGCAAATTTTCATTCCAACTTTTTGGACAAAACTATGTAATTGTCCATAAGTTAAATTGTCATATGGTATAGTACCATCATATTGTTTCCTAATTTTTTCTCTAACCTTCTCAGCTAAGATGTTGGGTAATCTTGCCAAAAATTTAACCTTCCAATAGGCTTTGTTACTATTAGGCATTTGCATAACCCTAACAAAAAATGTTTCTTTATACCATCTATAATCATGAAGGGTTTTGCATTTTAAGTTCATTAGTGCAGCGTTGACTTTTGTCTTTTACGTTAGCAGGGTCCCCTACAAAGTGGAGAGTTATCACAAAAATTAAGGTATTAACAGCATCCTGAATTTCATTACCATCTTCATCTAAAATTGGTATTCCATTATCATCAATTTTGATTGCGGTAAGAATTTCACTTTGGTTTTGTTCTTGTAGGTGGCTATCCCACTAGGATTTGAGAGAGCCAGTGAAGCCAGCTACCAACAAGTGGGCTATGGCTTGGTCTGTTGAACTATGTTCAGTCCTATAGGCATTACTGACCATAGTCATTTGTTGTAAGACCATAATTATATTATAATCAGACATGCCATCTATGTTCCATTCATAGATAGAATTGGCATTGTATTTTCTTTGTTGTATTTGTTAGAGTAGATGCCCTAGAGCCAATCAATTATTGTAGAATTGACTCTTTGTAATAATGTTCATTAATCAATAAAAGGCATTTTATTCTATATTGCGTAAATCATTATTATTACAATATGTATTGATATATGTCCTTAGAATGGTAGAACCGTGATGAGGGTATCAAGTGTTTCAAATCTTGATAGTGAGAACCCTATGAGCACATATGGTGGCCATTCTAGAAATGTCCGTAGCCCTAGTATTATTCTGAAATAAGGGCACAGATAATACGGTAAGGCTATCATAGTGTTGAACGACCCTGTCGAAAGGTAGTGACTGATCTCACTTGTCAAAATTATTTGGTGATAACCTGGTGCAATACATGGGTGCTTGCTGTAGGTAAATACACCATAGCAAGTTCACTGGACTGGCCCACTAGAGGATTCCATATGGATGGTAACCCCAGTGTCTATGGAACAAATCCTCTAACGAATGGTGGTGCATGTGATCCTTAGACTTGAGATCACCAGAGCGCCTTGTGCACCGATTGGTGCAGTTTGACACTAGCCTAATGCAGTTCTATTCAGAGCTGTCAATACAGTGGTGATTGGCTGCATCAAGGAGTGTATCAAGACTATGGTAGATAGACAAAGGATTCATCACTCCCGAGTACAGGAGAAAGTTATCTCACGGCACAATTCAGTACATGGCAATGACACTAAAACTGTGGCCATAGTGGAATTGAGTTGTTGCTCTGTCAAGTTTATAATACAGGTCTTTGGTCTAGAAACTGAATACATAATATCGAGAGTAACCGAAGGTTGACACTTTTTCTATGCCTTCGTCTCATCGAGATAACGGATGATGAAAGGATCGAATTGTACGGTAACCATATCATTGACAGGTAGCTACTTTGCTGAATTCGAATCTATCGGGTGGCCATGATGCCTTGCTAGGGGCCAATCTTGGTCTGTGTATTAGTGAGACGATTAATTCGTGTTAATCGCGATACTATACACTACTGTTATGATGAGGAGCCTATGGGTCACACACATAGAAGATAATTTAAGAGCCAGGAAGAAAGAAGGGCGTTTTCGTCTTTTTGGGTGAAAGGGTATTTTGATAATTTCACAGTGCAATTAAATTTGCTGAGGTCGTAGCCTTTTATTTAATTTGTTAGAAAAATTAAATAAGTGAAATTACATTTAAATATATGTTAGCATATATTTAAATAAATTATCATTATTGTTAACTGTTAATATATATATATTAAATATATATTAATTGATTTTAATTGAGATAATGATGAATTAAAATAAATATCTAATTGGGAGTGTTTGGAAACATGGGGTGTTTGGGTTGGAGCCCAAGCCTATTCCATATGGGAATAGGGCAATTAAATTTTACTATAAAAGAAAAAGGTTTCTTTGTAAAAGTGAGAGAGATTCATTATTTCATTATTACTTTTCATTTGAGAGAAAAACTCTCCATCCCCTAAACACTCTCCTATGCCAGATTTTAGTTTTGCTAAGAATCAAAGTTTTCTATGATTTTTGCTTCTTGTTTCCTAAGGCTAAGGAGGATCTAGCAAATCCCTCCTTAGTTCCTTGCGATTGTCTTCATGTGGACTACGTCGGTTCGATTCTACACTTGGGTTGGTAGCAAAATATATTTAGAGACAACTTGGAGGAGCCTCCAAACGTGCGTATGGTTTCTTAAACTCTAGATTAATTTTCTGCAGATTCTTGTTTTTGCATAAACTGCAATTTCTGTGCCCTAATTTTGGGTTCTATGGAACGATCCGAGTTGTTATTAACTTTTGGTTTTCCGCTACCTCAATGGATCATTTCCTAACAGTATTTGAGAGGATTATTCCAAAACTAAATTTGGGGCTAAAACTCTTGGATAATACATTTTCGGAGGTTTTTTCCAATTCATGTTGTTGATTTGAATAGAATTATCACTTGAGGAAGTATTTTGATCATCAGTTTCTAATGATTCTGATGATTCTGTTTTACCAATAAAATTTATATGTTTAGAAGTTTGGGGAATGTATGGAAAGACAACACTAGAGAATTCTTCTTTTATAAGGTTGAGTTTTCTATTTATTTCTTGCATAAATTCTTCTTTGTTGGTTAAAGTTTTAGTGTGTTTTGGAGGGATTTCATGTGGAATAAATAAAGGTTTGTTATCAACAATTTTTAGTGGTTTTGACCTTTCGTCAATAGGTTTTAGGATGGGTTTTGCTACAACGTCTTCAATTCTATTCCTGTTCGCTAATAGTATTCAAACATTGGTTTGCATAAATGTTTTGTTGATAAATATTTTATATCATTCCTGATATTTCACTTATTTTCTTTGACTTTAAAAGGTGAAGCCTTAATTTCTACTCCTTTATAAGAATCGTTACTTCTATTAAAGGTGGCTGAATTGAGTCTATCTCTCATTATCTTTTCCTCTTGCAATTTTCCACTGTTTTGTTTTGTTTGGACATGGATTTCTTTCACTATCAAACCATTGGAAGAAAGGTATAAGAATTCGATGTGTTTTCATAAAGTTGTAATAATTTTGTTGAATTAGATCTCTTTCTTTTTATTAAAGTTTTTGAAGAATGTTTCTCTTAATTCTTGATTATCTTTAATAAAAATCATTCCTAGAAGGTTTTATCAATATCAAATTTTTCAATATGTTTAACTTTGGCAAATCTGTCATTTGGAATAGGTTGGAGACATTCTTTGTGATGTTTGTGTTTTTTCTTCCCCATCTTGTTGGGAGGGTGTTTGAACTGAATAGTAAGGTTGTGGTATTGTTGAGGATTTTCAATTCCTTGAATATTGTTTAACCTGGCTAGGTCTAAGGGGGTATCTTATTGAACAAGAAAATCTTCTTTGTTCTAGAGTTCTTTGGGATTTAATCTAGATGAGTATAAGTTGAGTCATCAAAACTTATTATTGGAGGCCTACTAAACCTAATCGGAACCCTTCCATCAGAATTTCAGTTATGTTTTCGATTTCTGTATTTTGGATTGGCTGGGTTAAAGAATATGGAATTCTCATTCTAAAGGAATGACTGCGTTAGCTAATCCCCAATCCTCTAGTAAGTTATTTGGTCCCAATTGATTGTTTTAGGAATTGTTATGTTTGATCTTGTTAAATCAGTTTGAAATAACACTGTGTGGCCTTTTTGGTCCGGATTATGTGCTCTAGTTTCAAAAGCTGATTGCATTCTTTATATTGGATCCTATAATGGTTGCTATAGGATGGTTCCCAGTTTTAAGTCATAATTAACGTTTAAATATTTAAAGTTAAAACGTCTAGTATTTTTGGTCATCCAAGCAGACTGTGAAATCAGGATAACAATTGATAAAGTGGTCCATTGGACAGGCTGGATTCTATTGTTCCTAATAGAGAATCTCTAAATCTCAGCCATCCACAATCTCTTAAACGGCAAGCTGGCAGTGTCCAAGCCTTCAATGCTTAGAGGTTTGATTCCTATTGGGACAAGTCCTATATGAAGATAATTATAACTCTTTTTGTATTTTTTAACCATTTCCTTAGATAATAATTGAGTTATTTGAGTAGAATTGTTTATCTTAAGAGTTTTTTCTTCTGTTTTAATTATGTATTTAGATTTGTTTAAAGGGTTAACTCTATTGAGACTTGATAATTTTCCTTCTTTGTAAACATCTGTTACCGAAATTTTGGGAATGTTCCATTTATCAAAATATTTTTGTAAATCTTGAGGTCTTATGGCCTATTTATCTTTTTGTGTACAAGCATGACTTGTTTCAATTATGTTGTCATTTTGATTTATACAAATCTCTTCTTGATGAACAGTCTGTTCATCTCCAGTATTTGAACTGGAAGTAAATATTGATTTAGAAAAGTTTCCATTTTGTAAATCACCTATTTCTTTCCCTACAGTGGTTGGTCTAAGGGACTTACAACGGTTAAATCCTACAGCCCTACACAATCCAAAATGACTCAGTACTCAAAATAATTGATAAACAAAATTTTAACAATCCTAAATCTCAGCCTCCTCCCCGGCTCTGATACCAGAGGGAACACAGGATCATTGCACACAAAGAGGAGATATGCAGAGATTAAATAAACCTTAATTTAAATAAACTTAAATAAACTTAAAATAAACTTAAATAAACATTAATTTAAATAATCTTACAACTTAATAATGAAATCATATTAAGAAGTGAGATTAATTCTTAACCAGGTAATGGCGGCAGTGTCGCACTGGAACCAGGTTAAGTGATGAACAAAAATTTAAAGAAACTAAGAACACAAATAAAAACTTAAATAAACATTAAAGCCAAACATGATGAATGATAAAGAGATTAATAAAAGAACTAGAACTTGAAAGATTAGAAGAGAATAATCAAAGAACTTGAAAGATTAAACATTGAATGATTATTGAAAGAAATTGAACTTACAATGAAAGCTTTCTTTTTGGAGAGCTTTGGGAAGTTTACATCAAAAGAGAGTGAAAGAGAAAGTTTTAGAATTGGCTTGGTAAAGCTTGGTTCATATTGCACAGAGTCCTCCTAATTTATAGAAACCTTATCTCACTATAGCATCACATGATTACTATTTCAGTGAATATTTTAATCTTTTTTTTTTTTTTTTTTAAAGAGCATTAAATGTCTGTTTTGCAGGGAATCTTTGACTCTTCAATATTATGCCAGATATTCTCTAAATCTGATGTCGGTTTTTTGGCCAGTCTTCTTTTCTAAGAGAAGCAGTAATTTCGAACTGTTTGGAATAACTCAGATGATTCCATAACAGTCATCTTCATTGCTCTGGGCGAGATTGACCGAGGCACTAGAGCTTCGGTAAGATTCTTCTCCATCTTTTTCTTCTGCTTCTTCTTCTTCATCTTAGAGTTGTGAAAGAATAGTCTTGAGGTGGTCTTTAAGTTCTTGTTTTGTCTTAGCTCCTGCTAAGGATACTAATGCCACAGTCTTTTTTTGTAAAAAATTGGCAATTGCAGGGGTAATTGCCTGAGTTTGATGAGGTGAACTTGAGAGACAGAGTTGAATTTTCTCTTTGGGCACGTGGGATGCATCAAATTTATCCCACCACCACTTGACTTTAAATTTCCGGATCAAATTAGGGAGATTGCTAATATTTTGGACAATTTCATATTCCCATTGTAAAATCCATGAGAGGTGAACTTTGCTAAGAAATGAAGTGATGGAGGGAAGTTTGAATCTGCTTCGGAAACTTTGAACTTAAGCTTGAACTCATTGAATCCTTCATGGACAGTTGGGGGTAGGATTTCGGGAATTAATCCAAAATGATCCCACCATTGGGAAAACCAATTGGGAAATTTGAATAAAGTGTTCCTTTTGAAGTAAATCATCCAGGAGTGTCTGTGATGATTATTTTGGAGAAAGAGTGATCTGTTCCAGGCCCTTTGATATCCCAGTAATTATCCAGGCGGGTTTGGCTTTCATCTTGGATTGTATTGTGTGTTGGTTTTCCACGGTGCTGGATTCTTCTCCAACTTTCTATATAAACGGTTTGCAAATTGGGACTAAGTTTAGGCTAAAAGGTCATTACATAATTAAAGACTTGCTAAGACATCTTTGTATTGGTTTTATAGTGATAGACATCATGGAATTTTTCCAAATTCAATGGATCTTGACTAGGTTATTAATTGTACATGTGGTTATTGTGCCTAAAAATCGAATCCTTGTCTTGAAAAGTTATTTTGTCTTTGAAACAACTAAACCATTTGTTTTGACAATTGAATAAATTTTTTAAATGTTTAAAGTATGATCTATATATGTGTAACAATATAAAACATCATCATATAGACAATAGGAATTGGAGTATGATTGAATATTTCATTCATTATTCTTTGGAATTCTGATGGGGCATTTTTAACCAAAGGCATTACATGCCATCATATGACCAAATGGTACTAAATACGGTTTTATACCTATCTCTGGTTTAATTGGATTTGCAAAATCCAGATTCATGTCGAATTTTGAAAAAGAGTTTTGAATTGGTAGTTTTTTGTAATAATCTTTTTTGTTTGGGATTGGATATCTTATCCATCTAAGGGCTGATTAAGAGGTTTATAATTGTGACAGTCTTGGAACTCCTCTTTTAAGTTCAGCATTTTCTGAACATAGAAGGCCGAGCAACTCCAAGGAGACTTGCTTTTCCTAATAGTTTTTTTTGCTGTAGAATCATCAATTCCTTTTTACAATGTTCTTCTAATTCTTTATGCATTTGTATTGTCGGCTTTGGTAAATATTTCTTTTTCATCAAAATCTTGTTATAAGTGTAACAACTACTGAAAACTAGTACAATGCATGCATAATACAATATAAAATTGGGCCCCAAAAAATTTCTTTCATTAGAATCATATGTCTTTTATACACAAAGATTACTGTTTACAAAGTGCGGTTTAAAAGACAAAAACGGGGAAAACAGTGTAGCTATTCCTCTTCGGCTTGCGACGCCCCTCCGACTGCGTCATCACTAGAACCTGCATCCACAAAGGAAAATAACGGGGTGATCAAAAATAATGCTCATAAGTAAACCCTCTAACTGTCTGTCCCCGTATATAACTCTTAATTCTTTCCTTTTCTAATTCTGTTTCTGTTTCTACTAATACCAGTCCTCATCTTACCGGAGGTACGGCCGGATGGCGTTCACCAGCACCATCTCGCTCTCTATGGCTATCGGATGGAATTCACAAAGTGCCAACCGTTCTTATGACTACCGAGTGAGGATCACAAAGCACCAACTCGATTCTTCTTAACTATCAGGTGAGATCACCTAGCACTACCTTCCTCATGATTTTGGGTAACGTTCACCAGCTTACCGTCTCTAGTCTATCGGGGGTGATCACAAAGCATCAACCCGTTTCTACGACTGTTGGATGATGATCACAAAGCATCAAACCCACTTTTCTAATACCAATCGGATAGTGATCACAAAGCATCTACCCCATTTCTATTACTCATTGGGTGACGATCACAAAGCATCGACCCCTCTCTAGGGCTATTCGGATGATGATCACAAAGCTCAATCCGATTCCCATAACGGTCGGGTGATATCACAAAGCATCATCCTAACTATACTACTCTTCTAATTCATTCTATTGAGTTTTTCTCAATGCCTCTACCCTTAAGTAGTTGTACCCACGGACCCACCAGCTCTCTCATCATAGGGTATTTGCACACACAATTTCTTACACTTCTTAGGTCACTTTTCCATGTACAACTAGTGCCTATGGATGGTTCAACTTCACCAATGCACTTATGAGATGCCAACATGCATGTTGCAAGAATTAAGGTTCATCTCACACTCAAACCTCTATTAGGCATTTCATCAACAACTCATGTGCACTATAAACTCTATTAGGCCATGATTCTAAAACTTTTCTTAACCATCAAAATGGGGAAAAACCCCTTCACAAACCATGAAAACCTGTCAAACAAGACACTTCCAAAAAGGGTTCATAACCCCTTCAAATCCATCTCAACTACCTTGTCCACCAACAACCCATTTCTCATATTTGAAGGTATAACATTCACAAAGCATAGAAATCTCCATTTAATACTCCATCATGGCATATGACATGCACAACACATACATACATCATTCTATCAAAACCCTAATCAGAAATTTCATGAATCTCATGGGTTGGGTTTTACTTACCTTGTTATGGAGAGACTTCACAATCTTCCTTTCACTTGTTAGCTTGACTTTCCTCTAATCTTAACCAAGAATGAAAACCCTCAAATTCAATATGGGTTAAAACTCCCAATACACACAACTTAAGTAGAGATTCTTACCTTAGGAAGCTTAGGTTGCTTTTTCTACCTCAATCACTTCAAAAAACCCTTGGAATTCCTGATCAAAAGAGAAGAGAAGTTGAGAGGAAAAGGATGGAAGGTTGCATTTGAGAAGAAGAAATGAGGGTTTTTTTAATTCTAATTCCTTTTAATGAATATAAACACACATTCCCATTTTGCCTTACTCTTCTTGGGAATTCCATCTATATCCTTTGATTCATTACAAACTCACCCCCATATCAACACTTCTCCATGAAAAATCCTAAATTAACTCTCCACTTTTCCTGCTAATTAGGGTAGAAAGGTCAAATTGCCCTTAGGGAGAAAATATCTAAACTCAACCAACATGAAAATCGGCCGTCGCCCGCGGCGAAGAAACTTATGTCGCCGCGGCGAAACCTCCATAGAGTTTCCGGTGTTCACACATCTTCGCCGCGGCGAAGATTCTTCTTCGCCCCGGCGAAGCTCGGCATACTACACTTCTTCCATTTTTCCATTTTAAACCCATTTCAGGCAATTAATCCACACAACACCCATACTAATGAAAATCAAACAATATACCAAAACAACTCAAATAGGGCGAAAGAGGAAACAATAACAACGTACCTCAAGCGGGGCGTTCAAATAGGACTGACCATATGTTTTTTTCTATCCCAAAGGCTTAGTAGGTCAGAGCAAATTGAGTTTCAATAGTTTTTTGTATTTTTTTTTATCTTTGTGCGAATATCATTCTGTTGAAGTTGGGATTCGATTCTTTTAGTTTTAACTTCTTGTTGGAGGAAGTATATATGTTTTTGTTTATGTAGGATAAGGTGATTATTTCGTTCTTTGACGTTGAGTATTCTTGAGATATTAAGGTTTCTTTGGATGGGTGTGTATAAATTGAAGATAAACTTCCCCCATTATTTTGTGGATATCTCTGAATCATCTACACTAAAGTTGTATTAAACTAATAAGGGTGTCCTAGTATCATACTTCTTTACTAATAGAATGGTGTTTAAACAAATATTTGATTACAAACTTTAACATCTGATATTTGTAATTGATAAAAGTGTCAAGCCATTGGCCGATTAGCAGATTCTAGTGTTTTTCATAGTATTATTAGGAACTAATCCTTCTTAATACATTGAAGTCTGCTCCGTATCAACTGAGCATTGTTTCTAGGATAAATTCATCATTGATTAAGAGTTTTATCTTAATATGACACTTTGTTAGAGTCGATGCCCTAGAGCCAATCAATTATTGTGAAATTGACTCTTTGTAATAATGTCATTAATCAATAATAAAAGGCATTTTATTCTATATCGCGTAAATCATTATTATTGCAATATGTATTGATATATGTCCATAGAATGTAGAACCGTGACGAGGTATCAAGTGTTTCAAATCTTGATAGTGAGAACCCTATGAGCACATATGGTGGCCATTCGAGAAACGTCCGTAGCCCAGTATTATTCTGAAGTAAGGGCACAGATAATACGGTAAGGCTATCATAGGTTGAACGACCCTGTCGAAGGCAGTGACTGATCTCCTTGTCGGTTGTTTGGTGACAACCTGGGCAACACTGGGTGCTTGTTGTAGGCGGATATACCGCAGCAAGTTCACTGGACTGACCCACCAGAGGATTCCATATGGATGGTAACCCCAGTGTCTATGGACAAATCCTCTAACGAATGGTGGTGCATGTGATCCTAGACTTGAGACACCGGAGTGCCTTGTGCACCGATTGGTACAGTTTGACACATCCTAACGCAGTTCTATTCAGAGCTGTCAGTACGTGGTGATTGGCTATTCAAGGTGTATCAAGACATGGTGGATTGATAAAGGATCATCACTCCCGGTACGGGAGAAGTTATCTCACGGCGCAATTCAGTATATGGCAATGCACTAAAACTGTGGCCACAGTGGGATTGAGTTGTTGCTCTACCCGATTATGATACGGGTCATTGGTCCAGAAACTGAATTAATATCGAGAGTAACCGAAGGTGACACTATTTCTATGCCTCGTCTCGTCGAGATACGTATGATGAAAGGATCGTATTGTACGGTAACCTATCGTTGAAAGGTAACTCTATTTGCTGAATCCGAATCTATCGGTGGCCATGATGCCTTGCTAGGGCCATCTTGGTCTGTGTATTATGAGACGATAATTGGGTTAATCGCGCTACTATACACTACGGTATGATGAGAGCCTATGGGTCCACACACAAGATAATTTAAGAGCCAGAAGAAAGAAGGGCGTTTGTCTTTTAGGCAAAAGGTATTTTGGTAATTTCACAGTGCAATTAAATTTGCTGAGGTCGTAGCCTATTATTTAATTTGTTAAAAATTAAATAAGTGAAATTACGGTTAAATGTGTGTTCGCACATATTTAATTAAATCATCATTGTTTAAATGTTAATTAAATATTAATTGATTTTTAATTAAGATAATGATGAATAAATTAAAATATCAAATTGGGATGTGTTGGGCAACATGGGGTGTTGGTGTGGAGCCCAACCATTCCATGTGGGAATAGGGAACTTGGTTGGCCTAAAAAGAATAGTGTGTGTTCATTCTTTAAAATTTTAAAAAGAAACACAGCAGCCCCTTATACCACTCCTCAGCCAATCTCACTGTTTGATTGAAAAATCAAATACGATCTTCTTCTTGATTTCTTAAGGCCAGGAGGATCAGCAAATCCCTCCTTGTTTTCTTGGGTTGTCTCGTGTGACTTCTTGGTTCGATTCTACACTTGGATCGGTAGCAACACATTCAGAGACAACATTGTGGAGCCTCCAAACGTGGGTATAAATCTAAACCTTTGGATTTATTTTCTGCAGATTCTATTTGCATAAACTGTAAAATCTATGCCCGATTTTGGTTCTAGGAACGATCCGTAGTTGTAAATTTTGTTTTCCGCTGCCAACGGGTCGTTTCCTAACATGGTATCAGAGCTTAGGGTACTAGATTTACAGTTATTGAATGGTTGATACATGTATTTGATAACATGCTGCCTTGATGATCTGCCATGAAAAACCCAGTTTTTGAAAAATCTGTAAAAGTCTGAAAATCAGTTTATGCTGAATGATCAAATGATAAACTGGTTTAAAATGTTGTGATGAATGTTTATATTGTTTGGTAATATCCTGGTTGAACGCGTGTGCGTTTGATTTGATTTGGATTAGTGTTTACACAAAAACTGCAAAACGTGAACTGTAGAATTGGGGATTTCCAGGTTTCGCCGGCGCGAAGCTTTAGCTCGCCGCGGCGAGGAGCCTCTGGACAGTTTCGCCGCGGCAGATAAACCTTCGCCGCGGCGAAATCTGTGGCGCTAGACCTAATTTAATCCTCGCCCGGCGAAGATAAAACCTTCGCCGCGGCGAAGTATGCCAGAGCGAAATGCATACTGTAAATCCTCGCCGCGGCGAAGATAAACCTTCGCCGCGGCGAAGGATGTAGTTTTCCCCATTCTGTATTTTTTTTCCTGAAAGGGACTAATCTGCTGTTTATAACCTATAAGCCAATGTACATTCTGCCATTTAAGGGATATATAACCCACCCAATCAAAAATTGTTGTTTTGTGAATTATGCTTGTACTTTTTTGTATATTGCATGGTGCGCGTACATAGCCTATAGCCTAAGGTGAATGTTTAAATTATTTTGGTTATGTATGCTGTAATATTTTAAAAGGGCCTGCGTGTCCTGCCTTCTCTTTTCTTCTAATGTACATTCTTTTCTCATCTCCTTCCCCTCGAATGTAAATCGAGGTTTCTAAATTTGTTGATGTAAATTAGTTTTAAATATTATTTTATTGTAAATTTAGAATGATGTTTTTGTAATGACCTGGAGACGGAGCGAAGGACGAGGCAACCATACTTGAAGACTCAAGATATTTGTTACAGGATCCCTAGGTGACCCCCCGATCCCTCTAGGCTCGAGGAGATCGGTTTTAGTTAGGCCATGTACCGGCACGTTTAATATTTTGTTTAGAATGCTGCTAAGTTGAATGTTGAATTAACATGCCAACAATGTCATTCTCGTAACAGATAATCGATGAGACATTAAATAACAAACCCCTCAACTAAGTATATTAGTCACCTCTGCCTTCCATCACCATGGTTTTAATCAAACCACTGTTCGTCGAAACCTTGTTCGCCAAAGCGAAGGGTACACTCTACCAGTGGAGGTTAAAATTCATTGGAGTTTTCCTAATCGTGATGGGTCGCCTTAAAATGACGGTTTTGCTTGTTCCCAAAGCGAAGGTTGATAAACCGTCATAGGCATAGTAGAGCAGTACACATATTATGTGTACGTGGTGACATGTAGTGTCCACTCTACTGTACTGAGAATCACACTTGAGGACAATGGTTGGAGCCATTGAATTGTGATTGGCTTGTTTGCTTTTTCACATTTGAGGTTGATAGTGGGAGCTATCAATTGGTGTGGATTAAGTTTGTTGGCCTACCTAATCAACCCATTTTGGCTTGTTCGCCAAGCGAAGGTTTGAAATGGGCAGATGGGATCTCGGTCCACTAGGAAGCCAACGGCTTTCCCGAGTTAATAGTGAGGGCTATTGGCTTGAGTAAATAGTGGGACATCGTTTAATAAAGACCATATAAATATAATGAACCTTATACTTTATCTTTTCTGCATTGTAGATTCACCGAAAATGAGTATTATGAACCTGCGACCGATAATCGAAAAAGAAAACAGGTTGGATGGATCCAATTTCTCAGACTGTATCGTAATCTTCGGATTATACTTAGTCAGAAAAGAAATTGTAATCCTTGAAAGCATACATGGCTGAGCCTGAGTCCTGATCCACTCAGGAAGTTAGGATACTTATCAAAGTTCCTTATGATGCTGATAGCGTACAATGCTTGATGTTAGCTCGATGACACCTATGCTGCAAAGCAGCATGAGAATATGGATGCTTCTTCCATAATCTACCCTCAAGGAGCTTTATGAAACAAATGCTCGACATGAGAGGTACAAGGTGTCGAAAGCACTGTTTGGAGTCGTCTGACTGAGGGTGCCCAAGTTGGTCCTCATGTGCTCAAGATGATCGAGCACATTGAGGCTTGAGACTTTGGGTGTGGCTTGATGCAGAATTACAAATGGATTTAATTCTGCAATCCTTGCCTGACTCTATGCTCGTTCATAATGAATTCACAATGAACACGATGGAGAAAACCCTGTCAAACTTCTGACATGCTGAGGACTGCAGAGCAGGACTTGAAAAAGTCCAAGCCTGTTTTACTGGTTGCTCCAGTAAAGCAAAGGTAACGGCAAGGTAAGGCCAAGGCCAACCCACCAAGCCCAAAGACAGGTTGCTCTTGGCCTGAGAGTGGCATAGGAAAGCAAGTAGTCTGCTTCTTTTGGGGCAAGCCTGGCACATGGGAAACACTGAAAGCTTTCCCTCGCAAGTAAGAAGAGTCAGCTAACACTCAGTACTTTCATGATTGAGATTAACTTCTCTCCCTCACATCTTGGGTCATGGACACAGGATGTGGTACTCACATTTGTACTGATGTGGCGACTAAGGCAGAGTAGAGTGCTCGCCAAGGGAGAGGTGGACCTACGAGTTGGAATGGAGCACATGTGGCTGCATTAGCTGTAGGGACTTATTGTTTATCTTTGCCTACGGGCTTATTGTGGAACTACATAACTGTTATCACGTACCTTCTATTTCTAGAAATATTATTTCAGTATCCGTTTTGGATATTGGGTATCATTTTGAGATATCTAATGGATGTTGTCCTTTAGTTTGAATGGGATTCTATTTGGATTGCAAGGTTATATAATGGATTATATGTTCTTGATTTAAACAATAGATATTCCAATATTGAACCAAAAGCTAAACATATCGATCAAAACCAACATATCTCTGGCATTGTAGATTGTGTCATGTTAATAAGACTCGCATTGCAAAACTTCAAAGATGGAGTTTTGGCCCTTTTGACTTTCAGTCATTTGAGGTATGCGGTCTGCCTTTTAGGCAGATGACACCAAGTCTCCTTTCACGGACAAAGTGAAGGCTACTGAACTGTTAGGCATCATCCATATGTGTATGTGGTCCACACAGTTAAGCCAGAGGTGGATATTCATACTTCATCACATTTACTGATGAGTTTCAGTAGATATGTTATGTCTACCTTATGAGACTAAATCTGAAGCCTTTGATAAATTCAAGATTCAGGAATGAAGTACAGAATATGTTGGCAAAGTATTAAAGCTCTTCGGTCGGTTCGAGGAGTGTAATACTTAACTCGGGTGTTTTCTGAGTACCTGAATGTGTGATAGTATCCACAACTCACCCCTCCTTATACACCCAAACACAATGGAGTGTCAGAAAGGAGGCATAGGACCTTACTTGACATGGTTAGGTCCATGATGAGTTTTAGTGATTTACCTGCATCGTTCTGGGGTTATGCCCTAGAGACTGCGACTCACGTTTTAAACCGTTGCCGTCAAAGTCTGTAGATAAGACTCCATATGAGCTATGGAGTGGGCGAAAGCCCAACTTGTCTTATCTAAGGATTTGGGGTTGCGAAGCTTATGTTAAGAAATTGACTTCGAACAAGCTGGGCCCAAAATCCTGTAAATGTATTTGTGGGGTATCCAAAGGAACGAAAGGATACATTTCTACCACCCAGAAGAGCGCAAAATTTTGTTGCTCGATCTGGTGTCTTCCTAGAAAGGAACATTTTCTAGAATACTAGTGGAGAAAAAGAACTGATGAGTTCTAGAACCCAATATATACTAGTAGCGAAGGAGATGATGTGCCAACAAGGAGTGGTTGAGCATCGTGAGGAGGTTACTCCCACAAATTGTGGATCAAGAGAACCACCTCAGGTAGCACAGGACTACGTAGATCTGGGAGAGTCCATGAGCCCGAGAATACGTTATCTCGTGACTCAACATGGTGACGTACTGTCTATCAAGACTGAACCCAGAACCTACAGACGCTATATCGATCCAATTCCGTTAAATGGCTTGAAGCCATGAAATCTGAGATGGCCTCATGTACCAGAACCAGTGTGGTCTCTGGTGAACCACCTGAGGGGTAAACCCATAGGGTGTAAATGGGTCTTCAAAAGAAGACTGACATGGATGGCAACGTCATACTATAAAGCACGGCTGGTTGCCAAAGGTTTCAAACAATTCATGGCATTGACTATGAAGAACCTTTTCCCGGTTGCCATGATTAAATCCCCGGATTATGCTTGCATTGCTGCATATCATGACTATGAGATTTGGCAATGGATGTCAAAACTGCTTTCCTGAACGGAACCTTGAGAGGATGTGTATATGACACAACCTGATGGTTTCGTTCTAATAGTCAAGCTAATAAGGTCAATTGCAGGATCCATTTATGACTCAAGCAGCTTCAAGGAGTTGAACATTCGTTTTGATGAGGCCGTAAAAGTTCGGTTTTATCAAAACGAAGATGACCCTGTGTTTACAAGAAAGTGAGTGGGAGCGCAGTAGCATCCTAGTGATATGTCGATGACATACTTCTGATCGGGAATGATATACCGACTTGCAGTCGGTAAAGACTTGGTTATCCAGTGCTTCTCATGAAAAGCTTAGGGGAAGCAGCCTACATCCTTGGATATAAGATCTATCGTGATAGATCGCGTATTTTGCTTGGCTAAGTCAAGTGCATATATTGACAAAGTACTGAAACGATTCATATGGAGAATCCAGAAAGGATTTCTTCCGATGTCACATGTTGTTTATCTCTCTAAGGAATTGTGTCCTAAAACACAAGATGAAGAGATAGGATGAAGAGGATCCCATATGCATCAGCATTGGATCCTCATGTATGCCATGCTGTGTACTCGGATTGATGTCTCATGGTGCTTTGAGCACTTGTAGTAGATATCAATCGGATCCATGAGTCGCACTGGATGGCTGTCAGAATATTCTTAATACTTGAAGAACTAAGGATATGTTCTTGGTTTATGGAGGGAAGATGACTCACTGTAAGAGGTACAGTGATGCTAGTTTCCAAACGGACAAAGACGATTATCGATCGCAATCAGGGTTTGTATTTTGTCTCATGGCGTGCAGGTAGCTGGAAGAGCTCCAAGCAAAGCACTGTAGCGACTCTACATGGAGGCTGAGTAATTGCATTGTCAGATGCGGCCAAGGAGGCAGTCTGGATTAAGAAGTTCGTCATTGAACTTGTTTGGTTCCTACGTTGTTGATCCTATAGACATCTATTGTGACAACATGGAGCAATTGCTCAGCTAGGGAACCCACGTTCTCTCAGAATCCAGACACATACTCAGACGATTCCATCTCATCAGAGAGATAGTTGAGAGGAAAGACGTGCAGATTAGTAAAGTGCATACTGACGACAATCTCGCAGATCCACTAACAAGCCTCTGTCGCAGCAGAAGCATGAAAGGCACTTGAAATCATTTGGTATTAAATACATGAATGATTGGCTATAGTGCAAGTGGAGATTGTTAAGTCGATGCCCTAGAGCCATCAATTATTGTGAATTGACTCTTTGTAATAATGTTCATTAATCAATAATAAAAGCTTTTATTCTATATCGCGTAAATCATTATTATTGCAATATGTATTGAATATGTCCAAGAATGGTAGAACCGTCCGAGGTATCAAGTGTTTCAATCTTATAGTGAGAACCCTATGAGCACATATGGTGGCCATTCTAGAAACTTCCGTACCCAGTATTATTCTGAAGTAAGGGCACAGATAATACGGTAAGGCTATCATAGTGTTGAACGACCCTGTCGAAAGGCAGTGACTGATCTCACTTGTCAAGGTTTTTGTGACAACCTGGTGAACACATGGTGCTTGTTGTAGGCGATATACCGCAGCAAGTTCACTGGACTGACCCACCAGAGGATCCATATGGATGGTAACCCCGTGTCTCTGGAACAAATCCTCTAACGAATGGTGGTGCATGTGATCCTATAGACTTGAGATCACCGGAGTGCCTTGTGCACCGATTGGTACAGTTTGACACTAGCCTAACGCAGTTCTATTCGAGCTGTCAGTACGGTGGTGATGTTGCTATATCAAGGAGTGTATCAAGACTTGGTGTGATTGATAAAGGATTCATCACTCCGGTAGGGAGAATTTATCTCACGGCGCAATTCAGTAATTGCAATGACCCTAAAAACTGTGGCCACAGTGGGATTGAGTGGTTGCTCTATCCAGATTATGATACGGTCATTGGTCCAGAAACTGAATATATATATCGAGAGTAACCGAAGTTGACACTATTTCTCTGCCTTCGTCTCGTCGAGATAACGTATGATGAAAGGATCGTATTGTACGGTACCATATCGTTGAAAGGTAGCTACTTTGCTGAATCCGAATCTATCGGTGGCCATGATGCCTTGCTAGGGGCCAATCTTGGTCTGTGTATTTGAGACGATTAATTGGTGTTACTCGCGATACTATACACTACCGGTATGATGGAGCCTATGGGTCACACACATAAAGATATTAAGAGCCAAGAAGAAGAAGGGCGTTTTCGTCTTTTAGGCAAAAGGGATTTTGGTAATTTCACAGTGCAATTAAATTTGCTGAGGTCGTAGCCTATTATTTAATTTGTTAAAAAATTAAATATGAATTACGGTTAAATGTGTGTTCGCACATATAATAAATCACATTATTGTTAAATGTTAATTAAATATTTTGATTTTTAATTAAGATAATGAGAATTAAATTAAATATCAATTGGGAGTGTTTGGCAACTGGGTGTTTGGGTTGGAGCCCAAGCCCATTCCATGTGGGAATAGGGCAAACTTGGGTTTGCCTATAAAGAATAGTGTGTTGATTCATCTTTAAAAATTTTAAAAAGAAAAACACAGCAGCCCTTATCACTCTCTCACGCCAATCTCACTGTTTGATTGAAAAATCAATACTGATCTTCTTCTTGATTTCTTAAGGCCAGGAGGAGCTAGCAATCCCTCCTTGGTTCTTGGTGTTGTCTTCGTGTGGACTCTTGGTTCGATCCTACCTTGGATCGGTAGCAAACACATCAGAACAACATTGGTGGAGCCTCCACGTGGGTATAAATCTAAACCTTTGGATTTATTTTCTGCAATTCATATTATGCATAAACTGTAAAATCTATGCCTGATTTTGGGTTCTAAGGAACATCCGTAGTTGTAAAATTTTTGTTTTCCGCTGCGCAACCGGGTCGTTTCCTAACAACATTTTTGATAAGTTATTTGGGTTGCATATTTTATGAAATCTTCATTATGACTTCATCATCTTCAGATTTATCTTTTTCTTGGCAACAAGATATTCAAATGTTGTTTTTGTTGTTCTTTTAACTCTTAACTTCAATTTTAGTTGTTGGATTCTTTTCTTTTTAAATCTTCAAGTGTTATTTCTTTTTCTTGTTTTTCGAATTTGTCAATAATATTTTGAAAACTATAAGCCTTATGGGTTTCTATTTTCCTATCAGTTTTTTTCAAGGTATTTTTTAGTCTCTCTAGATACTCTTTTCTCAAAAGAGGATCATCAATTTATTAACGGCTTCTAGGAGGAATTCTTGGTCTTTGTTAAGACATTTATTTCATTTTCATTGAGGTTTTGATTTCATCAATTTGGTTGTCGTCAGACATTTCTTTTTCACTTGAATCAGAATCAAGGATGTATCATTATCATTTCAATTTTATGTATGAGCTCATCATCAGGCTTAATTCTCTAATTCCTTACTAATTTTACAATATCTAGCGTATGCCCTGTTTACCACATCTAAAGCATGAATTGTTTTGTGGGTTTGTCTGTTTTAGAAAATTTGTTTGTTGAAAAGGTTTTTTCCTAAATGTGGGTTTATAGTATGGTTTTCTTAGATTATTCATGGTTTTATTATGATTTCATGGTTTTATCACATTGACCTTTGCAGTTATTGTTTTCTTGGTTTTTTTCCTTTAAAGAATTTCTGTGATTTGTCAAATTGTTGACAAAAATTTCCTAATCTTTTCCTAACTGTTTTCTCTCTTTTTGCCTTTGGAGGCGAGTTTTTCATCTTTGCAAATTTTCATTCCAACTTTCTGACAAAACTATGTAATGTCCATAAGTTAAATTGTCATATTGTATAGTACCACATATTGTTTCCTAATTTTTCTCTAACCTTTACACTAAGATGTTGGGTAATCTCCAAAAATTTACTTCCAATAGGCTTTGTTACTATCAGGCATTTGCATAACCCAACAAAAAATGTTTTATACCATCTATAATCATGAAGGGTTTTCATTTTAAGTTATTAGTGCAGCTTGACTTTTGTCTTTTACGTTGCAGGTCCCCTACAAAGTGGAGATTATCGCAAAAATTAAGGTATTAACGCATCCTGAATTTCATTACCATCTTCATCAAAATTGGTATTCCATTATCATCAATTTGATTGCGGAAGAGTTTCACTTTGGTTTTTGTTTGTAGGTGGCTATCCCACAGGATTTGAGAGAGCATGAAGCCAGCTACCAAACAAGTGGCTATGGCTTGTCTGTTGAACTATGTTTAGTCCTATAGGCATTACTAACCATAGTATTTGTTGTAAGACCATAATAATATTATATCAAACTGCCATCTATGTTCCATTCATAGATAGAATTGGCATTGTATTTTCTTTGTTGTATTTGGAGGATCTTCCAAAACTAAATCTGGGGCTGAAGCTCTTGGATAATACATTTTGGAGGTTTTTTCCAATTCATGTTGTTGATTTGAATAGAATTATCACTTGAGGAAGTATTTTGATCATCAGTTTCTGATGATTTGATGAATCTGTTTTACAATAAAATTATATATGTTTAGAAGTTTGGGGGGTGTCTGGTGCGACAACACTAGAGAATCTTCTTTATCTGGTTGAGTTTTCTATTTATTTCTTGCATAAATTCTTCTTTGTTGGTTAAGTTTTAGTGTGTTTGGAGGGATTTCATGTGGAATAAATAAAGGTTTGTTATCAACAATTTTAGTGTTTTGACCTTTCGTCATAGGTTTTAGGATGGGTTTTGCTACAACGTCTTCAATTCTATTCAACTTGTCGCTAATAGTATTCAAACATTGGTTTGCATAATTATTTGTTGATAAATTTTTTATATCATTTCCTGATATTTCACTTAAATTTTCTTTGACTTTAAAAGGTGAAGCCTTAATTTCTACTCCTTATAGGGAATCGTTACTTCTATTAAAGGTGGATGAATTGACTCTATCGCTTTATTATCTTTTCCTCTTGTGATTTTCCACTGTTTTGTTTTTGTTTGGACATTGATTTTTTTCACTATCAAACCATTGGAAGAAAGGTATAAGAATTGTGTGTGTTTTCATAAAGTCGTAATAATTTTGTTGAATTAGATCTCTTTCTTTTTTATTAAAGTTTTGAAGAATGTTTCTCTTAATTCTTGATTATCTTTGAATAAATCATTCTTAAGAAGTTTTTGCAATATCAATTTTTCAATAATGTTTAACTTGGCAAATTTGTCATTTGGGAATAGGTTGGAGACATTCTTTGTGATGTTCTTCCCCATCTTGTTGGGAGGGTGTTTGAACTGAATATAAGGTTGTGGTATTGTTGAGGAATTATCAATTGCTTGAATATTGTTTTAACCTGGCTAGGTCTAGGGGGTATCTTACTGAACAAGAAAATCTTCTTTTCAGAGTTCTTTGGGATGTAATCAGATGAGGATAATTGTAGTCATCAAAACTTATTATTGGAGGCCTACTAAACCTAATCGAACGCTTCCATCATAATTTCAGTTATGTTTCATTTCTTGTATTTTGGATTGGTGGTTAAGGTTGGAATTCTCATTTCTAAAGGAATGACTGCGTTAGCTAATCCCCAATCCTCGTTAAGTTATTTGATCCCAATTGATTGTTTTAGGAATGTTATGTTTGATCTAGTTAATCAGTTTGAAATAACATTGTGTGGCTTTTTGGTCATGATTAATGGCATAGTTTCAAAAGCTGATTGCATTACTTTATATTGGATCCTATAAATGGCTACTATAGGGATGGTCCCGTTTTAAGTCATAATTAAACGTTTTAATATTTAAAGTTAAAACGTCTAGTATATTTTGGTCATCTAAGCAGACTGTAAATCAAGATAACAATTGAATAAATTGGTCCATTGGACAGGCTGGATTCTATTGTTCCTACTAGAGAATCTCTAATCTAGCCATCTAAATCTCTTAAACAGCAAAGATGGCAATGCTAAGCCTTCAATGCTTAGAGGTTGATTCCTATTGTGACAAGTCTATATGAAGATAATTATAACTCTTTTTGTATTTTTTAACCATTTCCTTAGATAATAATTGAGTGATTTGAGAGAATTGTTTATCTTAAGAGTTTTTTTTCTGTTTTAATTATGTATTTTGATTTGTTTAAGGGTTAACTCTATTGAGACTTGATAATTTTCCTTCTTTGTAACATCTGTTTCAGAAATTTTGGGAATGTTCCATTTATCAAAATGTTTTTGTAAATCTTAGGTCTTATGACCTGTTTATCTTTTTGTGTACAAGCATGACTTGTTTCAATTATGTTGTCATTTTGATTTATAAAATCTCTTCTTGATGAACATCTGTTCATCTCTAGTATTTAACTGGAAGTAGACATTGATCTAGAAAAGTTTCCATTTTGTATATCACCTATTTCTTTTCCTACAGTGGTTGATCTAAGGGACCTACAACGGAAAATCCTATAGCCCTACCAACCAAAAAGACTCGGTACTCAAAATAATTAATAACAAAAATTTTAACAATCCTAAATCCCTGCCTCCTCCCTGGCTTTGATACCAGAGGGACAAAGGATGTAAATGGGAATAAGAATGAAATCGTAATAAACCTTAAATATAAGGATCAGGTAAATATCAAGGACCAAAATAAAATAAACCTATGTCTCAGTGAAGTCTAAATGTCTGATGACTGCTTTCGCGACCGAGTTTTCAAAAAAAAAAAAAAAATTGAAGCTAAACACGCAAGCAGATCGGAAAAGCAACAAAAATCTCCAAATCTATGAAGCACAAAACAATTTCTAAATCAACCGAAGTGACGGAAACACTAATTTTCATTTGTTTTCCAAAAAAAAAAAAAAAAAAAAGGTTAGTTTGTAACAGAAACTTTAGTTTGTAATGGAAACTTAAATCTGAAAATGGATGGATAAAAAATGGAGTGGATATTGATTTAAAAATAGTTGAGTTTTTCATGAAATAATTCAAAACTTATCATTAAAAGCTTTTAAATTAATTGTGTAATCAAAAAAAAGAACTGGTCAATTCGGAAACAATTAAAACTTTTTAGATGTAAAAGGGATAATAATTAGATTTTTAAAATTGTCTCAAACCCTCTCAAAGGCTAGTAAATTAACGGCATTCAGTATTTTAGATATTTAAAAGTGGTGAGATGGCAATTGGTGAACTATAGATAGAGCAAAAATCTTCAACTACTCTAGAAAAGACATTTTCTCTCCCAATTAACAAAACTAAGTAAAATGAAGAAAAAAACTACTTTAAACCGAGGAAATTAACTGTTAGACCTCCCAGTTTGCATTTAAAAAATAACCCTAAAAATATTTAAATTTTTTTTAAGGTAGAAAACTGACGTGGCACACTAGGATTCATTAAACATTTAAAATGGGTTAAACTAAAAGATTTAAACATATGTGGGTATATATAATTAGCGGAAGTTTGTTTAAATTTTGAAAGATTAAAAACGACACCTTCCTTAAAAATCGCTTAATCGAGTAATATACCCAAAAAGGACCAACGAAACACCTTCGAATTCTTTGTGATTTCCGGCGATAAAAGTTCCCTATTTCTGACCAATATTTGATCCTCAAGATTCGTCATACAAAATCATGACTGTTTCACAAAGAAGAGGAAAACCCAACCCCACTCCAAATCCTAGACTCCAGCAGCGACGACTCTTCAAAGGCCTCGAAGAAGATTCTCTGGTGGATCATCTGATAAGTCAAGATGGTCAAGGATAGAAGACAATGGCAGCCACAGAATAGAGAGAAGAATTGGAAAATGGTTTTGAAGATGAGGACGTTGGCGAGAATTCAAGCAAGGAGGAGGACGCCGGTGAAGAAAAGGTACATTTTTTATTGGTGGTTTTTGAATTTGATGAAAATTTTGATAGGTTTGTGCGAATTTTGGGGATATGTAGTGTTGTTTTATTGTACGGTATTTGTGGCGTTTTGTCAGCAGTTTGGCGGACATTAAAGGTGGCTTTGTTTGGGTTCCAGAGGATGGGGAAGGCAAGAGAGGTTATAGGAGGTTTGTTTGTGGGAGGTTGGAGGGCTGGGGATGCAGGAGGTGGCGAATAGGGGGGTGGAGGGCCGCCCTGCATATTGCAGGGTTGGCCATGCACAACTATGCAGCACAGCTCCAGCCCCTTATTCCGCCACCTCCTACCATCCATAGCCATCTCCATGACTGAACCTACCACAACAACCTCTGTAGGGTCTGCATTGGCTTCCCCATCCTCTCGAAGCCAAAAACACCTACTCCCCCATCCCTCGAAGCTCATATCCCTTAAATTGGCAGCCTATTGTTATTTGGTTTTTTTTTTTTTTTTATGATATTTAGTTTATATCGATTGTGTAGATTTTTCGAAGCGTAAATTATAAAGACTTGGGTTGGAGGTTGTAAGCGATAAGATACCATACTTCCCCGTAAGGGTGATAGTTAGGTCGAGTTGGCAAGTTTTTATAGAATAATGAAGATTTTAAAGGAACAAAGAAGGGTATGGACCGATTCCAAGAGAGTTGTTTCGATCATTTTGCGAACATCGAAGAAAATTGGAAAAAGGCTTTATTAGGGGCAGAGAGTGCATTTATGTTGCTGCCTCAGTTAAAAGCAATAAAAAAAAAAAAAAAATGAAATGTGATTTGTGGTGGATAGGAAGCTCTACGTTTTGGATGATGGAATATGCCTTGATACATGCTTAAGATGTGGGGCATTTCTAGATGTGGAGCAAGAGAGAATAACGAAGAGTAGGGCAGCTGATAACTTTGCTAAATAGCTTTTGTTTTGTTTTTTTTTTTTTTGGGGGGGGGGGGGGTGGGGTGGGTGTAGGTATCTATTACGGGATGCGTTTAGAGGAAATGTTAGGAGAAGGTGGGTATACCTCTTGTAAAACCCCTTCCCAGTCAGGTAATCTCTGAATATACCTCAATGAGAATCTAGAGAATTCATGTCTGGGGAACGAGTTGTATTTAGAAACTTGTGCAAGAATAATAAAATGTCTGAAACATTATTATAAGATGTATCCATGATCAAAATTTGTACCTTCAAAAAAAAATAAAAACTTAAATTCATTTGGGCGTCAATCAATCAAAACATATTATGCTATTTTCATTCATATGGTGAGCTTCAAAAAGGTGTTTCAAAAATATTTATCATTTACATTTTTACATCAATAAAATGTCAGATGAACTAAATTATCTCCCTCATCATAGTCTTGCTGTCTGTAGCATCCCTCGCTTCTGGATACTGTAAAACATTCAACCATGAAGGGTAAGCGCTAATCGCTTTGTAAGAAATGATCCATTTAATACCAAGTATGTTATTTAACATTCATTCAAACACATTCTTCACATACTACATGTCTTTAGCATCTAAGTATGATTCCTTTTCTTTACTAACTCTATACATTTCATCATCTTCCCCATGGTCATATGAAACATCAAGTGTACACATACAACTAAATATGTAAACATAGTGCACACACATCACATGTCATGACACAACTCTAATATCATCTAACATGAGTACAAATCATCTCATAATGTAAACAACATCATAACTCATTAATGCAACAATGCATATGAATCTTTAACGTCTAGTTATCAGACTTTTCTTAGCGTCTTAAGCACTCATATCATCAGCCTCAAATTCACCTAGAGCTCATTTCATCGGAAGGCATGCTTACGTGTTATTTAGCATCTAAAATATATATTCATCTTCATTTCATCTAGCCTCAAATTCATCTAGAGCTCATATCATCGGGAGGCATGCTTACCGTTATTAACATCTAAAGCATATATTCATCTTTTCTCAACTGGTATACGAGGATACTTACGCGTTTTTCTTGTCTATATGCATCTCTAACATTTTATGGCATGCAATACATATTTTAGTGAGCTTAATACTTTTGATTCATCTATGGATTATCAATCCATTACATTACCTCTTGCTCACATTCATCATCTTGAAACTATATTACATTGCATCTTCATGTCATTTCATAACATTAATCATGCATTCGCATCCATGATCATGGTATCTTTCAAAGATCATCTAACTAATGGGTAAACATTAGTACATGGCTTAATTACAACAATACATTAACAATCAATTCATAATCATAAGAATTAATCACGTTAAATCTAAACTTTAATAATCAGAAGTTTATTTTTCAGGCCATTTCATCCATTTCTCAAACGAATTGGCTCTTGGCATAAAATGAAATTTATAGGGCTATGTCTTAAATTTCTAATGCTTCAGGAATCATCTCATTTTGATTTTTATAACTCAAGTTATGGTTTGAAATACTGAAGTATGTTTACATAACCCCTAAAATTGCCAAATCCGAATTTATCATATTACCCATGCCTATTAACTTCTATTGACAATTAACAAATGTCCCTTATGGATCAATTAAACCTCCCCTTAATAGTCTTAAACATCTTAAAGGAATGTAACCTCATTCCCATGATCATCCATCATGCTATAACATTGTAAGTTAATGCAAACAACACATCAACACTTCTAATAGCAACCATTCACACCATGTGCCTCCAATACTACAAGTTTTGCCACAATCAACATCAATACTTTATTTTCTTCATTAAAACTAACAACTTATAACATAAATGGAAACTTCATGATAATGAATTCAAGGCAATAAATAACATTAACGAGTTCAACTACACTTGCCATCAATTAATTCTATGCCTTAAAGCCTTAATTTGAGGTTTCATTAAAATTTACAAACTTTAGCATATCCCTAAAGTATGGGGGTTCTTCCTTACCTTTTTAAAGAATTTCCCCACCAAATCCTTTGCCTTTATCTTCTTTTACACCTTAATCCTACATATATACATATATATGTAGGGTTTAGGGTTCAACTACAGTTGCCTCATTAATTCTATGCCTTAAAGCCTTAATTTGAGGTTTCATTAAAATTTACAAACCCTAGCATAATCCCTAAAGTCCTGGGAAGGTTCTTTCTTACATTTTTAAAGAATTCCCCCACCAAATCCTTTGCCTTTTTCTTCTTTTACACCTTAATCCTACATATATAGCATTATACCTCAATATCTACCTCAAATCTTCAAATCACATCAAAACTAGGGTTTTTAATCCTTACCTTAAACTTTTCAATTTGAAGATCCAAGGCTCTTATCTTGTTCTCCTTGAAAAATTATGCAAGACCCCTTTAAAACTTAGAGAGAGAAAGCTTGTTTCATGGAAGATTTGAGAGAAAATGGAAGAAAAGTTGAAGAAATGATATCTCCCTTGGCTTGAACGAATTTCCTCTCATTTATAGGAAAATATTTGATTAATTTTCCAAAATTATGCTATTGGCCAAATTATTTTAATTCTAGAACTCATAAGTCCTTAATTCTTCATATAAGGGCATTTTGGTCATTTGGCACTAAACATAATTATTACTTAATTAATGCCATTAAATGCAATTAAGCCTACTCATCCTTGACTTTTGCAATTCTTATTCATAGGCAAAATGACTATTTTTCCCTTAATACTCTTTTATGGATAATTAATTCATACCGTTCCAAATGAATTGACTATTTTTTCCTTAGTTAGATTTTATGCTTTTTAACATAAAATTAACATCTGAAGGGCTATTTTAAGTTAGGAACATACCTTTGACATCTTGGGTATTACATCTCTTCAGAGAGGTTCAAGATGTGTCTGATATGGTTCGTGGATTCGATCCTAATGACTTCTGACTCAGCAAAAGTCGTTAATATGGATTAGGTGAAGTTTACAAGCAACATGAACTTCTTTAATGCTTATCCGTGGGATGGGTATCATTTTAGCTAACCAGGGACTCCCTGCATGGAAAAGACATGACGATAAAGCATCGCCAATCTGTGGAGAAGAATAGACCGAGCACGTATAATTTGTTTGGCTTTCCATGGGCAATGCAGGTAAATATTAATAACTTTTTGTTATATTTTTTGTATTATATGTGTTTTAATTATGATATGGACTATTTTTTTACAATGTAGGCTAGGATGAGCGACTACAATTTGATGCGTATTTCTTACAACATGCAAAATATAGCAAGTATACTAGTCGCACAAAGTAATAAAATGATGAGTAGAGTATCGTTCCCACGAGGATTGTTAGCAAAACACTGAGTTTCCTAATGTTATCAAGTTGAAGCAATCGATTTCTTTGGATTGATGGGAGCTAATTCTAATTAAAACTAACAATAAATTTTAAACTAAAAACTTAATTAAGAAAGCAATATGAAAACATGGATAATCAATTCAAGTAAAGCGGGTAGGGTTTTGACTTCATTTGGATTTTATGGGTTAAACCTAAAAATTACACTACATTCACATTCATACGCAATGGTTGTAAATCAAACTCACTAAGATATTAAACATACCCTCTAAGGCTATGTTTTCCTATTCATCCTTATTAACCTTCCACACAAAACAAAATGAAGATTAACAATTCCAAACTCATTAAGCAAAAGAATCCTACAATGATTTCATTAATTCTTGAATCTATCTCTAGCATCCAATACTATAATGGTGATTACCCAAGAAGCCTAACATGATTCATTTCTCAATCATCCAAACTCATTAAGCAAAAGAATCCTATAATGATTTCATTAATTCTTGAATCTATCTCTAGCATCCAATACTATAATGGTGATTACCCAAGAAGCCTAACATGATTCATTTCTCAATCTCATCATGTTCATCACATACTGCATTAAAAATCAGAGTAAACACACAACCAAAGCATATTCATATGAAAATAAACAATCAAACACGTAACCCTTTAAAAATCCAAACTACAACCAAAACCTTAACCCAAAATAGATTAGTTCATAGCTAAATCAATAATACAAAAATGAAAAAAAGACATAATCAAGTTCAACATAATGAAACTGAGATAAAAGATAAGAAATCTCTCCAAAAGATGAATCCTTTAGTTAGAATCGAATCTTCTCCCTTTTACAATCCAAATCGCCTAAAGTTCATCCAAGAAAAATGTAAAAGTAGCTAACCCTAAACAGACGAAGACCTCTGGGCAAAAGGCTAAGTTTTTCTTTTATACCTCATCCAAATTACCTAGCCAAAACACGCACAAAGCGAAACTGTGCGTTTAACAAAACGGAAAATAATGACTGTCGCCGCGGCGAAGAAGAATTCTTCGCCGCAGCGAAGTGTGAAGCAGACACGCTCGTCCCTGGCTTACTTCGCCGCGGCGAAGACAATTCCTTCGCTGGGGCGAAGTTTCTTGAAAAGTTCTGAAATTACAGAACTGCCACTCTGCTTGCTTCTTCGTTTGATTCTTCGATTCTCGGTGCTCTCCCTTGGGAACAAGATTCATCGTGCTTTATTCTGCTTCAGAACTCTCCCATCTTTTGAGATCCGCTAATTTCTGAGTCAAAAATATCCAATTTTGTCCTTAATTGCTCAAAATGTCCATTTTAACCTGAAACACGAAAAGTAAAGAATTAAGAAATAATTCAGGTCAAAATGCACTAGAAAGTACTTGAAATCCGACAAAAAGGTCTAATGAAAACTGTATAATCCACGGATTATCACAATTTCCTAGGATGTTGTGGTGACACATCGAGAAGTGTACCCATTGGGATTACGACAAAATAGACATGAATATTTAAGCGGCTCGGGTAAGATTAAAGGATTAATCTTTTGAATATGCACTTGCTTTTAAATGTGGCTTAAATTTGATTGATTTTTTTTTCTTATTGTAGGGAGTTGCCCGTCCCTTCCTCACCCCTACTAGGGGTAAAGCGGGAAAGGAGTATATTACATCGTTTAGAGAACTGGACGATGCAACAGATGAAGGGATAGACCACCTAATGTAGGACCTAGAAGGGGCCATGCATGTGAGTGCAGTTGTAGGGCCACTGCTTGAGAATGTTGTTGATGCCAAGGATGATAAAGCTCCAATCGGCGGGAGGAAGGAGGAAGGAGTAGGAGCAGGAGGATGAGGTTCATACGCCTCCACCCAATTGGCCAATCGGTACAACAAGTACCACTTTACTGAGGCATCAAGGTCAGGAGAATGAGGTGGTTGACTTCATAAACAGTTTGTTTGAGAGTTTTACAATAGCCGTTTATGAGAGGTTTGAGAAGATGGAAGAGTGGATGAAAAAGGTGGAGGAGAAAGTTGATAGGGTGGCAGAGAAAGTTGATAGGGTGGAGGAGGAAGTTGGTGGGCTATTGAAAGTGGTTGAAGTGCAACTTGAGCATAAAGAGAGAGCCGAAAGAGTAAGCATGTAAAATCTCCTTACATGGCAGTAATGTATGGAAAGAAGAGGAAAATGAAGAAAAAAAAATGAGGAAGTCTGTGAAAGTGGGAAAACAAAAATGGAGGAGGGTAAGGAGGAAGGTGAAAGAAGTGGGGAACAGAAAATGGAAGAGGATGAGGCGAGACTCAAAGGAAGCGGGGAAGTGAAAATGGAGGAGGAAGGAGGAGGAAGCGGGCAAGTGAAAATGGAGGAGTTAAAGTTCGATTGGTACAGGCCAATAGATGAGGAAGAGAAATAACTCTTCTATGCCTATTGCAATGATTCTGGAAGTGATGGGCATGTGAAGTGCATGACGGGATTATCCTTGGGAGTGGTTTAAAAAGATGTTGACAATGGGTAGGTGGTTCGACGACTCGGTGAGTTATTTTTCCTTATTTTTGCTTATGTTTTCCATGAGGTATTGTATACTTATCATGTTGTTTTTATTTGATGCAGCACATCGATGAGGTATCGACACTTATGAGGCTACGATAGAGAAGTAATGGTGATATTTTGTATCCACACTGTGCCATTACCGATGTGGCCTTTGGCCAAAGGCTAGTAACTATATATGACACTTTAATGAAGAAGGCCAATGGTAGAGGTGCGACAAGGGGAGGCAAGTGGAAAAGATTAGCCACAGATGACCTCAATGGTGCCTTTGATGATTTTCAGTTTGATGAGAGGATGATGCAGTATATACGAGGGGAAAGGCCCACATATGGCAATAAAATAGTATGCTGCATCATGAACATTAAGGATATGCATTGGATAACTGTCGTTTGGGTACTAGAGGAAGGCTTGCTGTAGATCCTTGATTGCAACTCCATTATTTGTCAAGAGAGGCAGCTGGAGATGGAGTTTCAGCCATTGTGTATATTGTTTTTGCGGCTATTGCGTAATAGCCGGATGTTTTAGCACTTGGGTGATGAACTACTAATGGGAAAGTGATCACTTAAGTGCCTTCCTGTCCTGATAAATGACTTGAGGTAATTTTTTTTATAAAACTTACATAATAGAACTGTTCTACAAGTTGATTCTAATGCTAATGTCTTCCTCCTATTGTAATGCTGATTGCGAGGCATATGTACTAAAATTTATTGAATTCGACATGACCAACACCCCAATGGATAGGTTAAATGATGAAACAATGAGCAACTTTCGGGAGCGCTTGGCTATTGAGTGCTTTTATGGGCATATGGATCCCTTTTAATTGACCAGAACCCAATCCAAGTCATTGTTGATGTTGTCATCGAAAGGTATGGAAGTTGGACTTAGAGTTTTGTAGTTTATATGAAATGCATTTCTTATTGGGTTGTCTTGAATAACTAGATTGTCTTGAATTGGATCAGCTGGTTTATAATGCCCCACTTGAGATACGTAGCCATTGTTTATGGTATGGCCTAAAGGGTTATTGAATTGCTCCTAAATGAGTTTGTATATTGTTCATGTTGTTTGGTTGGCCCTTGGTTGAGTTTATGTTTTGGGTTTGGTTGAGTGTTTACCCTGGAATTGATCAAGACTTGGCAGATTTTGGAGCTGCAGCCTTCGCCGAGACGAGGAAGAAGCTTCGCCGCGGCGACGTCGGCTCTGACTTTGCAATGTCGATTTTGTAATTCTTCGCCGGGGTGATAGAGAATCCTTCACCGTAGCGAAGGGCCGACTGAGTTTTGTTTTAGTTTTCTAGAGAATTCTTTCCTAAGGGCAAAATGACCATTTTACCCCTAATTAGCAGGAAAAGTGGAGAGTAAAATGCAAGGAAATTCCATGGAGAATAGTGGAAAATGGGGGTGAGTTTGTAAAGAATTAAAAAATAAAGGTGGAATTTTCAAGAAAGAGTAAGGGCAAAATGGGAAAGAGTGTATATTATATGAGCTAATAAGGGTTTAGTTCTCTAAACCCCTTCATTTCACCCATTTCCACCGCCTTTCATCCCTCATTTTCTCTCAATTCCTCACTCAATCTTCCAAGGGATTTTTGAGAGTTTTGAGTTGGAATTTGACAAAGAATTGATCCTAAGCAAGAAGAGTAAGAATCCCTACTCTAGATATGAGTTTTATTTATGTAAGGGTTAAGTTCTTACTAAGTTTATGCTTAGGAAATAAGGGAAAGCTAAGGTCCAACAAGAGTAGAGAGTTTTAGTGAAGACTACTCAAGTATGAGGTAAGTAAATCCAACTCAAGCTAAAGTTTAAGAAATTCTTGAGTAGAGATTTATTTATCCAGGTATACTTGTTGAGAAATTGAGTTGAGATATATGTCTATGTGTTGAGAAATTGAGTTGAGAAGAGTATTCATGTTATGTTTGTTGGATATTTCCTTTATGGGAAGTGTTGATGTGTGATGAGTTTGAGACAAAGTTGGAGGAGATTGAGTAGATATTTTGGGAGTGTTCTTCTATGATAGGAACCATGTCCATAGAAGGGAGTTTCCTCCCATTTTGGATGGTTAAAAAGAGAAGTAGAGTTGTAGTTAGAGAAGAATTTTTGTATGCACATGAGTTGTTTGATGAAATGCCTAAGAGAAGCATGAGTGTGAGTAGAGAACCTTAATTCTTGCAACATTACATGTTGGCATTTCTTGAGTGTATTAATAAGCATGAGCCATCCATATGCATTGGTTATGCATTGAGAAATAGCTTGGGAAAGAGTAGAGAATTTTGAGTATAAGTTACACTATGAGTAATAGATTAAGAAAGAGTAGAAAACTTTGTGAATAGACTACTCTAAGAGTTAAGCTATACTATGAGTACTAGCTTGAGAAAGAGATGAGTATTAGCTTAAGCAAGAGTATAGATCTTTGTGAATAAACTACTCTAAGAGCAAAAGAAGAGAATAGAGTAGGTTGTGCGATGGGGAACCCGTGAGTGATGAGTAAAGTCACGAGAGTGGGTGCTTTGTGATCCCCAGCCGTGCCTCCAGTAAGATGGGGCCGTGACCGTCACGAAGAGTGGAACATGAGGTTCTAGCCGTGCCTCCGGTAAGATGTGGCCGTGACATTCACAGAGAGAGAGAATACACTCACGTGGCCAAGGGTTCCGAATCCATGCATGACCGAGTTTGCTTGGCAGAGAATGAGTAGAAGTCATGAAGAGTGAGTTGGTGCTTTGTGATCTCCATCCAGCCGTGCCTCCGGTAAGATGAGACCGTGACATGCAAGTGAGGAAGAATGAGCAATCATGAGAAAGAATAAAAAGAGACAATGAGTAGGGTTACGAAGAGTGGGATGAGTACCCAGCCGTGCCTCCGGTAAGATAGGGCCGTGACATTCAAAGAGCGAGTTAGTAGAAATGAATTATGAGAAATGAGAACGAGATAATAGAGAGAATTAAAGAATGGGAAAGCTTGAGAAAGCTTGAGAAAGAATGAGATAGAAAGAGAGAGTATGAGAAAGAATGAGAGAGTTTGAGCTAGTAAGAATAGAGAGTAGAAGAAAGAAACATGTAGTTCTTTTGTATTAATTGCATGTATAGCTCATACAGGCATGCACCATGATTTTCCTTCATGGTGAGTATGACAAGAATAAGAGAGAGAACCATGATTTTCCTTCATGGTGAGTATGATGAGAATAAGAGAGAACCATGATTTTCCTTTATGGTGAGTAAGAATAAGAGAAGGAGAAAAGAGAATAAGAAAGAATAAAAAGAGCAGAACAGAGTTAAAGGAGAATAAAAGTATTAGAAAGAAAGAGAAAAACAGTGAGAATTAGAAATAGAAGAACGATAGGAAGAACCAAAAAGTGAGTTGCCGAGACAGGTAGTAGAGGATTTACTTACTGAGCATTGTTGTGCTCACCCCATTGTTCTTCCCTGTTTTGCAGGAAATAGGAGTAGCGGTCGGATGGACATCGAGGAGCGGAGAGTATTGGCACCACTGTCCACCAGCTATGATGTTTTGTATTAAGTAGAAAGTTTTTAATACATAGTATTTTGTATTTGTAAAGAATTATATTTTATGAGTAAAGAAAAAATTTGAGCCCACTATCTTTCATACGCTATATATATCTATAATTTACATAGTATGTATTATAAGAATAGTAGTAGAGAGGAGGTGTTACATGGTTGTAAACGCTAAAATTTACAATTGAAGATAGTCTTGTGAAGAGAGCCACTGACAACCTTGATGGACCTGCGAGGAGTCTCCTTGCGGCTCTGTGGGGGCCTCTGGCGATGCGAGGAAATTGAAGTGGATAATGGGTTTGGCAATATGAGAACTAGAGCTTAAGGGTGATGTCTTCTGTCCTTCCCCCCTTCCGCCGAGGACCAGCCTCAGTTTATATCGTAAACCTTAGGGGCTCGTATCCTAGTAAGACTCTGAGTCCTACTTGGTAGGGGAACTCTCTTTTTCGGGAAGAGATTGGATTCTTTGCCTTTATCTGTCAAGGCTTTCCTTTTGGGGTGAGATACAAGATCTTATCAGAAGGAATTTAGTTAGGATTCTGATCCTTGTTATGGACTGCTGCAGGCAAATGGGTTAGACCCAGTTCAGCTTAACTCGGGAGATGGCCCAACTCATAGAGCAGGAAGTTCCAAATACGAGCCAAGCCGGGTCGAGTTTCTGGCTTAACGAGCTTGACTTGTGAAAAGAAAAAGGAAAACGAGCTCGAGCCGAGCCAAGTCAAAAAATTATTGGTCGGTCAGCTCGTTGAAGGGGAAAGCCAAGTTCGAGCTTGGCTCGTGAGCCAGAATAAAAAAGCCGAATTCGAGTCGGCTCGCCAACCAACAACAAAAATTCATTTTTCCTTATCCATGATAAATATATCTTCAAACTTATAAGGTAACCAAAAGACGACATCGTTCAAGGACTCTGACTCGGCCGTGTTGACAGAAAAAGAAAAACAAAAAAGAGAAAAAAGAAGAAGAGGGTTTGGTTTGGTTTTTAGATCTGTGTTGTGCTGTGAAGAAGATTTAATAATGATGGAGCTTTGAGTTTGAGAGAGAGAGAGAGAGAGAGAGAGAGAGAGAGAGAGAGAGAGAGAGAGGGACCTAACAAAAGAAGAGTAAAGAAAGAGAAAGAGGGATGAGACAATTAAATTTTTTTTTTTGTAAGAAACAAAATACATGGCACAGAAAAGGACTGAAGGAGTCGCTTGCCATTTGTTCATTTTTATTGGGGTTTAAAAAATGCAGTTTAAAAAAAAAAAATTAAAACCCAAGAGCAGAGAACCCAACCACCAGCATGTCAAAACCACCTCTAAGAGACCACATGAAACACTCTTATAGCCACACACCAGCTGAACGAAAATCAGGAACCAGCAGCAGACCAGCCAACAGAGAAGTTACACACTAGATCGCTAACACCAGCCACCTGCCAAGCACCCATCTTTTGCAAAAACTCCAAGAAAAAAAACTCCAGTAGCCTCCAAGCCTTGCCTCCTTGTCCATGAAGAGAACCACACCACTACATGACACAACCAACAAAAAAACATAATCCCAGAGCACTCACCAACAAAGTCACATGTCCCACCTTCCAACCACCAACAAAAAAGAAAAAAGAAAAAACCAAAAACAAAATCGCATAACCTACCCAAAAACAATGCCATCACCAGCACCAATAAGGTTCCCTAGTGAGAAGACAAAAGAGGAACCTCACAGAGAAGCAAAATGGCAGCACACAAAACCCTAATGGCATCTTGACTTGTTTACCAAATTTGAACAACACTTTGCTTGATTTGTTTGGTTTTGAATGCTTTCCCCTTCGTCCCATCTTCTTCTTCTTGTTTTCAGTCTGATTTGGTTTGGATTCGCTGGCGAATGGGTTTCAGTTGCGTTTTTAGGGATTTTAACATCAATTTTGTTATTTTTGCAAACTTTTTGTTTTGAAAATTTTAGTTTAATCCCCCATACTTTAAAAAAACCTTAAAAACCCCCCTAATAATTTGAGCCTGGCTTAGCTCGAGAGCCTACCAAGCCGAGCTAAGGCAGGCTCATACTCGAGTCGAGCCAAGCCGAGCTAGCTCGCCTCATTGAATAATCCTATTCCCAAGGTATTCTAAGTGTGGGTCCATTCGGGATTGGGCCAAGGCTCTAGGCCATCACATATCATTGTTGCGATTAGACCTTGTTAAGCCCAATACGAATTTTGGCCCATACATTGGTGTTGTTAGGCATCAGGTTGTTGGTACTTGGGTTATGGTAAGGCCAAGGCTGGATAATGTTGGAAGGGGTGTTGTAGAAGAAGATGAAGAGGCTGCTGCTGCTGATGCTAAAGGTGTGTTGAATAATTGTAGAGGATGGGGAAGTGGCTAAAGAGAATGATGAAGAGGGAGGATGGAGGCTATTGGTGGAGCTTTTATTTTGGGTGTATATAGGACATTTATTTGTTGTATATAATGTTGTAATTTAATGTAATTGACACATTTCAGAATTGTACAAAAGCAATTCAATATTTCTTTCCCTCTTTTGAGCTTGAGTTTATTTAGTATTCTTGTTGAATGGCATTAATGTGTTGATGCAACTAGGTTGTCAAATTCATGAGAAAAGATGAAATTAATATGTGTTGGTGATTTTAGTTTGTCAAAATTCAGGAGAAAAGTTGGAAAAAATAAGTGTTGCCCACGATCGCTTAGGTGACTATATATATCGCTTAAGCGATCAAGGGTTTTCTATACAGGATCGCTTAAGTGAGACACTAAATCACTTAAGCGATCGTGCATCTGGGATGATTTTGATTCTGCCTAGGACTTGATCGCTTAAGCGACTAAGGCTAAAAGTGATGAATCACATAAGCAATACATCAATTGCTTAAGTGATTGTTCATCTGGGATGATCTTGATTCTGCCTTGGACTTGATCGCTTAAGCGAACAAGGCTAAAAGTGAAGAATCGCTTAAGTGACAAATAAATTGCTTAAGCGATCGTGCATATGGGATGATCTTGATTCTGCCTCAGACTTGATTGCTTAAGTGATTAAAGATCGCTTAAGTGACCAAGGCTAAAAGTGAAGAATTGCTTAAGCAATACGTAAATCACTTAAGCGATCGTGCATCTAGGATGATCTTGATTCTACCTTGGACTTGATCGCTTAAGCAACCAAGGCTAAAGTGAAGAATCGCTTAAGAGACAAATAAATCGCTTAAGCGATCGTGCATCTGGGATGATCTTGATTTTGCCTTGGACTTGATCGCTTAAGCAATTAAAGATCACTTAAGCGACCAAATGTAAAAGCGAAGAACCGCTTAAGCAAGAACCTAAATCGCTTATGCAATCGTGTGCCTGGGGTGACTTGATTCTGCCTTGGACATGATCGCTTAAGCGATCATGTATTGCTTAGGCGACCAAGGGTAAAAGTGAAGAGTCACTTAAGAAATTTTGATTCTGGCTTGTATGTGATCCCTTAAGTGACTATGGCTTAGGAGTGTTATCGAGCTGAGCCGAGCCAAGCCAAGTTTTTGGCTTAACGAGCTCGGCTCGTGAGAGAAGAGAATTAAACGAGCCGAGACCGAGCTGAGCTGAGCCAGAAATTCTGTGGCTCGGCTCGGCTCGGCATTAGATTTTGCCTATTTCGAGTCGGCTCGCGAGCCGGCTTATCGAGCCGATTTCGAGCCGGCTCGCGAGCTATGTCCAAATAAGCTAAATTTTTTTGTTTTTAATTCAATTTTTTTTACAAAAATTCCTTGGGCTGCCGTTCTAAAGGTCTGATTGTCTTAAATTCATATTCAAATAAATTGAAATCATAATTTCACTTTGAAGCTGAATCAATGTTCAAAATTGAAAATGATAAAATCTAGTTTAAAATATTTAAATATGCCAGGCGAATTACTTTAACTTTTCATTAATTTGCTGGGCAGAGGAAGAATCACTAATTTCTAATTCATTTTGTTAAATTTTTCACTTTTCATTTATTTTGTCAAACTGATTTATTTTTCTCATATATCACCCAACAGTTAAACCTACGTAAAATCAATATTAAATGAAATACTACTGCTATTAACAATTTATCATTTAACATACTATATATACCACAAATTAAGTTAAGTGAACTAAATAATTTTTGTTTAGTTCACTTGACTTAATAAAGTTTTCACAAAAACAAAATAGGGGATTAGCATAACTATACATCAAGTGACATCCCCATCCATCAAAAAATATATATAATAGCAAAAGATAATTGGCTGTATGTCTATTGTAGCCCCACTCCTCCTACAAACAAATTAATGTGAAACATAGTAAGTATAATTGTCATTTTATATAAACCATAAAGATGAAAATGCAAACCTCAACACAGAAGTAATAAATATTGACCTGCAGAATCCTACTGCCACAGCCAATAACTCACGAGTGAATCAACCAATCTGCTGACTCCCATCACCTGATAGAACAGGAAGCTGAATCTCCAAGTGATTCTCATCCTCCTCTTTCTAAGATGAAAAATAGATAAAAATAATCTATAGGTTAGAATAAAGTTATTTTAAATATAGAATTAAACAAAACATGTAAGCAATGGAACTTACTTTGCACCCTTTCTTCACTCCATTCAAAGTGCGACACCAGTCACATCCACATAACAACATCTCCACCGTAGCTGGTGACAAAGAAGCTCGGTAACTATCAATAACCCTGCTCCCAGCACTGAATGCAGACTCTGAAGCAACCGTTGTGATCGGGATGGCTAGTATCTCTCGAGCCATCCTAGACAATACAGGAAACTTGGTTGAATTTGCCTTCCACCACTGTAAGGCATCGAATGAGTCATGATCCCCCACACACTTATGGCATCCCTCTCCCAAATAACAGTCCAACTCAGACTGACTAGGCTCAACAGTTTCAACCACGTCCAGAAAAGTGCTAAAATCATCCCAGGCCTTGGCTCCCTCAACCACAGCCACCTCATCAATGGCTCCATGTCCATCCCCTTGTGATGTAGAAGCACGGGCGATAGTCACACCTTGGTTAGCTTGAACATACTCCCCATATAACTCATACAATACATCCCGGACCGTCACCATATTTGCCCGTCCTTCTGCCTCAGAATACATCTTAGGGAATGCCCACTGAATAACCCTCATTTTCAATCGAGGATCCAATATAGCAGCCACAGACATCAATACATTACATTCCCCCCAATATTTATCAAACTTCTGTTTCATTTTCCTAACCATTACTCTAATAAATTCATCTTCAGATTCACTTTTACTATCCAACATACATTTCACTGCACACACCTCCTTCAAGAATAAATTAGACGTCGGATAATCACTTCCTGAAATGAGTTTGGTTGAACCACTGAATACTTTCAAAACTTCACAAACTTTCTCCACTTTCTCCCAATCCTCGTCACTCGGATTATTATGATAATTGATATCCCTCTCTTTCACTCTTGGAAAAACCTTTTTGAACTTAATTGCTATTGCCAACATTTCATAGGTAGAATTCCACCTTGTTTTACAATGAACAATAAGTTTCCGATACGGCAATTTAAGTTGTTGAACAATCTCAGAAAATACCTTGAGTCTGCTTTCAGAACTGTTGATATACAACACACTCTCATAGATGTCGTCAATGATGTGCCTAATTTGATGAAGTCCATCTTGAACAATCAGATTCAAGATATGTGCGCAACATCTCACATGAAACAGTTTACCTCCACAAAGGAGTTTCCCCGAAACTTCAAAATTTTCCTTCAAAACCTTAATCGCAACATCATTACTTAAAGCATTATCCACAGAAATAGTATATATCTTATTTTCAATTCCCCATCCCATTAGGCACTTGAAAATGCCATCCGCAATCGCAATACCAGTCCAAGGAGGAGGTAGACGAACAAAGTTGAGGATACGTCTATTAAGCCTCCAAGTACTATCTATCCAATGCCCGGTCAACACCATATACTCCATCTTTTGATTCCCTGAATTCCATAAGTCTGTAGTCAAACTGATTTTTGTCACAGTCTTCAACAAAGTCTTCAATTTGGCCTTCTCACTTTCATATACCTTCATACAATCTTTTTTACAAGTGTGGCGGGAAACCGAAGTCCATCCAGGAATCCCATACTTCATCATATTGTTCAAGCCCTCTTCCTCCACAACTGTAAATGGATGCTCATGCATAAGCACCCAATGGGCGATCAATTCCCTCATTTTCGACATGTCAAACTTCCCACTTAAAGCTGGCAAAATAGTAGTTGGAACATTATTACCGGCAGTCGGAAAACTAATATGTTGTTGCCTCATGGAAGCTTTTCTTCTTAAACACCGGCTTAAATGTCTATTGAACTGGGTGGTGCTTCCGGTTGCATTAATAATCAACTTGACTTTGCAATGGATACACTCAGCCTTTTTGGTGCCATTAGGGAGTACCACCTCCTTGAACTCCGACCATGCCACTGAAGTCTTCGCTCTTTTTTGCTTCTGAATCGGATTTTGATTTTCATCACCATTATCCGGGCTACTAATACCAGGTGTATCGGTAATTGTATCGTGTATTGCAGGGGTACTTAAGGAATTAACCTCCATTTACAAACATATAAATCGAAAAAAAAAAAAAATTCAACAATTTAATGCAAAACCAATATGAAATAATGTCAAACTATTACATTGCACACACATCAAACCAATACATTATACATTGCACACCAATATTAATTGTCACCAATACATCCCAACATTCATTTATTCTTTAATTAGAGATATTGGTTTTGTATCATGTTTGATTAAGTTTCACATGTTATATTTTGAAATTTGTCTCACTTTCATTTGCAACTCACATGTTCTATTTTGAATTCATTAAAGTTGCATATATAAACTTCATTTATGTAAATAAATTGAAAGGGTACATAATGCTTTATTTTCTTTAATGTCCAATCCATTCACTTCTTTTTCCAATCAGTGCAGAAAATTTGCTACCCTTTTTGGCTTTAACAAAAAAAAGTTTGAATTTGATTGAGCAATGTGGCCGCACAACACTTGTGTGCATGCATGAGAGATGAGAATCAGACTTCAGTATGGGGCCTTGGTCTTGGACTATGTGCTGCCATGCATATTGGGTTCATGTTATTTTATAAAGCTTTGACAAGCTGGTGGGTATTGAATAATATGGTCAAGCATTTCAAGTATAACTATATAATACAAAAAAGTTGGTATTTCTTCCTATCATTTCCATTAATCAAGAGAGGGCTTGCATATTCCTTCTGTACAATCAAAATGAAAGATTATTAAGTATTTCTTCCTATCATTTCCATTTTTATTCTTTGACTCAGATTTTCTCCATGGACAGAAGAGTATACTTTCTTTTTAGAGCTATAAAGAATGAGGTACAAAGTTTACATCATGTTGTGTAATATTCTATTTTCTATGCCTTCATAAATGTCATCTTTAAGACACTGACTCTTTTTTCTTTACCCCACACCAACACATTCCCACAAGCCAGAAAGTCATATTTAAATCGTCCAGTCCCCACCACCAGATGCAGGACCACGTTCCCACAACAAGCCAGAAACATATTTATAACTACCAGTTGGCCAGTCCCCACCACCAAATGCAAAATCCCATAACCAAATTCCCACAAACAAATTTATAAATAACAACCTGTCAAGTGTCAACCATTAACAAACAATTTGGTGAATTGAGATTTGAGATTGTGGTTGTCCCAACACAACCACAATCTCAAATCTCAATTCACAAACAATTTCAATTTCAATAAAACAATTTAAATAAACAATACACGGCACTACTCTTCACAGATAGTACACAAACATTAACCTTGTGTGGGTTTCACAGCAACACCACGTCACCACCACAGTCAACCACCAGGCACCAGTAAACCAATTTCAGTCTGCTCTTCCTGAATTCTTTCACCGAAAAAAGCCCCCTGTTACAAACAAAAAATTCATGAAAAAACAAGTTAAAATCTGACCAAAATTTAAGAAACCCCAAACAAACGACAATAGCAGATGATGAATAAACCCCCTACTCACTAATTAAAGCCAGACCAAAATCCGACAAAGATGTTGACGAACCGACGAAGAAACATCAACTCTGACGAAGACGATTCAAATCTGGTGAACCTCGTACGAAGAAGATGAAGTTCTGACGAAGATCCAACGGCTGACGACGATGACGAAGATCCAACGGCTGATGACGATGACGAACATCCAACGGCTGACGAAGATCCAACGGTTGACGACGATGACGAAGATCCAACGTTTGACGACGATGAAGATGATCCAACGGCTACCGACGGTGTGACGAAGATGAACTATATCCCACGAAGATCCCGCGAAGCTGACGACGATGAAGAAGAACTGGCCGAAATCGTTACTTTGGGAGGATTTGATTCAAATTTTACGGCCATGGTTCTACTGCTGAAGATTTTTCGCGATTTGGGGATTTTAATACAGGGTGCTATTTTGTTATATTTGAAAACTTGTTTGCGTTAGTTTCAATTAAATCCCAATAGTTTACAAAATCTCATATAACCTCCCGCTATTTCGAGCCAGGCGCGGCTCGCGAGCCAAATGAGCCGAGCCTTGTATGGCTCGAACTCGGCTCATTTTGTCTCACGAGCCGAGTCGAGCCGGCTCGTAATAAAACAAACCGAGCCGTTAACGAGCCGGACTCGAGCCGAGTCGAGCTGGCTCGCGAGCGGTTCGTCCCGTTGACCAGGCCTACTATGGCTAAATATACTAGATCGCTTACGCAATCCTGTATATTAGGATGATCTTTATACTACCTTTGACAAGATCGCTTAAGCGATAACATACATCGCTTAAGCGATCAAGGCTAAATATACAGGATCGCTTACGCAAAACCATACATTGCTTAAACGATCAAGCCTAATTTACTTTGATACTGTAAAAACATTAAAATTTGTGTTATATAGAATCATTCTATACTTTAATATTTCTTTTCCATGTTTATCTACACACGTAAATAAATTAGTTTAATTAAAAATGATTAAGTGATATAAATAATCAAATTAGTTGACACAAGACAGATAATGGTCCACTGAACTAATCGTACAGTCACAATTCAAGCTTATTTCAATATATTCCCCCCACATCATACAAGATTTGACTGCATTTTGGTTAGAAAAAAGAGCACAATAATCATTCTGAAATACACCATCCATATTTGTGAAATGAGGTTCGTTTTTACTAATGTGTCACACTAGTGTGCTATGACATTCATCCATATATTATACGGTTGTAACTTTAATATGTGTTAATGGAATTATGTTGCAAATAATCCTTCTTGATTGGCCTTAATATGTATTAACAACTGATGTCACTTAACGTTAACGTTATTAATCATGTGATGTTGTGAATATCCGAAGTTCACATTAACGTCACTTAATATGGGGTTGATAACCTATTCCAGAAAAAAAAGGGATTGCTTAAGCGGTTGGTTTATCGCTTAAGTAATCTAGTGTTTATAAGCCTTCGTCGCTTAAGCGATAATACAAATTGCTTAAGTGATCTTGTTAAAGGCATAATAAAAATCATCCAGATATACTAGATCACTTAAACGATTTTAGATCTCGCTTAAGCGATCCAGTATATTTACCCTTAGTCGCTTGAGAGATGCATAGTCATTTAAGCACGTAGAAGCCATAATCAAGATCACTTAAGCGATTCTACACTTTTACCCTTGGTCGCTTAAGCAATGCATGATCGCTTAAGCAATCAAGTTTAAGGCATAATCAAGTCACCCTAGGCGCATGATCGCTTAAGCGATTTAGGTTCTCGCTTAAGTGATGCTTCACTTTTACACATGGTCGCTTAAGTGATCAAGTCTAAGGCTGGATGAAGATCATCCAGACGCATTATCGCTTAAACGATCTATGTATCGCTTCAGTGATTCTTCACTTTTAGCCTTGGTCACTTAAGCGATCAAGTGCAAGACAGAATCAAAATCATCTTAGATGCACAATCGCTTAAGTGATTTATGTTCTTGCTTAAGCGATTCTTCACTTTTAGCCTTAGTCACTTAAGCGATTTAGTATCACTTAAGCAATCAAGTCTAAGGAAGATTCAAGATCATCCTAGATGCATGATTGCTTAAGCGATTTATGGTCTCGCTTAAGTGATTCTTGGATTTTAGCCTTGGTCACTTAAGCGATCAGTCCTAGGCAGAAACAAAATCATCCCAGATGCACGATGTTAAGCGATTTAATGTCTCGCTTAAGCGATCTTGTATAGAAAACCCTTGATCGCTTAAGCGATATATATAGTCATCTAAGCGATCGTGGGCAACACTTATTTTTTCCAGCTTTTCTCTTGAATTTTGACAAACTAAATACACCAACACATATTAATTTCATCTTTTTTCCTGAATTTGACAACCTAATTGCATCAACATATTAATGCCAATCAACAAGAATACTAAATAAACTCAAACTCAAACTCAAAAGAGGGAAAGAAATATTGAATTGCTTTTGTACAAATCTGAAATGTGTCAATTACATTAAATTACAACATTATATACAACAAATAAATGTCCTATATACACCTAAAATAAAAGCACCATCGGCAACCTCCATCCTTCCTCTTCATCATTCTCTTCAGACATTCCTATCCTCCACAATTATTCAGCACACCTTCAGCATCAGCATCAGCAGCAACCTTTTCGACTTCTTCTATAGTACCCCTTCCAACATTATCCAACCTTGGGCTTGGCCACAAAGCATATATAGCATCACAACCCAAATATCAAAAGCCTGACGCCTAACAACACCAGCTGATCCAATTCAAGACAATCTATTTATTCAAGACAACCCAATAAGAAATACATTTCACATAAACTACAAAACTCTAAGTCCAATTTCCATACCTGATCTTATCTGTAGATCTTACGACATGTTGCTTGCTTTCTTGCATCTGACCGATTCGAACCTAATTTTCTGGATCTGCATGTGATTGATTCTGGCAACTGCTTTTCTTATGGCCAGGTTGCTTGCAAATAGAGCACTTATTCATCCTCTGGGGAACCTCACAGGTTGATGGAATACACGTAACTCTTTTTCTCCCATTTTCTATCTTCTTTAATGGCAGATGGATGATAATGTCAACCAACTCTAGTAGCACCACCCACTGCTCTTATGGAGGAACTGGATATATCGTTTCCAAATAAGTCAACATGTAGTGATTTGCCATACAGAGAGGGGAGCAAAGTTCCATGTAAATTCTTGAACCAAAATTCGACTTCTGTTGGTGTTTTAGTGCTGCTACTACAGGAGGACAAGGTAAACGTTGAATGCCAAGCACTTTACAATTGCAAGTTTTACTGAGAAGGTTAACTAGGGCAACCGGACCATGGCCATGCACAGTGAACTCTTGAGCATTGAGAGGATAAGAAAACAGTGCATTTGATAGTTCCAAACGTTCTCGCAATAATTTTTCAGTTGACAGAACAACGGTTGTGGTAAAATTATCTGATTCTGTACGACACTCATAGAACCACCGTGACAATGTCCTCTAGATTGCACTAAAAAAGGAAACTATTGGAAACTCTCTTTCTATTAACAACTTTGAATTTATTGACTCGGCTATGTTCGTGGTCATGACATCGAACCTTCTTCCAGGAAAGTAAGCTTTACTCTATTGGTCAAAACAAACATCATGCTCAAGATACTTAACAATTCTATCATCCTTGATTCGGACTTGCCAGAAGTGCTCCTCAAACTCATCAACTCGATAAGCTGTTGCTACCATATAGTATGTCTGAAAGAGGCCAACACACTTAAACTTTTGTTTTATGTTCTCATCAAGGTGCCTCATACAGAATCTGTGATGTGTTTGAGGGTAAATAGTGGCAATCCCCTTCTTTATAGAGTTATGCCTATCGGATATTATGCACAACTCATCACTGTGAGGTACTATCATACGTAATTGCTGGAAAAACCAAGTCCATAACTTGTCATTCTCAGAGTCAACCATACACCGTGCAACGGGATATGTGTGATTCTCGTTGTCCTATGCATTGGCCACCAACAATGTACCCCATACTTTCCCGTAAAAAAGTAACCATCAACAACCAACACTTTTCTCATGTTTACAAAACCCCTTATAGCAGCACTGTAAGCAACAAAAAAATATTTAAACCTCATATTCTTGTCCCATTTCAAAGCCGTCTTGCTACCTTGGTTTATCAACTCAAGCATATAACGGTATGCTTTTAATATTGCGTGCCCATGCTCCGACGTGCCCCTCACAAAATCTTGTGCATGTTGTCTCCCTTTCTAGCATTTTCAGTAACTAACAACGCATCCCAACTCTGTGTGCACAAGTCTTTGAATGTCCTCAGGAGATGGACCTTTCCCATCAACAAACTGATTTTTGACAAATTGACCAATAACATCAGCGGAGGCTTGTCGATGCTAACCTGAAATATGTCCCAACCCACATGTGTGCTCACGGGTATATGTGCTAACAATAACTTTTTCGGACTCCGCCAACCTTTTATAATAAACCTGCCACTTGCACTTTCGGTCACGACATACAACCATCACTATTGGTGAATTAGACTTTTTGATGATGAACTCAAAATTACCTCTCACAACAACAAGTTTTACCTTCCTCACCACACCCTCTTTGTTGTCAAATAAATACCCCGCACCCAATTCCGATCCATCAGTGAAAACATGAGTTGATTCACTACTACTCGCAAGTGTCGCCTTTGAACTTGCATAAAAGACCATAGGGTTCTCTTCCTCACAAACTACACCTTTTGCATACTTTGTATTTATAGGAATCTCTACATATGTGGGAACATGTACGGGGTCCTTCTTGTCAACATTTTCATTCTGTCGCACATGACCACCCTCTTCTTACAGTGTCCTCCTCACCACTCAAATCACCGTCTACTCTTGATTTTTCAACTAAGAAATCAATGCCCTTGTAGTTAAAATTAAAACCAGCATTCTCTCCACCAACTTCCTCGTTATCCCCTTCCTTTGAACCAACTTCCAATGGTTTATCTACAAAAGAAACCCTTAAAATCGGCCTCGAACCATTATCGCCTGCACAAATCATATACTTCACACCTTTATTCGACTTTAATATAGTATGAGATACCTTATAATGTTCAGGAACTCTGCTTAAAACATACTTCACAACTATATCACTATGTGAGCAACTCAAATCACCTATTCTAATTATTTCATCAATCAACTCATCAAAACTAACCTCTGTGCTCACGGCAATTCGTATAACTTCTTTGGTCTTCCCAATCCACTTCCATCAACTTTCTTCCTCTACCACTCACGAAAATATTCAACACCCAAAACAACTTGTCCCATGTCTATTATATGTCTAATAATAGCCAAGTACCTATAATGCAAGAAAAAAAATTATTAACTAATGAATTAAGGATTGACAGATTTTAAAAAGCATCTGCAAAGTCGTTTGAGCGATCTAGTATATTGCTTATTGGATCGCTTAAGTGATCTGGTATAAATAAGTCTGATCACTTAAGCGATCTTTTTCCATTTACCTGATTGCTTAAGCGATCTACTGCCATATATTAGACTTATAGCAGATTGCTTAAGTGATCTTCTACCATATACTTGATCGTTTAAGCGATTTACAATCTACTGCATTATACCAGACATACCAGATTGCTTAAGCGATACACTAGATCGCTTAAGCAATCTATCATATCCAGAACACATTTTCAGTCATCTCCACCTACAATTGGTGCTACCACCCCCAGCTACCCACAATGCAAGAAAATATTCAACAAATTTCACACATTTCAATTTGCATTACTTCAAACACAACCCAATAACCTAAACAACTAAATCAAAATCATAACCCAAACCCAATCCATCATTAAATCTTTGTAAATTGAAATATAAAATGCAAAGAGGAGATACACATATATGGATGAAATGTCAGGAGGAGGAGGAGTACCTAAACAACTAAATCAAAATCATAACCCAAACCCAATCCATCATTAAATCTTTGTAAATTGAAATATAAAATGCAAAGAGGAGATACACATGCCTAGACAAAATGTTAGGAGGAGGAGGAGGAGGAGGAGGAGGAGGGGGAGGGGGAGGAGGAGGAGGAGGCAGATTTGTGGCGAAGAAGATGTTAATGGCGAAGGAAGAAAAAAGTGTTAATGGTGGAGGAAGAAGAAGATGTAGGGAAAGGAGGAAGAAGAAGATGTACATGAAGAGGAAGATGTAGACGAAGAAGAAGATGTAGAAGAAGAAGAAGAAGAAGAAGAAGAAGAAGATGTAAACGAAGCTTAGAAGAAACAACAACCAAGGGAGGGACGCGTTAATGGCGAGAGCAAGACGAAGAAGGTGTTTGGGTTTGTTTGCAAGAATTTCGGCTCTTTGGGGACATATTATAATTTTAAAAGATAACACAATACTTCATTAATCATAATTAACTAATAATCATATTTAATTAACCTTAATCCAAGGCTATTTACTTAACACTTTCAAACTACATGACCTTTTAATTAAATGTGAACTTTATTTGGCCTTTTAATAAAATTCCTCATTTCAAACGGAGATGAGTGGACGATGGAGAATGATCCTAGGGGACCTACCAAAACTACCTTTCCCATGCAATCCTCCACCATACACGTATCAGTATCTCACAACTCGCACTGAGCGCAAACACTTTAACAACAATAAAATTAAAAATTAAAAAACAAAACATACTTTAATAATAATAATAATAATAATAATAATGTTGGTTGCATTTGTTTAAGTATTTTAAATAATATTTTTGAAAAAGTAAGAGTTGGGTGGTAATAACAAGGTAAGATTTAAAAATTAACAAAAACACCCCCTAGGTTTGTTAATTTACTAAACACCCTTGTAATAAAAACATTAAAAATTACAAAAACATCCCCACCCACCCACATTTGCCAAATTCAGGTCACCACAACCAGAGGGTGGCCAAAGTCATCGTATCAGTGCACGACTGGCTGGATCTGGCCGGTCGTGCATCGAGATGGCATTTTCTAGCCACATCTATCATGGATCTGGCTGGAAAAGGCTAGATCTATGGCTAAATTTGGCCATTGATGGCCATATCTGGCCGCGTTTGGTTGTTTGGCCGTCGTTGATGACTAGCTACGACTAAAGATCTAGCCATCTTTGGTCGTAGATCTGGTATTTCCGACCAAATCCACAGTGGATCTAGTCGAAAAAGGCTATATCGGCACACTATCAACCATATCTAGTTGGTAGTGCACCATTATACAAGATTCCGGCCACCTTCTAGCGGTAATGGCCAGAATTTGGCAAATGTGGGTGGGTGGGGGTGTTTTTGTTAATTTCTAAACTTTTTAAGGGGTTTTTATTTAAATTAACAAAGTTAGAGGGTTTAAAAAATTGAATAAAAAATAATGGTATTTTTAGAATAGTAATCACATATATTTTGGAAACAATAATGCTACGGACACCGGGATTATACATCGAATTCTTTCACCGAACTACGTGTATAAATTTGACAAATATTTTGCGAGTCCGTTCATCAACTATGGACGGCCATTCAATTATGATGGACGGGAGTCCACATAATATGGACGCCCGTGTTAGAGTAGGTGCCCTAGAGCCAATCAATTATTGTAGAATTGACTCTTTGTAATAATATTCATTGATCAATAAAAGACATTTTATACTATATCGCGTAAATCATCATTGTATGTATTGATATATGTCCTTAGAATGGTAGAACCATGACGAGAGTATCAAGTGTTTCAAATCTTGATAGTGAGAACCCTATGAGCACATATGGTGGCCATTCTAGAAACGTCCGTAGCCCTAATATTATTCTGAAGTAAGGGCACAGATAATACGGTAAGGCTATCATAGTGTTGTTGAAAGGTAATTACTGAGCTCACTTGTCAAGGTTGTTTGGTGACAACCTGGTGCAACACATGGTGCTTGCTATAGGCAAGTTCACTGGACTGACCCACCAAAGGATTCCATATGGATGGTAACCCCAGTGTCTATGGAATAAATCCTCTAACGAATGGTGGTGCATGTGATCCTTAGACTTGAGATCACCGAAGTGCCTTATGCACTGATTGGTGCAGTTTGACACTAGCCTAACGTCAAAGCTGTCAATACGGTGGTGATTGGCTGCATTAAGGAGTGTATCAAGACTATGGCGGATAGATAGATGATTCATCGCTCCCGGGTACGGGAGAAGTTATCTCATGGCTCAATTCAGTAAAAGACAATGACACTAAAACTATGGCCACAGTGGGATTGAGTTGTTGCCCTATCCAGTTTATTATACAGGTTATTGGTCCAGTAATTGAATACATAATATCGAGAGTAACCAAATGTTGACACTATTTCTATATCTCGGTCTGGTCGAGATAACGGATGATGAAAGGATCAAATTGTACGGTAACCATATCGTTGACAGGTAGCTACTTCGCTGAATCCGAATCTATTAGGTGGCCATGATGCCTTGCTAGGGGCCAATCCTGGTTTGTGTGTAGTGAGATGATTAATTGGTGTTAACCGCGATACTATACACTATTGGTATGATGAGGAGCCTATGGATCACACACATAAAAGATAATTTAAGAGCCAATGAAGGGCATTTTCGTCTTTTTAGGCTAAAGGGTATTTTGGTAATTCATAGTACAATTAAATTTGCCGAGGTGGTAGCCTTTATTTAATTTGATATTAAAATTAAATAAGTGAGATTATGTTTAAATATGTGTATGCATATATTTAAATAAATTATCATTATTGTTAAATGTTAATATATATTATAAATATATATTAATTGAATTTAATTGAGATAATGATAAATTAAAATTAAAATATCTAAATGGGAATGTTTGGATACAAGAGGTGTTTAGGTTAGAACCCAAGCCTAATCAATAAAGGAATAGGGCAATTACACTTGCACTATATAAGTGTAAGTTTTTTTTTTTTTGTGAATTGATATAGAGATATTTTTTTTTGTGAATTGATATAGAGATATTCATTCACTCATTTGATTCATTGAAAAAAAGGAAAAAACACTCCAGCCCCTTGAAGCACTCTCCATGCCAGATTACATTTTTGCTTGAATCAAATTACTTTGATTTCCTTCTTGGTTCTTAAAGGCTAAAGGGGATCTAGCAAATCCCTCTTTAGTTCCTTGAGGTTATCTTCGTGTGGACTACATCAGTTCGATCCTACACTTGGGTCGGTAGCGAAATACGCTCAGAGACAAGTTGGAGGAGCCTTCAAACGTGCGTATGATTTCTTAAACTCTAAACTGATTTTATGCAGATTCTTATTATATATATAAACTATAAATTTGTGCCCTGATCTTGGTTCTAAGGAACGGTCCATGTCATAATTTTTTTTTATTTTTTGCTGCGTAACTGGATCGTTTACTAACAGCCCGTTCATCAGTAAATGGAAAAAATACATTAACAAAAATAATGGACGGCCGTCCCTAAATAATGGACGGGCGTCCACATACAATGGACGCCCGTCCATACTTGCAATAGTATATTGCAAGGAAGGGACGATCGTTCATCAGTTATGGACGGCCGTCCCTTCCTTGCGGTATACTATTTCAAGTATGGACGGGCGTCCATTGTATGTTGACGCCCGTCCATAACCTATGAATGACCGTCCTTTATTTTTGGACGGGCGTCCACATATAACGGACGCCCATCTATACTATAAATTAAAAGAAAAATAAAAATTTTTTTAGGTTAAAACACAAATTTGGGGGAATTTTTTAAAATTAAAACACAACCGCTTCTTTTTCGTCTTCATTCCCCATCTCTGCTCTTCTTCTTCTTCGAAGTTCTCATCTGTCGCGCTCTTCTTCTTCGTCGAAGATCCTCATCTGTTGTGATTCTTCTTCAAGTTCCTCATCTACCATTATTATTGTAAGGTAATTAGTCACTTTGGTTTCTAAATTTTTTTTTTTTTTTTTTTTTTTTAATGTTGGATGAATGAAAAGATTTTATTAGTTGGTTGTAAGAGTGCCTTTTTGTAGTACTTTTATTACTGAAGTGTGTTGGATTTGAAATTTGTGCTGAATGGAGTTGGGGTGGAATATTATTTGTGTTGTGATTTCTTGAATTGAGTTGATAAAGAGAAATCTAGTCAATTTGGTGGGACTGGTTTGTGTGATTGATAAATAGAAGTGTTCACAGTTTGCAATTGTAATTTCTTGCATTATCTCACCTCAAAATCCTCCCAACGTGTTGTCAAACAACAACCTGCAATTGTGATTTGTAATTTTTCTTTTAAAAGCCACTTCAAAGAAATTTATGTATAAGCAGAACTATGATTTGTGTTTCATTTGATAGAGACGGCTACTACAAAATGATGCTTTTAGTAATCATAAATGTTTCTTGTTACTTTGATTTTTTTATTTGCTTGACCTGATAAAAGTGATTTGTTGGTTAAGTCTCTCTTTTCCAATTTTTTACACCCAATAAGGAGAACCCTCTTCCACTCAGTGAATTTTGGGTAGCTTGAATTGATGCTTGATAATCCTTTTCATTGTTGGAAAATGAATTACTGTGGTTTTCTATGCTTTAAGTGGATTCATTTTTGTCTTCTTGTTCTACAATTTTTTTTTTTATTAGTCCATTAGATAGTTTTTCAATCTGTCTTGGAAAAATATTCATTCAACACTTCTAAGTTAGAGTATAGATCATTAATGCAAACAAAGATACTCACCAGTTTGTCAGCCACAAGACTATTAAACGTTTCTACAAGGAGATGCCATTCATGACCTGGCATGCGGAGTGTGCCCCTTAATAAACACAAGTTAATGTACAATCATATCATTTAGAAAAAGCAGCAACCAATTTCTCTTTCAATTGTTCGGCAGCACCAGTTTGGTTCCGAATGGAAAATGTGTGAATAACCTTGTCATCTGTTGTAGACACATTAGACTCTTGAGATATAATCTGATGTTCGCTGAATGTTTTCATCAACCCAGAAACCGGGTGAGTATCCAAAGGGCAGCTCACGCTCACAACTGCATCCTCGTGTCTTGGTTGAAATCAATCTCTGACAGAGAAATCTGCCTTTGCTTAATGTTTACCATCTCCTTCAACACTTCTAAGTTAGAGTGCAGCTATTTGAGGAGTTTGATTATGGGATTGATTTTTGTTATCTTCTTATTTGTTTGATTGGAAACAAAATGTGGAAGAAGATATATAGAAGTGGAGCAGGTTTCCATAAAAGCAAATAACAAAAGCTGCCCTTGAAGTGACAAAAGCTATACAAATATATATGGTTGAATCTTTTGGCATTTGACACGAACTAGTGAATATAGGTGAAACAGTTGTCCTCACTTCAAAATGCCATCTAGGAACTAGCTATCTAACAACCTCTTCCCAATTGACTAGTATATAAAAGAGAGAGAGAAAAGTCTTGTAAATCCTTAAAGACCGAGGTCCAAAGAGATGCTGGAAATAGGTTCTTGTCCCCTTTGTAGCTGAATGTCTTTTAGAAGAACTACAAAACTCCATGGTGCTTTTTTGGGGGATTTACTTCCTAACCATCTGTAAACGTGTTACCTATTTATCTTTTTTTTTGATGTCTTATTTGTGTGTGTCAGCATGCCTCATGCTTCTCCATGTTTCAACAGTATCCCTCAAACATGCAAACACAAACCTCTCATAGCCTAGTTCTAATTTACCACCATGTTTCATTCACCTAGAATTCATAACAAGACAACTGTCTTTAATAGGCTCAAAATCAAACGTCTTTAACATGGTGTGTTAGAGTAGGTGCCCTAGAGCCAATCAATTATTGTAGAATTAAGTCTTGGTAATAATGTTCATTGATCAATAAAAAGCATTTTATTCTATATCGCGTAAATCATCATTGTATGTATTGATATATGTCCTTAGAATGGGAGAACCGTGACAAGGGTATCAAGTGTTTCAAATCTTGATAGTGAGAACCTTATGAACACATATGGTGGCCATTCTAGAAACGCTCGTGGCCCTAGTATTATTCTAAAGTAAGGGGACAGATAACACGGTAAGGCTATAATAGTGTTGAATAACCCTGTCGAAAGGCAATGACTGATCTCAATTGTCAAGGTTGTTTGATGACAACCTGGTGCAACACATGGGTGCTTGCTGTAGGCAAGTTCATTGGACTGACCCACGAGAGGATTCCATATGGATGGTAACCCTAGTGTTTATGGAACAAATCCTCTAACGAATGGTGGTGCATGTTATCATTAGACTTGAGATCACCAGAGCGCCTTGTGCACCAATTGGTGTAGTTTGACACTAGCCCAGCGCTGTTCTATTCAGAGTGGTCAATACAGTAGTGATTGGCTGCATCAAAGAGTGCATCAAGACTATGGTGGATTGACAGAGGATTCATCACTCTCGGGTACGGGGGAAGTTATCTCACGGCGCAATTCAGTGAATGTCAATGACACTAAAACTGTGGCCACAGTGGGATTGAGTTGTTGCTCTATCCAATTTATAATTCAGGTCATTGGTCCAGTAACTGAATACAAAATATCGAGAGTAATCGAGGTTGACCTTATTTATATGCCTCGGTCTCGTCGAGATAATGAATGATGAAAGGATTGGACTGTACGGTAACCATATCGTTGACAGGTAACTGCTTTGCTGAATCCGAATCTATCGAGCGGCCATGATGCCTTGCTAGAGGCCAATCTTGGTATTTGCGTAGTGAGACAATTAATTTGTGTTAATCGCGATACTACACACTGCCGATATGATAAGGAGCTTACGGGTCACACACATAGAAGATAATTTAAGAACCAGTTTATAAGAAAGGCGTTTTCGTCTTTTTAGGCAAAAGGGTATTTTGGTAATCTCACAGTATAATTAAATTTGTTGAGGTCGTAGCCTTTATTTAATTTGATATTAAAATTAAATAAGTGAGATTACGTTTAAATGTGTTCGCATATATTTAAATAAATTATCATTATTGTTAAATGTTAATACATACATACATACAAGGGGTGTTTGGGTTGGTGCCCAAGCCTATTCTAGGATGGAATTGGGCAAAGTGTGCACTATATAAGTGCAACACTTTGTGAATTAAATGATTAATTCATTCAATCATTTCCAAGAAAAATTTCAGCCCCCTTTTTCTCATCCACGCCACTTCACACTTGATTGAATCAAAGTTTCATTTTGATTTTGTTCTTGGTTCTTAAGACTAAAGAGGATTTAGCAAATCCCTCTTTAGTTCGTTGGGATTATTTTCGTGTGGACTACCGCTGGTTCGATCCTACCCTTGGATCGGTAGTGAATCCCATTCAGAGTTAAAGTTGGAGGAGCCTCCAAACGTGGGTATTGTTTCTTAACTTTAAATTGGTTTTTTGCAAATTTTAATATATGCTATATAAACTGTAAATTTGTGCCCTGATCTTGGTTCTAAGGAACGATACATGTTGTTTATGTTTTTGTTTATGTTGCCATAACTTGATCATTTCCTTACAGTGGTATCAGAGCCTTGGGTACCAGATTTTACAATTTATTGTATGATTTATGACATGTATTTGATTGATAACATGTTATTTTGTTAAATCTGCAAAATTTGCTTTTGAGTGAGTGATTCAGTTGATCAATTGGTTTAATAATGTGTTGATGGATGTTATATTGGTTGGTTGGTATCTTGGTCGAGTGCTTGTGCGTTCGATTTGATTTGGATACGTGTTATTACATGAAAAACTACAAAAACGCGAAATGTACATTTTTGGGATTCCTAGACTTCACCGCGGTGAAATAACTACTTCACCGCGGCAACGTTCTTGCTGGAATTTTCAAAGAAGTCTGCTTCGCCGTAGCGACAAAGTTGCTGTCCCAATTCTGTGTTTTTTGTGAAGGGACCAAACTGCAGTTTTTAATAACCTATAAAGCCAATAATCATTTTGCATATATAAGTGGGTAATTAATAATTAACCCACCCAGTTCAAAATTGATTGTTTTTGAAATGTATGCCATGTACTTGTTTGTATACTGCATGGTGCCTAGCACATGAGCCTTATGACCAATGGTGAATGTTCTAAATTATTTTTGGGTATGTATGGTTGTAAATTCTAAAATAGGACCTGCGTGTCTTGCCTTTTTCCCTTTCTTCATGTACATTCTCTTCTCATCTCATTCCCATCGAATGTAAATCGAGGTTTCTAAATTTATTGATGTAAAACTGGTTTGAGATTAATTTTATTGTAAATTTAGTATGATGTTTTTGTAATGTACTTGAGACGGAGCAAAGGACGAGGCAATCGTACTTGAAGACTCAAGATATTTATTACAAGACCCCTAGGTGGCCTACCGATTTGTTTAGGCTCGAGGAAATTGGTTTTAGTTGGGCCATGAATCGGCACGTTTTAATATTTTGTTTAGAATGCATGCTAAGGTTGAATGTTCAATAACATGCCAAACAATGTCATTCTAACAAAGATAATAATCTAGTGAGACATTAAATAATAGACCCTCAATTAAAGTATATTAAGTCACGTATGCTTTCCATCACCATGGTTTTAATCAAACCACCGTTCGTCGGAACCTTGTTTGCCAAAGTGAAGGGTACACTTCTACCAGTGGGAGGTTAAGATTTATTGGAGTTTTCCTTAATGGTGATAGGTTGACTTAAAATGACGGTTTTGCATGTTCGCCAAAGCAACGGTTGATAAACATGTCATAGGCATAGTAGAGAAGTACACATATTGTGTGTACGTGGTGGCATGTAGTGTCCACTCTACTGATACTGAGAATCACACTTAAGGACGATGGTTGGGGCTATTAGATTGTATGATTGGTTTGTTGGCTGCTTCACATTTGAGGTTAATAGTAGGAGCTATCAACTGGTGTAGATTAAGTTTGTTGGCCTACCTAATCAACTCATTTTGGCTTGGTTGCCAAAGCAAAGGTTTGAAATGGGCTAGATGGGATCTCAATCCACTAGGAAAGCCAACGGGCTTTCCCGAGTTAATAGTGAAGGCTATTGACTTGAGGAAAATAGTGGGAGTATCATTTAATAAAAAGACCATATTAAATAATAATGAACTTTATAATGACTTTATCTTTTCTGCAATTGTAGATTCACCAAAGTGAGCATTATGAACCTGCGACCGATAATCTAGAAAGAAAACATGTTGGATGGATCCAATTTCTCAGACTGGTATCGTAATCTTCAGATTATACTCAAGTCGATAAAGAAATTGTATATCCTTGAAAAGCCATACATGGCTGAGCCTGATCCTAATGCCACTCAAGAAGTAAAGGATACTTATCAAAAGTTCCTTGATGATGCTGATAGCGTTCAATGCTTGATGTTAGCATTGATGACACCAGTGCTGCAAAAGCAGCATGAAAATATGGACGCTGCTGCCATTATTCTACACGTCAAGGAGCTTTTTGAAGGGAATGCTCGACATGAGAGGTACAAGGTGTCAAAAGCACAATTTGGGAGTCGTCTGACTGAGGGAGCCCAAGTTGGTCCTCATGTGCTCAAGATGATCGAGCACATAGAGAGGCTTGAGACTTTGGGATTTGAGTTTGCAATCCTTGCCTGACTCTTATGCACCTTGGAACAGTTTGAATATGAATATTAGGGTTCTTTTTGTAGGTTGGATTGATGATTGAGGGAGCGGGAAAGAGACGAATCAAAGCTATTGGAAATGAAATTAAGCAAAGACTCAACTATCCCTACCATAAGTAGTTAAAGTAGATGAGTTATTTTAGCTCGGATCCCTATAGATTTGATCAAGTTGCGCCCTTACCTTAGATCAGTTGATTGGTTTTAAGGAAGGGTTTTGCTTTGACAGTGCCACTGATAGATGGCCACTTCCGGTTCTAAATTCTCTAATGGCTTTTCCATGCGGAGAAATGTGTTGTACCGTAGATCCTTCGACATAACCAATCTTAGCAGTGAACAAGAATCATTCAATCAACTCCAGAGCTGGTGGTTCATAATGAATTTCAATATGAACACAATAGTGAAAACCCTGTCGGAACTTTTGAACATGCTGAGGACTGTAGAGCAGGACTTGAAGAAGTCCAAGCCTGTTTTACTGGTTGCTGTCAGTAAAGGAAAGGGTAACGGCAAGGGTAAGGCCAATGCCAAACCCAAGCCCAAGCCTAAAGGATAGTGTAATGCCCCACTTGAGGTATGTAGTTAAATTATTGTTGCATTTCTTGAATGTTTATTGATTTGTTCTCATTTGAACTTGCATGTTGTTATTTTTGGTTGGTTGGCCCTTAGTTGTATTTTGTTAAAGTTATTTTGAGAAAAATGTGAAGAAAATCCCTTAAACTTTCATTAGGGGTAAAATGGTCTTTTCACTCAAAATTAGTTGAAAAATTGGGGAGTGAAAAGAGATAGAATTTCATGGAGAATGTAATAAAAATGAGGGCATTATTGTAATTGACTAAGGGACATAGATGGAATTTTCAAGAAAGAGCAAGGGCAAAATGGGAAACTAATATATATATTATTATGTAATAAGAGTTCAAGAGTAGAAACCCTAGCCACTCTATCCCTCCATTCATGCCATTCTCTACTCAAATTCTCTCAAATTTCTTCACTAGATTTCCAAGGAAATTCATAGATTTTGGGTATTTTTGAGTGGATTTTCAATCCTAAGCATCCAAAGGTAAGATTCTTGCATCAAGATGTGAGATTAAATTTTAAAGTTTTGAATTCTTATGGTTTTATATGCTTAGGGTTTAAGAGGAAAGGGAATTCTATCAAAGAGAGATTATAGTGTTGGAGTTGCTCAAATTCAAGGTAAGTAAATCCAACCAAGTTAAGATTTAAGAAAATCAAGTCAGTAGAGATTTCTTTTAATTATGTATGTGTTATGATTATTGAGAAATTGAGATGAGATTGATGATGAATTATGCTTGTTCTTGGATATATTTGAATTATAAGAAGTGCTTTTGATTGTATGATGATGGGTTGAAGTTTGATTGAAGTTGAAAGAAGTTTCAGTAAACTTTTGGGAGTGTTTTTCCTTAACAGGTTTTGTGATGATACAAGGAAGCTTTACTCCCATTTTGGATGGTTAAAGAAAGAAGAAGAGTTATAGCTAAAGTAGAATTTATGTTTGCACATTTATTGTTTGATGAAATGCCTAAATGAAAACTGCCCTGTCATAGCCGTGACCTTTTGAGTGATTTTTGGGCATCTTATAAATTTAATTGGGTTGAGACCAAAACATAAAAGTTGTAGCCCTTTCTCTAAGCTTTAATGAGCATGAATCAAGCATGAATCATCCATATGCATTAATTATGCATTAGAGAAAGAGTAGAAAAAGAGTAGATAACTTTGAGTGTGAGCTTTATTAAGAGAAAAGAGAGAGAAAAAGAGAATAGAGTAGGTTGTGCGATGGGGAACCCATGAGTAATGGGTAGAGTATTCCTGCATGTACGCCGTATTGAGAGAGCGGCATAAGTATGAGAGAGAGAAGTGGTGTAGCCCATGAGAGTGCATGTGGATGAGGGCTATCTCGAGAGAGAGATCCCATCCTTCCCATTTCAAACCTTCTCTTTAGCGAACAAGCCAAAATGAGTTGATTAGGTAGGCCAACAAATTAGTCCACACCAGTCGATAGCTCTACTATCAACCTCAAATGTGAAAAAGCCAACAAGCCGATCACACAATCCAATGGACACTACATATCATCGTCCTCAAGTGTGATTCTCAGTATCAGTAGAGTGGACACTACATGTCACCACGTACACACAATATGTGTACTACTCTGTTATGCCTATGACGCACTTATCAACCTTCGCTTTGGCGAACAAGCAAAACCGTCATTTTAAGTCGACCTATCACCATTAAGGAAAACTCCAATGCATTATAACCTCCCACTGGTAAAAGTGTACCCTTCGCTTTGGCGAACAAGGTTTCGACGAACAGTGGTTTGATTAAAACCATGGTGATGAAATGCTTACGTGACTTAATATCCTTTAATTGAGGGTTTGTTATTTAATGTCTCACCAGATTATTATCTTTGTTAGAATGACATTGTTTGGCATGTTATTGAACATTTAACCTTATCATGCATTCTAAACAAAATATTAAAACGTGCCGATACATAGCCCAACTAAAATCGATTTCCTCGAGCCTAGAGGAATCGGTGGGTCACCTAAGGGTCTTGTAATAAATATCTTGAGTCTTCAAGTATGATTGCCTCGTCCTTTGCTCCATCTTTAAGTACATTACAAAAACATCATTCTGAATTTACAATAAGAATAATTATACAAAATTCTTTACATCAATAAATTTAGAAACCTCGATTTACATTAGAGGGGAATGAGATGAGAAGAGAATGTACATTGAGAAGAGGAGAAAGGCAGGACACGCAGACCCTATTTAATAAATTACAACCATACATACCCAATTTTTTTTTTAAACATTCACCATAGGTCTAAGGCTCATGTACCGGGCACCATACAATATATAAACAAGTAAATAGCATACATTTCAAAAACAATCAAATTTTTGAAATTGGTGGGTTAATTATTAATTACCCCCTAAAAATTTACAGATCTGCATTTGGTCTAAAAGTTTTGAAATGTTACAATCTAGCCCCTGCACACTCGGAAGTGCCCTCGCTACGGTGATGAGTTATATCGCTGTAGTGTGCAGTGATTTACTTGACGTTCACGTTCAACGTGCGATCGCCACGGCGATGGGTTATATCGCTGCGGCGAGCGCTGATTTCACACAACGTTCGTCCTAAGGACGATCGCTGCGGCAATGGTTTATATTGCTGCAGTGAGCGCTGATTTTGCAATCAGTGTGAAAGCCAAATACGAACACTGTGGTGATGGGTTATATCGCCGTGGCGAGCGTACATTGATCTGTAGCTCCAGATTAGTTCAACCAGTCACCAAAAACACTCCAAATGGATTTTTCAATCAATCATAAACACTGATTTCAACAAAAATCCATAACCCAATATACCAAACTTGCAGATCATCAACAAATTAAAATTAATCGATTAATTGATTTCTTAAAACATGCTTTTAAGGCAGATTTTACGTAGATTCTTTAAGGCAACATATATCAATCAAATACATGTAATCAACCATCCACATAAAATTGTAAAATCTGGTACCCTAGGCTCTGATACCACTGTTAGGAAACGATCCAGTTACGTAGCAGAAAACAAAAATATTTAACAACACGGATCGTTCCATAGAACCAAGATTAGGGCACAAATTTATAGTTTATATCAAAATAAGAATCTGCAAAAAATTAGTTTGGAGTTTAAGAAATCATACGCACGTTTGGAGGCTCCTCCAACTTTGTCTCTGAACGTATTTTGCTAACGACCCAAGTGTAGGATCGAACCAATGTAGTCCACATGACTATAATCGCAAGGAACTAAAGAGGGATTTGCTAGATCCTCTTTAGCCTTAAGAACAAAGAAGAAAATGAAGTGTATTTGGTTTAAAACCAAAACCCAAATCTGGCGTGAGAGAGTTTTATAGGGGCTGTAGCTTTTTCTTTTCAATGAAATGAAATAATGAAAAAATCACACTCTCTCTCAATTAAACCTTTTCTTTTATAGTGCAAGTTTAATTGCCCTATTCCTTTATGGAATAGGCTTGGGCTCCAACCCAAACACCCCTTGTTTCCAAACACTCCCATTTAGATATCTTAATTTTGTTTATCATTATCTCAATTAAAAAAAATTGGTATATATTTAATTTATTAACATTTAACAATAATAATAATTTATTTAAATATATGAGAACACATATTTAAACGTAATCTCACTTATTTAATTTTTCTAACAAATTAAATAAAGGCTACGACCTCAGTAAATTTAATTGCACTGTGAAATTACCAAAATACCCTTTCGCCTAAAAAGATGAAAACACCCTTCTTTCTTTCTGGCTCTTAAATTATCTTCTATGTGTGTGACCCATAAGCTCCTCATCTTACCGACAGTGTGTAGTATCACGATTAACACCAATTAATCGTCTCACTAAACACAAACCAAGATTGGCCCCTAGCAAGGCATCATGGCCACTCGATCGATTCGGATTCAGCAAAGTAGCTACCTGTCAACGATATGGTTACCGTACAATTCGATCCTTTCATCATCTGTTATCTCAACGAGACCGAGGCATAGAAATAGTGTCAACCTTCGGTTACTCTCGATATCGTGTATTCAGTTATTGGACTAATGACCTGTATTATAAACTGGATAGAGCAACAACTCAATCCCACCGTGGCCACAATTTTAGTGTCATTGCCATTTACTGAATTGCGATGTGAGATAACTTCTCTCGTACCCACGAGTGATGAATCCTCTGTCTATCCACCATAGTCTTGATACACTCATTGATGTAGCCAACCACCACTGTATTGACAGCTCTGAATAGAACTGTGTTAGGCTAGTGTCAAACTACACTAATCGGTGCACAAGGCACTCTGGTGATCTTAAGTCTAAGGATCACATACACCACAATTCGTTAGAGGATTTGTTCCATAGACACTGGGGTTACCATCTATATGGAATCCTCTGGTGGGTCAGTCCAGTGAACTTGCCTACAACAAGCACCCATGTGCTGCACTAGGTTGTCACCAAACAACCTTGACAAGTGAGATCAATCATTGCTTTTCGACAGGGTCGTTCAACACTATGATAGCCTTACCGTATTATCTATGCCCTTACTTCAGAATAATACTGGGGCTACGGACGTTTCTAGAATGGCCACCATATGTGCTCATAACTATCAAGATTTGAAACACTTGATACCCTCGTCACGGTTCTACCATTCTAAGGACATATATCAATACATACAATGATGATTTACTCGATATAGTATAAAATGCCTTTTATTGATCAATGAACATTATTACAAAGAGTCAATTCTACAATAATTGATTGGCTCTAGGGCATCTACTCTAACAGGGTAGTAGACATACCTGCCCATAAAGTATCTTTAAGAAATGCAGGCACCCATCGTACTCTTTCTTTATACAATCCACATAACCATCCATTCTCGTAAAGGTTGTGCACATCAACAAATTGGTTCCATCGTTCTTCGAACTCTTCATGCGTAAAGGAATCATACACAATATTTTGCAACTTAAACTTTATAGTTTTATATTCCTTATACCCTCTTAACTTTTTAGGCAATTTCTTCATTATATGCCACAAACACCGCCTATGTTTGGTACTAGGGAAAATAATCTCAATTGCATTTTGCATGACCTTATCTTGATCAGTGATAATTCCATTAGGAGCAACATCCATGCATTCAAGCCAAGAACAAAATAGCCATACAAATGTCTCAGTGTCCTCATGGGAAATTAACCCACAACCTAACAACATCGAATGTCCATGTGATCAACCCCACAAAAGCAGCAAATGACATTTCATACTTGTTCGTCAGATATGTTGTGTCGAAGGTGACAACATCACCGAATTCTTTATATGCAGCCCTACATCTAGCATCAGCCCCTAGCACATTCTGTAATCGACTATCTTCATCTACATCAATGATGTACCAGAAATTTGAATTCTCCTTTTGCATTTTCATAAAATACTCAAGTACTATCGAAGCATCTCCAACTCCAAGTCGCAGCCTTCTCACTTTTTCAATGTAGTTCCTATAATCTTTTTGTAGAAACGTCAAATTCTTTACACCTCCTACCTCAATTGAACATGACTGAAAATTGTTGCACGGTCTAATCCCAACCACATCATTAACTTCAAGCCTCATTTTCACATAAGGTTGTATCGTTTGGTTAACCTTGAAATATCTTCTTTTTGTCAGATTTGTAAGATCATGGTTATGTTCAAGTACAACTGATTTAATTTCCCATTTGCATTCACCATTCAAAGCTGCAGTAATCCGACTCTTACAATCTGTTTTGGCAATAGGTTGTTTTTTTCAAGGTATTTCTGGATTTACATCTCTCATTCCCAGAACAAGAACATGCCACTGTCACATATCTCACCTCTCCATCGTCGCCTTTCTTTGATGTACGTATCATTGCTTCAAATCCCATTTTGTTACCATACTGCTTGTAATACTTCACCAGACTATCAACTAAATCAAACATCATTCCAATATGAGGCTCAACTTCTTCCTCTGCACATCCCATATCTTCTAATTCATCACGTTCATTTTCCTGATCATTTAATAGTTTGATAATGGACAAAATTAGAATGTACTAATACAACACATCATAAGAAACAATACGATATAATAAATTTAAAATTATGTTAACAAAAAAGTTAAGGTTTCGAGCACAATTTACCTCAACATCATTGAAATGAGGCAAACTGGACTCTTCCATATTCTATAATTTAATGCAAAACCAATACTAGTGTACACGTTCACGAATTTGATTCACAACAATCACCAACAATATCAGTTATTTTATATTTTTAACATATATTCAATCCAAAATAGAATACAAAACTAAATAAATGCATAAGTTAAATAAAAAACTGCTTAACAACCTCAACAAATCTTTCTAATCTGAACAAATTTTGATCTTCCTATCTCTCTTTCCACCCTAAACGATTGTTTTATGAAAAGTTTATGGCTTTCTTTCTTGTCACGGTATTTGGTTGTTGAGAAAGAAACCAATTGTCGCTGACAACCACAGACGAGAAGAATGCAAACGTGAAGAACAGATGGAAACGATGAAGTGGGAACGATGAAGCAGAAGGCAAAATGAAGTTTTTGCTTTATTTATTTATTTTTCGCTCGCAAAATGTTGGCGCTTGTTTTGGAGAAGTCTTATTGGAGAAGCTAATGTTTAGGACAAATTAAAAAAAAAAAGGGAAATTAAAAAAAAAACATTTTATTATATTATGGATAGTCGTCGATATTATATGGATGATTGTCCTTTTTATATGGACTCCCATCCATAACATATGGACGGGCGTTTGAAAAATTTGTTTTAAAATTTTTGTATTCATTGAAAGTATGATGGGCGTCCATTATATGTTGACACCCGTCCATAAGTTAGGGACGGACGCCCATCCACAAGTGAGGGACGACTGTCCACTTAATAATGGACGGGTGTCCTAATTTTTTTTTTAATTTTTCTTTTAATTTACAGTATGGACGGGGGTCCATTATATATGGACGCCTGTCCAAAAATAAAGGACGACCGTTCATAGGTTATGGAAGACCGTCCCTAAATAATGGACGGGCATCCACATATAATGGACGCCCGTCCATACTTGAAATAGTGCACCGCAAGGAAGGGACGATCATCCCTTCCTTGTGGTATGCTATTTCAAGTATGGACGGGCATCCATTGTATGTGGACGCCCGTCCATTATTTAGGGACGACCGTCCATTATTTTTTTAATGTGTTTTTTCCATTGACTAGTGAACGGGCATCCATATTATGTGGACTCCCGTCTATAGTAAATGGACTCTCGTCCATATAATATGGACTGGAGTCCATCGTAAGTGAACGACCATCCGTAGTTGATGAACGGCTGTTCACTCGCAAAATATTTGGCAAATTTATACGTGACTAGTCTGAGTCATAGGACACGTAGTTCGGTGAAAGAATTCGGTGTATAATCCCGGTATCTGTAGCATTATTGTTTTGGAAATGATAAGGATAGGAAAGGACAAAAGGAGGAAAAAAACACACCAAATAATATCTAACAACTCTCTCACCTTCAATTACATTTCTTTTTCTTTCTCTAGAAAATTCAAGTAGGGTTTACACATCTTGTATAAGCTTTCCTTGTGTACCTTCAGTTTACAAGTCCGCTCAATCAAGCTGCTGCTTCAATGGTGATCACCGGAGTTCAAGTCTCTATTTCTTCTTAAAGAAGAACTCACTTTTACCTACTTTCTCTCTCGCTCATTTCTTCATTTTACCCCCACTCTATTTTTTATGGTCGATTAAATTTTTGTTTGATTTTTCTTTTTTCTTTTTAATTTGGAAATTTATGTTTCTGTATTCTTTTTAGTTCTATAAGCAATGATTTTAAGTTACCGAATCAAAGATTATTGGAATGAGTAGTTATGGTGGAGTAAGCTCATTGTCAGTTTTGATATGTTGAAATTATATCAATCTACTGTTAACTTGAACTTCTATTTTAGTTTTGAAGTTTCTTACTTAGGAGGATAATTAGAAGTCTTTTGATTGGTTGTTTCCACTTATCATTTGATATGTTAATTGAAAATTGATGCCACTAGCAAGCATATTTTGGTGGATCAAATTTATATTCTTAATATCTCACCATGTGAATGGAATTATGTGATACAGAATACAAAGTAAATTGTGTTGAGAATTCTCTTTTTTTTTTTTGTTAGACTTGTAAAGCTAATTTGACGCTGGTTTGTATGGAAGATCCTTGCTGGAAAGCCTTCAAAAGATTATGATGCATCATCTTTGACAGTTACTGCATTTGATAAAGTCCTTGTTCCTGACAGCAAGGGTGATGGCACTTCATCATTCATTGATCAACTGGAAACTCCAGATACTGTATCAGAAGAACAAGAGGTTTGTGATGTTTTTTAACCTATCAAAAATTGGTGGTTATGAATAAAAAGGTTACATTTTGATTCATCTTTTCCTTTACAAGAGAAAGTAAGTACTGAAGAAAGTGAAGCTAAAATCGAAGTTAGACCAGGGTCCATTCCTCCACCTGGTAGGGGGTAGAGAATATATGAGATAGATCCAACTTTGACAGGTTTTCGTCAACATCTTGCTTACAGGTGAGATAATAATTTATTCTGTTACACAATGAACACTAAGAGTTTGTTTGAATGACTTAGTGACTTGGGGGCTAAAAGTAATGGGAGCAAATTAATTGCTTTTTCTTGGTTGATATTTTTATGGATGCATTCTGGTTAGTTTTAGTGGGCTTCTTCCTATTGTGTTTTTATGTTCTTTCCTCACTTCTGTTTATCAGCATGAAGTAATTTAAGTCTATCCTCCATCCTAGCTTGGACTTAATAAACATAAATATCTTGCTTACGAAGATGGTGCTTCTTGTTTTTTCACCCTAATGTTTATGTCGGATTGAATTAATTAGCCTATGGCTCTATTTTTTCTTTTATACTATGGTTAAATAAATACCTTTGGTTCATAATAATGTTTGAATTAAAGTCCCATATCCATAAGAGCTCTGAAGTTTCTTGACAGCTTTTGATCACACAACAACAACCTTTTTAACCCTTAAATCTATTACGAATTCAGGAATCTTCGTAGGGATTTTTCTAATTTAATTGTAAGTTTAATAAGTATATTCCCTCATGAATTCTTGCTATCATAGTTTCTGATATGACATACAATGAAGGAGTAAACTAAGTTTTTCAACAACTCCTTATTTTCCTTAGTTTTAACTGTAACACCCCCTTTGAGGTATGTCATTTATATATGCTTATTGGCCCTTAATGTTGTTTGTTTATCCTTGGTTAAGTTTGTATATTGTGAATAATGCTTGGTTGCCTTGAATTTGGTGAAGGATTGGTGAAATTAGAGAATTACAGACTTCGCCGGGGCGAAGAATAAGCCTCGCCGCGGCGACGTATGCTTCGTAATTTTTTGCCGAGGCGAAGAAAAATCTTCGTCGGGGCGAAGAGCTGGCTGAATTTCTTGGGAAGTTTCTAGAGGATTTTTCCATAGGGGTAAAGTGATCATTCTATCCATAATTAGCAGGAAAAGTGGGGAGTGAAAAGTAAGAAAATTGCATAGAGAATGCATTGGAAATGGGGGTGTATTTGTAAAAAATTAAAGGGCAAAGATGGAATTTCTAAGAAAGTGTAAGGGAAAAATGGGAAAGAATGTGTATTTATATGAGATATTAAGGGCTTAGTTTTACAAACCCTCCCATTCTCTACACCCCACACACCACTTCCATTATCCATTTCTCTCATCTTTTCTTCAAATTCCCAAGGAAGATTTAAGGGCTTTTGGTTGGATTTTGATAGAATTTGATCCTAAGCATCAAAAGGTAAGGATTCTTGTTAAAAATATGAGATTGATTTGTGTAAGTGTTGAATTCTTATAAAGTTTATGCTTAGGGTTTGAGAGAAAGAACAAGTCTACCAAAGATAGAGAGATTCTTGTGGACTTACTCAAGCACAAGGTAAGTAAATCCAACCCAAGCTAAGCTTCAAGTAATCAATTTGTGTAGAGATTTATATGCATGCATATGCTTATAATTTTGAGATTGATTGTTGACAGCCATCCAGTGACACTCACCTAGATCCGATTGATATCTACTATAAGTGCTCAAAGCACATGAGACATCAATCTGAGTACATAGCATGGCATACATGATGGATCCAATTGCTGATGCATATGGGATCCTCTTCATCCTATCTCTCTCATCTTGTGTTCTAGGACGCAATTCCTTAGAGAGATAAACACCATGTGACATCAGAAGAAATCCCTTCTTCGATTCTTTCATACTGAATCTTTTCAGTACTTTATCAATATATGCACTCTGACTTAGGCCAAGCAACCTACGCGATCTATCACGATAGATCCTTATTCCAAGGATGTAGGCAACTTCCCCTAAGTCCTTCATAGAGAAGCACTTGGATAACCAAGTCTTTACCGACTGCAAGTTCGGTATATCATTCCCGATCAGAAGTATGTTATCGACATACAACACTAGGAATACTATTGTGCTCTTACTCAATTTCTTGTAAACACAAGGCTCATCTTTGTTCTTGATAAAACAAAGTTCTTTTACGGCTTCATCAAAACGAATTTTCTAGCTCCTTGAAGCTTGCTTGAGTCCATAAATGGATCTCTACAGCTTGCATACCCTATTAGGTTGCCCATCAAGAATGAAACCATCAGGTTGTGTCATATACACATCCTCCTTGAGGTTTCCGTTCAGGAAAGCTGTTCTGACATCCATTTGCCAAATCTCATAGTCATGATATGCAGCAATCGCAAGCATAATCCAGATGGATTTAATCATGGCAACCGGTGAAAAAGTTTCTTCATAGTCAATGCCATGAATTTGTTTGAAACCTTTGGCAACCAGTCATGCTTTATAAGTATGCACCTTGCCATCCATGTCAGTCTTCTTCTTGAAGACCCATTTACACCCTATGGGTTTTACCCCTTCAGGTGGTTCCACCAAAGACCACACTTGGTTCTGGTACATGGAGTCCATCTCAGATTTCATGGCTTCAAGCCATTTAACGGAATCTGGATCCGATATAGCGTCTTCGTAGGTTCTAGGTTCATCGTCTTGGTAGACTAGTACGTCACCATGTTGAGTCACGAGATAACTGTATTTCTCGGGCTCATGGCGTACTCTCCCAGATCTACGTAGCTCTTGTGCTACCTCAGGTGGTTCACTTTGATCCACAAGTTGTGGAGTAATCTCCTCTTGATGTTTAACCACTTTCAGTGGCACATCATCCCGTCCTTCGTCTAGTATATTTTGTGGTTCTAGAACTTCATCGAGTTCTACTTTTCTCCCACTAGTACTTCTTAGAAAAAAATTCCTTTTCTAGAAAAACACCAGAACGAGCAACAAAAATTTTGCGCTCTTCTGGGTGGTAGAAATAGTATCCTCTGGTCTTCTTTGGATACCCCACAAATATACAATTACAGGATTTTGGGCCCAACTTTTTTGAAGTCAATTTCTTAACATAAGCTTCGCAAACCCAAATCATTAGATAAGATAAATTGGGTTTTCGCCTACTCCATAGCTCATATGGAGTCTTATCTACAGACTTTGACAGCACACGATTCAAAACATGAGTCGCATTCTCTAGGGCATAACCTTAGAACGATGCAGGTAAATCACTAAAACTCATCATGGACCTAACCATATCAAGTAAGGTCCTATTGCTCTTTTCAGACACTCCATTGTGTTGGGGTGTATACGGAGGGGTGAGTTATGATACTATCCCACATTTCTTCAGGTATTCAGAAAACCCTGAGCTTAAGTATTCACCTTCTCGATCCAACGGAAGAGCTTCAATACTTTTGCCCAACATATTCTGTACTTCATTCCTGAATTCCTTGAATTTATCAAAGACTTCAGATTTATGTCTCATACGGTAGACATAACCATACCTACTGAAATCATCAGTAAATGTGATGAAGTATGAATATCCACCTCTGGCTTCAACTGTTAGTGGACCACATACATCACGATGGATGATGCCTAACAGCTCAGTAGCCCTTTCACCTTTTCTTGTGAAAAGAGACTTGGTCATCTTGCCTAGCAGGCATGACTCGCATACCTCAAATGATTGAAAGTCAAAAATGTCCAAAACTCCATCCCTTTGAAGTTTTGTAATGTGGGTCTTATTAACATGACACAATCTACAATGCTAGAGATATGTTTGGTTTTGATCGCTATGTTTAGCTTTCTTGGTTTCAATATTGAGAATATCTTTATTGTTTAAATCAAGAACATATAATCCATTATATAACCTTGCAATTCCAAATAGAATACCATTCAAACTAAAGGACAACAATCCATTAGATTTCTCAAACTGATACCCCATATTATCCAAAGTGGATACTGAAATAATATTTCTAGAAATAGAAGGTACGTGATAACAGTTATGTAATTCCAACAACAAGCCCGTACGCAAACATAAACAGTCCCTACAGCCAATGCAGCCACATGTGCTCCATTTCCAACTCGTAGGTCCACATTTCCCTTGGTGAGCACTTTACCCTACCTTAGTCCTTGCATATCAGTATAAATGTGGGTACCACATCCTGTGTCAATGACCCAAGATGTTGAGGGAGAGAAGTTAATCTCAATCATAAACATACTTGAAGTCGTAGTATTTGACTTCTTCTTGCGAGGAAAGCCTTACAGTGTTTCCTCCAGTGGCCAGACTTGCCACAAAAGAAGCATACTACTTTGTCTTTCCTTATGCCACTCTCAGGCCCAAGAGCAACCTGTCCTTTGGGCTTGGGCTTGGGCTTGGGCTTGGCCTTAGCCTTAGCCTTGCCATTACCCTTTCCTTTACTGGCTGCAACCAGTAAAATAGGCTTGGACTTCTTCAAGTCCTGCTCTGAAATCTTCAGCATGTTCAAAAGTTTCGACAGGGTTTTCACTATCGTGTTCATATTGAAATGCATTATGAACGGTGCATAAGAGTTTGGCAAGGATTGCAGAATCAAATCCATTTGTAATTCTGCATTCAACTCAAATCCCAAAGTCTCAAGCCTCCTTATGTGCTCGATCATCTTGAGCGCATGAGGACCAACTTGGGCTCCTTCAGTCAGATGACTCCTAAACAGTGCTTTCCACACCTTGTACCTCTCATGTCGAGCATTTCCTTCAAAAAGCTCCTTAAGGTGTATAATAATGGTAGCAGCGTCCATATTCCCATGCTTCTTTTGCAGCACTGGTGTCATCGATGCTAACATCAGACATTGAACGCTATAAGCATCATCAAGAAACTTTTGATAAGTATCCTTTACTTCTTGAGTGGCATCAGGATCAGGCTCAGCCTCTTATGACTTTTCAAGTATATACAATTTCTTTTCCGACTTGAGTATAATCCAAAGATTACAATACCAGTCTGAGAAATTGGATCCATCCAAACTGTTTTCTTTCTCGATTATCGGTCGCAGGTTCATAATGCTCATTTTGGTGAATCTACAATTGCAGAAAAGATAAAGTAATTATAAAGTTCATTATTATTTAATATGGTCTTTTATTAAACGATGGTCCCACTATTTTACTCAAGTCAATAGCCCTCACCATTAACTCGGGAAAGCCCGTTGATTTTCCTAGTGGACCGAGATCCCATCCTTCTCATTTCAAACCTTTGTTTTTGGCGAACAAGCCAAAATAACTTGATTAGGTAGGCCAACAAACTTAATCCACACCAGTCAATAGCTCCTAGTATCAACCTCAAATGTGAAAAGGCCAACAGGCCAATCACACAATGCAATGGACACTACATGCTATCGTCCTCAAGTGTGATTCTCAGTATCAGTAGAGTAGAAAAGAAAAGAGAGAGCAAGAAATAAAGAATAGAAAGAAAGAAAAGAAACAGAAAGAAAGAAACATAGAGAAAGAAAAGAAACAAAAATAAAGAAACATAGAGAAAGAAAAGAAACAGAATAAGAAAAAGAAAAGAAGAAAAGAAAATGCATTTCTTTGCATTACTGCATGTGCATCTCATCCATGCATGTTATCATGATTTCCATCGTGGTTAGTGAAAATAAGAAAGAAAGAAAGAATAGTGAGAATGAAAAAAAATAGAGAGAATTAGAAAGAAAGAACAAAGAAAGTTAGAATGGAAGAACTGTGAGAAGTAGAAACAGTGAAAGAAAAGAGAAAGAACAAGTGAGAATGAAGAAGAAAAAGAATAGAGTAAGGAAAGAACTCACGAGTAAGTTGTGGGGATGTAAGAGTTGAGGATTTACTTATTGAGCAATTAGTGCTCATCCCGTTGTTTCTCCTTATTTTGCAGGAAATAGGTGAGAAGCGGTCAGATGGATGTTTTGAAGTGGAGAGACATGACATTACTGTCCACCATTATCAAAATTCTTGTATATGTTATTTTGCTATGTACAGAATAATATTTTATAAGTAAAGAATAATATGTTAAATAAAGAAAAATTTTGGGGGGAGTTTATTAAAAAGACATTTGAAGTTTACATTTAATTAAAAGGCTATCAAGTTTTGAAATGTTAACTAAATAGCCATATTATTGATTAAGGGTAATTAGTGCTTAATTAGGATTAATGTAATCTTTTCAAAATTATCTATATTTCCACAAATCCGAAATTGTTGCAAATAAACCCAAAAACCTTCTTCTTCCTCCCGCCATTAACGCATCTCTACCTGCATCTTCTTCTCTTCTTCTTGGCGTCGTCAACATCTTCTTCTTCCTCNTGTTTCCTGGCTAGGTTTAACTTTGTTATAGAGGAGTTTTACTCTAAGAATGGATGGTTTAAGAAGAAGTAGAAATTTACCAAAGATAGTATTTGGGTATGCATGCATGTTGTCTGATGAAATGCCTAAGAGAAGTGCATGTATGAGTAGAGAAAAGCTTACTTTGTGCAACATTACATATTTGCATTACATGTTTGCACTTAGAAAGAATTATAAGCATGAGCCATCCATAGGTATATATTTGCATATGTAAGGCTTTAAAGAAAGAATAAAGAGAAAGAAAGAAAAGCACTAAGGAAATAAAAGAAAGAAAAGTGCTAAAGAAGAGCAAAGAATAGGTTGTTGCGATGGGGAACCAGTGGGTGACAAGAAGAAGAAATTCCCACATACACGCTGCCTTAAGTGAGCGGCCTAAGAAGAAGCAGAATTTGTACGGCCCGTAAGAGTGTATGTGGATGAGGGCTGTACCAAGACGAAGTTCCTACATGCATGCCACCTTAATTGAGTGGCCTAAGAAGAAGAACGAATTTGTACAGTTCGCAAGAGTGCATGTAGATGAGGACTGTACTCACTCACACGGCATGAGAATAAGAATGAGAAAGAATGAGAAGCATGAGCAAGCAAGAAAAGAAAAGAGAGAGCAAGAAAGTAAGGAATAGAAAGAAAGAAAAGAAATAGAAAGAAAAGAAACAGAATAAGAAAAAGAAAAGAAGAAAAGAAAATGCATTTCTTTGCATTACTGCATGTGCATCTCATCCATGCATGTTTCCTTGATTTCCATCATGGTTAGTGAGAATAAGAAAGAAAGAAAAAATAGTGAGAATAAAAAAGAATAGAGAGAATTAGAAAGAAAGAATAAAGAAAGTTAGAATGGAAGAACTGTGAGAAGTAGAAACAGTGAAAGAAAAGAGAAAGAACATGTGAGAATGAAAAAGAAAAAGAATAGAGTAAGGAAAGAACTCACGAGTAATTTGTGGGGATGTAAGAGTTGAGGATTGACTTACTAAGCAATTAGTGCTCACCCCGTTGTTTCTCCTTGTTTTGCAGGAAATAGATGAGAAGTGGTCGGATGGACGTCAAGAAGCGGAGAGACATGGCATTACTGTCCACTGTTATCAAAATTCTTGTATATGTTATTTTTCTATGTACAAAATAATATTTTATAAGTAAAGAATAATATGTTAAATAAAGAAAAATTTGGGCCCATTATGTTTCATCTTATATGTACGTATGTTTTTCATAGTTAAGAAAGAAGTTATTACATTAACTCATGGGGAAACGACTTACACATACCCAAAGTTTGCTGTATAGACAAAGTGGTACCCAAAAGGTTTAGAAATGACAAACACCCACTTTCCGTCATGTTCTATTAGGAATTTTCATCTGTTAAAAGACAAAAATGGTGAAAAGACTGGAATACCCACGGATCTCCATTCCCAATGTGCGCCAGCAAGGGCCAGTGCCATTGTTTATCACTGAAGTTCACAGAAAAATGCTAAATCCGGTTAAAAAATCGATCAATGATGCAAGAGGGTTGTGCAAATGGGCTTGGGGTGAGAATGGATACGGAGAAAAAGATTAAAAATTTAAAATTTTTGTGACTGTAGATAAAACTACTATACTGTCTTTTAGCATACAGTATAAACCTTTGTGTACTGTAGTATAAACCTTTGTGACTGTATTTGTTGATCATTTCTAAACCTTTTGAGCATTAATTTGTCTTTATGTCAAACTTTGGGTTGGTGGAAGTTGTTGGGCCTTAACTCACACTAAAATCTAGCACACATTTCACTCACATGGATACAAAATTCTTTTGTCTACACTCCCTCTGTGTGTCTATATTTGTGTGCTCTTGAAGATCTATTATCCAAATGTTTGACTCTAAGATAGATTTATGATGCAGACTTTTATTGTCTAATTATTTTATTCTTAGTGAACCTTTTTATTATTTTGCTGTGAATAAACCTTTATTCATTAATGGATTATTGTCCTTTTTCTTTCACTTTCTTGATTTAATGTCTGAGGTTGGTGAAAGTCTTGTTCCAATTGCGGTATGGACAATACAAAAAAATGCGTGAGGATATTGACAGGTATGAAGGTCGTTTGGAGTTGTTTTCTCGTGGCTACGAAAAGTTAGGCTTGACGCACAGGTATCACACCTTTTGAATTTCTATAGGTTGATTTTCTTGATTATTCTATCTTTAGTGTCTTTACGGGTTGAATATAAGATTGTGACTTTGTGTGTGATCACGGTGCAATGTGCTATTATGTGTATTTTTGCAAATTTAGGAAATAGCATGTAGGTTTATCAAGTATTGATCAACAATGCAAGCTGGGGTGAAAATTTGTACCAGCCTATATAACCAGTTTATCTTTCTTCTTTTTGGTGGCACTTCTATGTGGTTTATTAGCTCTTAGTTGTCTTCTACTTCATTTTCAGCAGTCATGTTCTCTTTGTGGGTATATTTCTAGTTGTGGGTATCTTTTCTGAAATTGAAATTGAGTTCTAATCAAAATTTTATGTGGTCCCTCTTTGTTCCAATCAAGTTTTATCTACTTAAAAAGTAATTAAAAGATTAGAAGTTGTGGTTGCTGAATATTGTCCCTATTGATTCTGCAGTGCCACAGGTATAACTTATAGGGAGTCCGGGAGCTAAGGTTTGTTTGATTCTTTTACTCCAGGATTTAATTGTTTGATCTCATTACCTCTTGACGAGGATGGTGTTATTTGGGCTAATAATTGTTCAATGTGATCGTAATCTATACAGGTTTATGTTGTTATTATGATCCACTAAATTTTTGTGCCTCTATTGTGAAAACGTTTATTTCCCTGTCATGAAAATGCTCCTGTAATTTATGTGAAATTACTTTTTATATTGATATATAAAAGTAGAAGAATGAAGTCAAGCCTCTTCAATACTTTTTAATCTCTCATTTAAGAAAAAGAAAAGGCTCTTCAATACTCTTGTATTAAAAGTGGCAGATTATATATATGCTGCTTATGACCTTTTTGACTTGATCATCAAACATGGAAAGTTTTTATTCTATCTGCTCTTATCCCTTTCAAGTTTACTCCTTCTGGTGGTAATTACTGATAACTGGACCATGTGTATGGTTTCAAATGTCAAACATGCCTTCATTACTAGCTTTTCCTAAAACTTGTGCACTTATTGGATTATTTTGAATAAATACTAGTAATAGACGTGTAAAATCTAGTGGTACTGTTTATTTTTTGTCTTATATAATAACTGCTTACTCTTTCAGTCAGCAGCATTGATTGGAGACTTCAATAACTGGAATCCCAATGCAGATATCATGACCCGGGTATGTTTTCTTTGCTTCTGTAAATCAGATTTTTAGCTGCAAATTGGCTCTTCTAATTGCACTGACATTATGAGTTGAAATTTTCATCCTGGATTGAAAAATAAAGCCAAATTTTGCTTTATATGAAGTCTTTCTGTTTTTGGGAAGATACTATGTATTTTATGAAGCAGTCTAAGATAAAATAAATTGTTTTACTGGGGTTGCTTTGTTAGATAGAGCTAAGTCTGTTACTTTGTGAGATTTATTTCAGAATTCTCACTGGAAAAGAAGCTCTAGGTTACTTAAAGAAAAAGAAAATAAAAAAATAAAAAAAAAAACCTTGTGTTATCACTTTACATGATTGAGTTGGTAATCTTAAATTTGGTCTAGTGCTAATTACTTTAACTACTGCATATTTTTCTAGAAAATTCTTGTATGAATTTTATTCCTCTATGTTGCCTTTGTTGCATTTAAATGATTTCTCTCTCTTTAACTAGAAACACCAAATTAATGGCCTTGGAAAACTGGATCTTGTGAGATGTTTACTCAGGCATCAAATTTAGCTTTGTGGCTATCTGCTGCACAAAAACTTCGAGCTGTTTTGCCTGTAGGCTTTTCATAGGACATTAGAACTCATTGACTTGCCACTGTAATTAATTAGCTTTTTTGAGCTGCTTTTCAAGTACTTGAGTACATTCTCCAGTTTATGCTATCAATATTTTAGGAGATGCTGCTGTGTAAAAGTTATTCAAACTAAAGCAGTTTGCTTAGTTGCCACCAAGGTGGCATCAATGATTCCAGTTGTTAATGCTTTTAATTGTTTTAAGTGCTGCAACTGGCTTTGAATGCGTTGAGTCATCTTGAGGACTGTATGTGAAGAACTTGGTTCAATTGCAGCAATTTATGGAAAAGTAAGTAACTTGGAATTTGGTTAAGAAAGAGTGATGGAGTTGTTAAATTGAGTTGGATTCCCATCATCATTAGCTATGCAGCTTTCTAACTGCCTGACCAGACATTACTAGGAACGTAATCATAACCATAAACACAACATATTATTATTTAATTATTTTAATAGCGGGGTTCAAATATAAGATTGGCTTGGGTACCATTTAGATAACAGTTTAACCCAAAAGATTAAGTTTATAGGTAAAGGTTGTTTTTACTGATTCATCTAAAGTTGTTGGTGCTGTCTTTCTTGAGTCCTCTATGAAGATACTAAGGTCCAATATAGTCTGGGAGTTTTGAATTAGAAATGGGGAGGAATCAATCTTTATGGTGGCTAGATCTCTAGTGTTTGAGGGTTCTTTGCACTTCCCAGTTGCTAAACATTCATCTAGGTTATTCATTAATTAACCATAACTACAGACGACAACAATAAATACAACAATTTCTGCATACACAACATGCTATGATTTAATTAACACAATAAGTGGAATTGAACATAGGAGCACTTGGTCAACATAGCTCTAATACTATGTTAGTTAACCACTTAACCTAAATACTTAAAAGTTAATAGTTAAAGGCCCAACAGAGTATTTCAGCTCAAATATAAATCAAGCTTAAATTCAGCTTAGACATTTGACTTGGCTTTATTTGCATATTCGACCTTGGTTCAATTCTGTCTGTTTGAGTTAGGATACCAAGAATGAAGCACCCATAATTGTAACAATATACTATGGACAACTGGTTGATTGTTGCCTCAAAATGCTAGTTCATGGTTAGGAGAAAGCCAATAACTAGGTTATTATAACCAGATGATGATGATTCCAGGCATCACTTGCAGTTATATTTTCTCCTTGTAAGTTCTTTTTTATATTTTTCTTTTTGCCTAACAATGCTGATGGATCACCACCAATTCCCCACGGTTCTCGTGTGAAGGTAACATTTTATTTGGGAAAAGTTTTAGTTTGGCTCTAAAATTGTTTTTATTGCTACGAATGGGTTTGTGCTTTGGTTTTCCTTTTCCTCTTCTTTCCTCGCAGCATACAAATGTGTTTCTCTTCCCTCATAAGTGAAATTTTTATTTACTATTTTAGTTGCAGAAATGATTTCTCTACTATTGGTCCAGATTAATAAGAACTGTACTTTAAGCTGCAGACTTGCTTTTAATAAGTTCTCCCAGTGATCTCAACTTTTGCAAAATGAGTTCATAGGCTGCACAAATATTTTCCATGGAAAGTTTTTTGTGGAGTAACCATAGTCTCAAAAGTATCACCTAATAGGGAATGGACCAACTATAATATTTAAACTCATAACAGTTCTCATATGTTCTGATCTTGATGCTTGCTATCATTTTTTTAATCAAACCTGGGGGTATAAGGGATAGATAGCTATGGTTTTGATATATTTTGATATTTTTCTTTCTAATTGTTACATGTACGTTTTAGGTAGGTACTCAGTATGGTTTAGTACATAACTAACATATTGTCTTGTTCTATGGCTTGATGCATGTTCTCTTACCTTTTCTTATTCTCTTGGGCTCTTTTAATTGGGTCAATTATCCTAAACCTAGAACTCTGGTAGTTATGCTCTTAAAATTTACTTCTCATCTTTTAATTTGTAGATTCGAATGGAGACACCATCTGGCATTAAAGATTCCATACCTGCTTGGATCAATTTTTGTGAATGAGGTGCTTAATCCAAGGTGTGGATAGTTGGGATAGCTATAACAAGAATCATAGAGAATGATTTATTTGTCTTAGATCCTTTCGTTAAAGTGTCATAAAAAGATGATTAACATATCATAATGCATCAATCTAATTTCATTTATCAATTTTCTCTTTTAATTAGGAGTCAAATATTTACCATATGACCCTTCTAGTATCTTGCTCCTTTCACTGCATCAACTTTTCTAATTTGCTAATATGGTTGTAATATTTTGTTAAAATTTATTATGAGATTTAAATTATCAATGTAGATAAATAGGGGCCACAGCCTTCCTTAAGTTCTTCATTTTTTGCTGTTCTGTTTTATGTTGTGGTGTTATCAATGTTTTTTCCTTATCACAATATTATCAACAATGAGATGCAGGAGCCCATGGTTAACACGTACGCCAATTTTAGAGATGATGTGCTACCATTCATAAAAAAACTTTGGCTATAATGCTGTTCAGCTAATGGCTATCCAAGAGCATTCATATTATGCAAGCTTTGGGTACTTTCTTGTTTCAAATAAGCTTATATATATATATATTAAACTGTATTTAATCAAGCTTTCATATGATACAGGTACCACGTGACAAATTTTTTTGCACCCAGCAGCCATTGTGGAACTCCTGAAGTCTTTGATTGATAAAGCTCATGAATTAGGCCTACTTGTTCTCATGGATATTGTACATAGGTAATAATTAAATTCAAAGAAAAAAATAGGGCATTTTTCACTTAGAATTGTGATATAATTATCTATTTCTAGAAACAAGGGATATACAAAAAAAATTAGGAAAAATGTGTTTGGTTAAAATGTTCTAACAAACAATTTCTAAATATATATATAAACATATTTTTCTGTAAAATCTAAAAACAAAAATAAAAAATATTATCCTTGCTTTCTATAATTTTTTAACGTATATGTGTGTTACAAACAGAAAACTGATTGTAATATTTTTTTATATTGTATTGACAAATTATACATCAATATATATAGGAAAATAAAGAACTAATCTAAGAAATAAATAATCTAATCTAGGAAATAAATATTCTGACTTCCTATTTTACAGATTTGTTCCTAATATGTATGAATTACAATCTTAATATCCTATTATAGATTTATACACTTAATTATGCAATATCTGTAAGATTTTGCATGATTATCTACAACAAACTTTTGGATATAAAAGTATAACACAAATTGTTGGATTGTATCTAAATTTTTTTAACGTAATCTTTAGTATGATCGAGACCATCCTTTGTTATGAGAACCATAAGTTACCTTATTACACTAATTCATTTTTTGTATTGCTGTTTGTTCTTTGAATTGAACTCATACAATATATGTGGTGCTTGTCTGTTATTCTTGTAAGCTTTATTTCTTTCTTTAGTAGTGCAACAGATGCTTAAGTGTCATGGAACTTTGGTCTTGGTTAGTAGCAAATTTTTGTAGACATTTATCATTTATCGTCATTGGTGACTTTATAGTTCTCAAGGATTGTAATATTCTTTCTAGCTAGTATACTTGGGTGTATAAAATGAAAACTCACTAAATATATCATAGAAAAACACATATGGAAATAAGTATAAGGTAGTGGGCCCAAAAATAGCATTACTCTTATATACAAATCTTTACATCAAGTACCATAGTCACAAAAAGAAACTAAAAAATACAGTCCGACAGTGTTGTCTTTCTCCTCCGCTACTTGACGTCTCATCCGACCGCATCTCATCTACTACTTGCAAAAACAGTGAAATCAACAGGGTGAGCACTAATTGCTCAGTAAGTAAACCCACAACACTTCTATTCTTTCTCCGTTACTCAGATTTTAAATTTTCTTTCCTTACACCAAGCTTTTCTATTCTTTTCTGTTTTCTATGATTCTAGTTTCTCACTTACCGATATGTAAGCACAAATAGGGAAACTAACTCGAGATAGTAGAAATGACATGATGCATATGCACAGATGCATAAACTTTTCTATGCAATGCATTTTCTTTTTTGTTTTCTTTCTTTTTCTTTTTCTGTTTCAATTTTCTCTTTTCTGTTTCTTTTCTTTTCTATTCTTTCTTTCTTTTCTTTCTTTGCCGATTGGACTCGGTTGAGGCATGGATTCGGAACCCTGGCTATGTGAGTGTATTCTCAAATTCTTTCTTAGGTACAGTCCTCATCCACATGCACTTTTTATAGACTGTACAAATTCTTATTTCTTATTCTAAGGCCGCTCACTAAAGGCGGCGTGCATTCGGGGTTATTCTTCTTTGTCATTCACGGGCTCCCCATCGCAACAACCTTCTCTTCTCTTTTCTTTTTATATTTCTTTAAGTAAAATTTCAGATTTGAATTGTTCTTTAATTATATTTCTTCAAACAATAATTCTACATTTAATTGCTTTTCTTTCTTTCTCTTTATTCTTTAATATTCTCATACATGTATATGTGCATGTAAATATGCTCATTCTTTGTTATTCTTTCTAAATGCAAATGCTCAAATGTAAGAATGCATTATGACATATAAAGATATCATTATGGAACTAGTATTATCTACCAAAAACATTTCCATAACAAAGTAATAATCAAACATACTCATATATATGCACTTTCTTTGACATTTCATCAAACACCTTACATGCACATATAAACCCTAAATTGGTTACACTTCCACATATCTCTCAAGTCAACAAATTGGAGCAAACAACTCCCTAAAGCCGACAATCAACCTAGCCGAATTTCATCCTCAACCTTTCTACATACATTCCTTCATTTTTCATCCAAAATCCCATCAACTTAACACATACAAATATATCACTTCTTATCACATACTAATAAATCAATTCTTATCACATACTAATAAGTCACTTCTCATCACATATAGTAAATTACTTCTTCTCATGGCCATGAAATTCACATATCAAAGAACCTCAATTTTCAATCCATAATTCTCATCATCCAACACACATACAAAACATAAAAATTTCTCTATACAAGTATTTATCCAATCAAAGTTAAAGTTGGATTTACTTACCTTGAATTTGAGCAACTCCAACACTATAATCTCTCTTTGGTAGAATTCTCTTTTCTCTTAAACCCTTGATGTGGGCGTTACAAGGATAGGACTCATGAATTTATATTCAGTGTCATGTAAGGCATGTAAGTTAATTCCCTCATTAAAATGGATTTCCAATAAACAAAACATAGGCAAGGTAAGACTTTATTAAGATAAATTCTAGAAGTGTTGAAATGGCTTATAAGATCAATGAAAGTTGTCTCGTTTTTGTCTAGATATAAGGTCAAAACAAAATCCATATATTATAAGGGCACTCTTTATGCCAATCAGTAATAGGGCTTGCTTGTTTTTCCATCTACAGTTTGAATATATCTTTACAGATGTAATTAAGGTACTTTTGTTTGTTTGTTTCTTTATTAACACTTTTAAAGACATTTTATCTGAATGGAGCAAGAGGTCATTTTTATGATTTTATCTAAACCAAATTACACTACCTAAGGCTACCATCACACACTTTTAAACCACCAGAAGCATTACCACCACAATAACACCACACAACCACCTGCCTTTGTTAGAGTAGATCCCCTAAAGCCAATCAATTATTGCAGAATTGACTCTTTGTAATAATGTTCATTAATCAATAAAAGACATTTTATTCAATATCGTGTAAATCATTATTATTGCAATATGTATTAATATATGTCCTTAGAATGGTAGAACCGTGATGAGGGTATCAAGTGTTTTAAATCTTAATAGTGAGAACCCTATGAGCACATATGGTGACCATTCTAGAAACGTCCGTAGCCCCAGTATTATTCTGAAGTAAGGGCACAGATAATACGGTAAGACTATCATAGTGTTGAACGACCCAGTCGAAAGGCAGTGACTGATCTCACTTGTCAAGGTTGTTTGGTGACAACCTGGTGCAACACATGGGTGCTTGCTATAGGCGAAGACACTGCAGCAAGTTCACTGGACAGACCCATCAGAGGATTCCATATAGATGGTAACCCCAGTGTCTATGGAATAAATCCTCTAACGAATGGTGGTACATATGATCCTTAGACTTGAGATCACCGGAGCGTCTTATGCACTGATTGGTGGAGTTTGACACTAGCCTAACGCAATTCTTTTCAGAGTTGTCAATATGGTAGTGATTGGCTGCATCGAGGAGTGTATCAAAACTATGGTGGATAGACAGATGATTCATCACTCCCGGATACGGGAGAAGTTATCTCACGACGTAATTTAGTATATGGCAATGACACTAAAACTGTGGCCACAGTGGGATTAAGTTGTTGCTCTATCCAGTTTATAATACATGTCATTGGTCTAGAAACTGAATACATAATATCGAGAGTAACCGAAGGTTGACACTATTTCTATGCATTCGTCTCGTCGAGATAACATATGATGAAAGGATTAAATTGTATGGTAACTATATCGTTGATAGATAGCTACTTTGTTGAATTCGAATCTATCGGGTGGCCATGATGCCTTGTTAGGGGCCAATCTTGGTCTGTGTATTAGTGAGACGATTAATTGGTGTTAATCGTGATACTGTACACTGCCGGTATGATGAGGAGCCTATGGGTCACACACATAGAAGATAATTTAAGACTCAGGAAGTAAGAAGTGCGTTTTCATCTTTTTAGGCGAAAGAGTATTTTGGTAATTTCACAGTGCAATTAAATTTGCTGAGGTCGTAGCCTTTATTTAATTTATTAAAAAAATTAAATAAGTGAAATTACGTTTAAATATATGTTCGCATATATTTAATTAAATCATCATTATTGTTAAATGTTGATATATATATTAAATATATATTAATTGATTTTAATTGAAGATAATGATGAATTAAAATAAATATATAATTGGGAGTGTTTGGTAACATGAGGTGTTTGGGTTGGAGCCCAAGCCTATTCCATATGGGAATAGGACAATTAAAAATTGGACTATAAAAGAAAAAGTGTTAATTGAAAAAGTGTGTGAATTCATTTTATTCATTCATTACTTTTTCATTTGAGAGAAAAACTCTCCTGCCCCTAAACACTCTCCCATGCCAGATTTTAGTTTTGCTAAGAATCAAAGTTTTCTTTGATTTTTGGTTCTTGTTTCTTAAGGCTAAGGAGAATCTAGCAAATCCTTTCTTAGCTCCTTGCGATTGTCTTCGTGTGGACTACGTCGGTTCGATCCTACATTTAGGTCGGTAGCAAAAACGTACAAAGACAAATTTGGAGGAGCCTCCAAACGTGCGTATGTTTTTTAAACTCATGATTAATTTTTCTACAGATTTCTACTTTAATATAAACTGTAAAATTATACCTTTGATCTTGGCTCTATGAGAACGATCCTTGTATTATTGTTTTTGTTTTCCATTGCGTATATGGATCGTTTCCTAACAGCCTTATCATCATCACCAGCCCATCAGTATAATATCACCTACCGCCATTATCATTACTCTAGTTGTTTTTAACATGTTTTAAATACAAACACCAATAATATGATGGAACTCCCTTGTAAAACAAATCCAAACAACAACCGCAAAACACAAGCACAATAGCAAAAAACTGTACAATCTGATAAGAATTGAAATAGTATTAATAAGGATTGAATTATCTCTTGAAAGAGCAATTCACTCAACAAGTGGGTTCCCAGCAGTTCGAGGAGCTAGGGGCCTCCCAATTTGTCCTATGAAGATATCACTTGATAATGACCTGCCTCTCTCCTTCCTCTCTATATACTAATTATTCTATTCTATATTAACTGATATTAGCCACATGTATTTTCTTATAACAAACTCTCCACACTCATAACAAATTCACCACTCTCTCCACATTCATTGTCTTGTCACACTCACTGCACACTCACTACTCCTTAACGCCTATTCCTACTATTTCCTTTCAATTTATAAACCCTTCTTTTGGGTGGTCTAATGATAATCCAAGGATTATACTATTTTATTTAGGTTTTTTGGCCGGATTTTAGATACTTCTTAGTTCGTTTATGCCGGAATTGCTACTTAATTCTATATATTTTATGTTTCAGGCCGAAACGTGCATTTTAAGCAAATAATCAGCAAATTGAAGTTTCTGGACCCAGAAGCAAGCGAATCTTAGAATTTGGGAAAGTTCTAAAGCAGAGTTGAAGCACTATGAAGTTTGTTCCCATGGGAAAGCATCGAAGATCGAAGATTCAAGCAAGGAAGCAAGCGGAAGGCAATTCTGTAAATTCAGAATTTTCCAGGAAGGTTCGCCGCGGCGAAAGAAGCTAGGCACTTGATGCGTTGTTACTACAACATGCAAATATAGTAAGTGCACTAGTCGCACAATGTAATAAAGTGATGAGTGAGTATCGTTCCCATGAGGATTGGTTGCTAAGCACTGAATTTCCTATTTGTTTTCAAGTTGGAGAAACCGAAAATTGTTTGGATTTATGGGAGAATATAAAACTTAGCTGAAAGCAAAATCTACTAAATGTAAAAACAACTAAATTATGAAAGCGAGATTTAACACAAGAGTATATCAATTAAAACAAATGGTTAGGGTTTGACTTCATTCGGACTCTATGGATTAATTCTGTGGATTATGCTACTTTTATATTACAATATGAGAAAATTACAATCAGTTCTCTGTTTGTAACAGTAACATTAGACGAGGAATTATGTGACTGATATGTTGAAAAGAGACTAGGATTACCTGTCATTTGATCTGTGGCACCAGAATCAATGACTCACTTGGAGGATGAGGAAATAAGACATGTTTTTGGTATACTTGACTCGGCGAGAGCTGAAAACTTGGCAAACTCATCAACTGAAATCATAACCGTCTTCTCAGAAGTATCAGTAGTGGCAACATGAGCTGACTGAGTTTTCTGGGCCTTATTTTGCAACTTTCTACACGTGCACTTTGTATGACTGGGTTCATGTAGTAGTAGTACACAATCCCTTTTGACTCCTGACTCTGATTATCACAATTATTCGAACCCCCTTCTCTATTATTGCTACTGTTATATGAACGTCCGGTGTCATTATTCTGACTTACAAGAGCACTATTCGACTGAACAGATGGAGTGCTTTCTGTACGAAGAACCCTAGTAAATACGTCTTGGAGGGAGGTGATCTCAGAATTGGCGAGAACCTGAGATTTAGCAGATTCAAACTCAGAAGGGAGTCTACCTAGGAAACTCATAACCGCTATTTTCTCTCGTTGAGCTTGTTGAACTTTCACATCAGCACTCACCGGTAAAAGGACGTTAAGTTCTTCATATATCCTTTTAAAGTCCATAAAATAGGCCGTAAGATATCTATCTTGTTTCTCAGCTCGATAAAATGCTTTGCATACATCAAATTTTCCCAGAATACAAAAAATCTAGATAGTCCATCAACTCTTTCACATATTCACAATGATTAATTAAACCAAGTACCTCACTGTTGATGGAGTTCCGTATCTACAAGAACAATCGGGCATCCTCTCTCAACCGTGTTTGCTTTGAATCGTCTTCATAGACCCATTAAGCGTATGTTCTTTAATTTTTAACATTACAGGAACCATATTAGTTATAGGCTTATCAGCCATGGTAAGAAGACGAAAAATTGATCTCAACACAAATAGCCAACAAAACTCTTTAAAGAACGAAATTTGATACCAACAGAAATCAACAAAACTGATCTGATCTGGTTGAGATACTGAGGAACTGATTACACAGACTTGCCGCAGATGAAAAAGGTGACGTGTGACTCAGCTTCAAGGGATGGTCGATCGGCAGGAGGGGTTTCTTTCTAGGTAGGGATGAGAAAAAAAAGGTCACTCTCCAGGATGACTCACAAATAATGCTCACTTGGGCAGAGAAAAAGAAAACGAAATTGAGAAACAACCTGGAATTGCTCTGATACCATGTGAAAAACAGAGAACTGATTGTAATTTTTATTATATGTATTGATAAATTATACATCAATATATAGGAAAAGAAAGAACTAATCTAAGAAACAAATAATCTAATCTAGGAAATGAATAATCTAACTTCCTATTTTACAGATTTGTTTTTAATATATATTGATTACAATCCTAATATCCTATTATAGATTTATACACTAAATCATGCAATATCTGTAAGATTTTGCATGATCATGTACAACAAAATGAAAGGCCATTTAAAGAGTATTTCTGTAAGTCATGCCGGTGAGTTGATATTGGTAGCCTAATTGATTTCATCCTTGGTCTTTTGACTTAATTTTCTTGATGTTACAACTTAGATATTTATTTCTCTTTGCAGAAAGTGGACTTTTCTAGCCGTCCTCATGTAACGTCAGCCATTCTTCTCCTGTCTGTGCTTCATTCTTCTCATAGTATGGACTCAACATTGAGGAAGATTATAAAGAAGTATTTGATAAACCTTGAACATCCTGACAAAGATCATTGGCGGATATCTGAGTGCATGCCGCCAACTTTATCTTTTGAAGCATTACAGGAGGTTAATATTTCCAAATGTCATAGGCTGCATCTTGAATATGCCATTGAGTGCTTCTCCAGATCATTTCCATCACTGAAAACAATAAAAGCAGCTTATCTTTTGAACATCAAGACAACCAGTTTCATTAAATTGGTGCATAAGTGCCCTCTGGTCTCTGAAGTTGACTTGTCTGTTGATATTTCTCCAATCATACCAACACAAGTATCAGTCCTTTCCTCAAATCTGGCTCTACCACTAGTTTCAAATAAGTGTTGGGATGTGACATCGTGCTATCATTCAGGAACATCACTGTCAAACATCACATATCTCACCATTGAGGGTCGAACCGACATATGCGGTAAGATTTTTTTTGTAGCGCTTTTACTGTATTTAGTAAAAGGAGTTTATTATTTCGTTGAAGCATGGTTCTCTTTACGGAATTAGAGGCATCATGCATACTGTTTGAAATTGCCTTAATAAGGCTTAATGGATAATAGAAAATCTGTTTAGAAATGGGGATACTTTGCCGTTGCTATGTATCTGACCTTCTGGATCATCACTGTCAACCATCACACATTAACCATTGAGGGTTGAACTGACATATGTGGTGAGATACTTGTTTGTAGCGCCTTTACTTGACTAAGTAAAAGTAGTTTATCATTTCTTCTAAGTATAGTTTTCTTCATGGAATCAGAGGTATCATGCATACTGTTTGAAATTGCCATAATAAAGGTTAATGGAGTATAGAAAATCTATTTGGTAAACGGTGATACTTTACCTTGGCCATGTTTCTGACCTGAATGTCCTAATTTGCCAGTTCATTGTACTATTAGTTCTGCTAAAGGATTCTATTGAAGGTAAGGATTTAAAAGCAGTGCACCTTATTATTTCTATCCTGGGTATTTTTGTGGAATGGGATATACTCTTGTATGAGCTACTTTGGTGAAATAGAATGATTTATGGATATAATTTTTATTATGATATTTAACTACCCACTCTTCTGTACAATCTTTGATGGATTAAAATGGAAGCTCCAATTTAGTGCCTTTTTACATTCATTGCATGTTTGCATTCATATTACTAAACTCTTGTTTTCTCCATGCATATGAGCTTATTATGGCTTCAGCCATCAACCATTCTACTAACCTTTTTTTTTAACTTTTATGTCAGATTCGGATCTGGAGTTTATCTCAAAATACTGTGTTTCTTTAGGTTACCTGAACATTAAAGGGTGTATTGCAGTAACAGATGTTGGCATATCAAATGTCATATGCAGGTGTATTGAACTTCATTCTATTGTAGTTTGTGATACTTCTTTTGGTATGAATTCAATTCTGGCTCTTTGCTGTGCTGCTCCTAAATTTGGTAATTCTACTGGTCATTTTGGAAAGAGGGCATCTAATCTTCAAAAACTGCATATGGGTTGCTGCAAGGGTGAGTATTTCCTTACTTTCAGTTTCTCCATTTTACAAATTTGTTGAGATTGAACCTTTATTGTATTTCAATTTTTCTATAATTCAAAGCCTTGTGACAATGGATGAAAGCGAGGAGAAATTTCTTTTATGCCCTTTGAAGTATTTTCCTTTGATGTTCAAGACACCTGATAGTTTTCCTACTTCGGGATATTAATGGCCAAATCAAAAAATAAAACTTTGAATTCTCTAGAAAAGACCTTGGAGACAGTTTCTGATTATAGGGGTGGCAACTTTCAAGTCTTTGATATTTGCTTGATAAAACTGTGACTTGAGTCAACTTGAGAAAGATTTGTGTAAATTTTTTAGGTTTGCTATTTGCACCTTCTTTGTCTTTGGTTATATTTGGGGTGTCATCTTGTGTGATTTACTGACTCTACATCCTTAACACATAGGTGCCCAGAACCATTGCATGTTCTAGTATTTTGACCCCTTTTGAGGCACATTGTCGGTTAGGATATCCTTCTTTACCATTGTTAAAGAAACTATGTCCTCAGTTTAATAATTTATCTTCGTTAGATTATGAGTCATGTTAATTTGCCAAACACCACCGTCTTCCTTTAAGTCCAAGAGTCAATAAACGGGTTAGTGTCCCTTTTGAATTAGTTCATTCAGATGTTTGGGGTCCGTGTTCTATTATGTCTAAACCTGGATTTAAATATTTTGTTATCTTTGTTGATGACAACTCTCGTGTAACTTGGCTTTATTTAATGAAAAAAAGTTCTGAGTTGTTTTCTCATTTTTTTGCCTTTTTTGCTAAAGTTAAAACTCAATTTAATACTTCTGTCCAGACAGTAAGAAGCGATAATGTCAAAGAATATTTTTCGAGTTACTTTTAGTCTTATATGAGTCAGCATGACATTCTTCATCAATCCTCCTGTGTTGACACACCGCCCCCAAATAGAGTAGCCGAGAGGAGAAATAGGCACCTTTTTGAAACCGCTCGAGTCCTATTATTTCAAATGCAAGTTCCTAAACAGTTTTGGGCTGATGCAATTTCCACGGCCTGTTTTCTAATTAACCGCATGCCTTCATCTATTCTGAATGGTTCCGCTCATTATAGTGTCCTCTTCACGTCTAAGCCTTTGTTTCCTATTGCACCAAAGATATTTGATAGTACTTGTTTTGTTCGTGATGTTCGACCTCAGGTACCTAAGTTAGATCCCAAATCTCTTAAATATGTTTTTCTAGGTTACTCTCGCCTTCAGAAAGGATATCGATGCTATTGTTCTAGTCTTAATAGATATTTGGTGTCACCTAATGTTACTTTCTTAGAAAACACCCATTTTTTTCCTACTTCGTCTACCTATGAAAGTCAGGGGGAGGACGATGACTTACTAATCTACACTGCCACATCCCTACTGACTACTACTACACCTGAGGCTTCCCCACCTACTGTTCCTCCTCCGACACCACCTCCTATCCGTCCACTACCTCTAATTCGCATTGTCCATTCTCGTTGACAGGAACCTCCAGTACCAGTCCCTTCGTCGTCAGATCCAGTCTCCAGTGATCCCGATACCTATGTTCCTCGTCAAGAAGACCCTCACTACCTCCAATTCGCATTGTCTATTCTCGTCGACAGGAACCTCCTGTACCAGTCCCTTCGTCGTCAGATCCAGTCTCCAGTGATCCCGATACCTATGTTCCTCGTCAGGAAGACCCTCAAAACTCATGTCTTCGTCGTCAGATCCAGTCTCCTGTCCGTCCACTACCCCCAATTTGCATTGTCTATTCTCGTCGATAGGAACCTCTTGTACCAATCCCTTCGTCGTCAGATCCAGTCTCCAGTGACCCCGATACCTATGTTCCTTGTCAGGAAGACCCTCAGAATTCATGTCCTGCCCAAGACTCTTCGTCGTTGGATCCAGCCTTGAGTGATCTTGATCTTCCTATTGCTCTTCGGAAAGGTAAACGTCAGTGTACTTATCCTATCTCTTCATTTGTTTCTTATGACCACCTATCATCTTCTTCTTGTTCTTTTGTGGCATCACTAGACTCTGTCTCCCTTCCTGCAATTGTTCATGAAGCCTTATCTCATCATGGCTGGCGTGATGCTATGATAAAAGAGATGAATGCTTTAGATGTTAATGGTACTTGGACCTTGGTTGACTTGCCTACTGGAAAGAGACATATTGGATGCAAATGGGTGTTTGCTGTTAAAGTAAATCTTGATGGGTCAGTGACTAGGCTTAAAGCTCGTCTTGTAGCTAAACGCTATGCTCAAACTTATGGAGTGGATTATTCTGACACTTTTTCCCCTGTGGCTAAATTGACTTCTGTTCGCTTATTTATCTCTATGGCTGCTACTCATTCTTGGCCATTACATTAGTTGGACATAAAAAATGTCTTTTTACATGGTGACCTTCAGGAAGAAGTCTATATGGAGCAACCACCTGGGTTTGTTGCTCAGGGGGAGTATGGGAAAGTTTGTCATCTTCGCAAATCGTTGAATGGTGTGAAACAGAGTCCACGTGCTTGGTTTGAAAAGTTCAGTCAGGTAGTTGAAAAGTTCGGAATGGCAAAGAGCAAGTCTGATCACTCAGTCTTTTACAAACAATCGACAGTTGGTATTATTCTTCTTGTCGTATATGTTGACGACATTATCATCATTGGGAGTGACACTATAGAGATTTCATTACTTAAGTCCTTTCTTCACACCCAGTTTTATACAAAAGATTTAGGAGTGTTGAAGTATTTCTTGAGGGTTGAGGTAACAAGGAGCAAGAAAGACATCTTCCTCTCTCAAAGGAAATATGTACTCGACTTATTAACTGAGACAAGAAAATTGGGAGCTAAGCCATGCACTACGCCAATGTTTCTCAATTCGCAACTTACCAAAGATGGTGAACTGTTTGAAGATCCTGAGAGGTATAGAAGACTGGTTGGAAAGTTGAACTATCTAACAGTCACTTGTCCTGATATTGCGTACTCTGTCAGTGTAGTAAGTTAATTCATGTCTTCTCCTACGGTTGACCATTGGGCAGCGTTAGAGCAGATTCTGTGTTATCTGAAAGGAACTCCATGGCGTTGTATTTTGTACGGAAATCATGGATATAATAATATTGAGTGTTTCTCTGATGCAGATTGGGCGGGTTCCAAGATAGATACGAGATCAACTACGGGCTACTGTGTTTTTGTTTGTGGAAATTTGGTCTNGAATAGCAAATAAAATATGAAATGTGGATTTATTTTCTTGGTGAGACTGTTTAAAGGTGACCTCTGCAGTTCCTGTATGTGTTTACCTTTTTCTGTTAGATGTTGTTTACTATCATATTGTTTAGTCATTCAAATTAAATATGTTGAGCTTCTGCTCTCTTTACAGGTGATAACTGATTCTATCATGGATAGAATGATGACATCCTTGAAGCAGTTGCGAGCTTTATCTTTGTGCTACTGTCTTGGTGATATGTCCATATCAAGCTTCAAGTTTTCTCTACCAAACCTGAGAAAATTGAGGCTTGAACGGGTAACTCCCTGGATGACCAATGATGATTTGGTTATTTTGACACAACACTTTGCAAACTTGGTTGAGCTTTCATTGCTAGGATGTACTCTTCTTAATGCAGGTCAGTAATTATCATTTGGAATGCTTCCCATCCACGTGTACATATGTCTTCTTCCCTTCTAAATTTTGGCTGAATTTCCCAGACAGTTTGAAGATAAAAAGCAGAATGCGACCCTTTATTGATGGCTTCATTCCTCTGCTTATAAACAGTTGCTTTTTATTTTATTTCTCTGATAGTAGGAATCTATAGCAAATTATTGGCAAAAATTGTTCCCTTTCACAAAATCAATTGGGTGAAGTTATTGGCTCCTCGATGTTGAAGCATTTGGCCCTTCCTTTGGGTAGAAATTTGAGAGGTTTAGGTTTTGGAACCTGGCAGTGGAAAGAATAGAGACGTGTGAAAATCAGAGAGAACTAAATAGTGTGTTTTTATTACTTGTATATTGATAAAAAATAATACATCAATATATAGGAAAATAAAGAACTAATCTAGGAAACAAATAATCTAATCTAGGAAATGAATAATCTAACTTCCTATGTTATAGATTTTGTCTTAATATATATTGATTACAATCCTAATATCCTAATATAGAATTATACACTTCAACACTCACCCTTAAGCTGGAGCATATAAGTCATATGCACCAAGCTTACAACAGATAAAATCAATGTGCGGACCCCTGAGAGATTTAGTGAGGATGTCTGCTAACTGGTTGTTGGAACTGACATGACTAGTGGTAATACATCTAGATATAACTTTTTCTGAATAAAATGACAATAAATTTCTATGTGCTTAGTCCTCTCATGAAATACTGGATTAGAGACAATATGGAGAGCATCTTGATTATCACATAGTAACTTCATTTTTGACACTTCTACAAATTTCAACTCTTGGATCAATTGCTTTAACCAAATGAGCTCACAAGTAGCTAAGGCCATTGCACAATATTCAACATCTGCGCTTGATCGGGCAACAACAATCATTAGGTTTCCTTTAATAAGAACACAAAAACCTGAAGTAGAACGTCTATCAGATGGAGAGCCTGCCCAATTAGCATTAGAATATTTAACAATATGTGAATTACCCTTGTTCTCATATAACAAGCCTTTGCCTAGTGCACCCTTTATATACCTTAAAATCCAAATTGCATCCCAATGACTATCACATGGAGACTATAGGAACTGACTTACAACACTAACAGAAAAGGAAATATCAAGTCGTATAATAGTGAGATAATTAAGTTTACCAATCAGTCTTCGGTATCTTCTAGGATCAGCCAACAGCTCCCCTTGTTCAGGTGAGAGTTTTAAATTAGGATCCATAGGAGAGTCTATTGGTTTGCAATCTGACTTTTCTATCTCTTCAACAATATCTAGTGCATACTTTCTTTGAGAGATAACCATACTAGATTTGGATTGAGCAACTTCTATAGCAAGAAAGTATTTAAGAAGTCCTAAATCTTTGGTCTGAAAGTGTCTGAATAAATGCTTCTTCAATTGTTCAATACCATCTTGATCACTTCCTGTAATGACAATATCATCAACATAGACAACCAGATAGGTACATTGCCTTGGTGATGTATGTCTATAAAAGACAGAATGATCAGACTCACATCGAATCATACCAAACTCTTGGATAATAGTATTGAGTCGTCCAAACCAGGCACGAGGAGACTGTTTCAAACCATACAGAGAACGACAAAGTTTGCATACCAAGGCAGACTCCCCCTGAGCAACAAACCCAAGAGGTTGCTCCATATCAATATCTTCCTGAAATTCACCATGAAGAAAGACATTCTCAATATCTAATTGATGTAGAGGCCAATGTTGAATAGCAGCCATTGCTAAGAATAAGCGGACAGAAGACATCTTAGCAATCGGGGAAAAAGTATCAAAGTAATCCATCCCATATATCTGAGTGTAGCCTTTGGCAACTAATCGGACGTTTAAGCAATCAACCTGACCATCAGGACCAATTTTGATTGTGTAAATCGAGCGACACCCAACAGTCGAATGTCCTAGAGGTAATGAAACTAACTCCCATGTGTGATTATGATGCAAAACAGTCATCTCATCAACTATTGCCTCATGCCATCCGGGATCAGAGAGTGCCTCATGAACATTTGAAGGGATAGAAACAGACGAAAGTGTTGACACAAATGCATAATATGATGAAAATAAACGATGATAACATAAAAATTATAGATCGGATGAGGGTTGCGAGTAGATCACATACCTTTATGAATGGCAATGGGAAACTGATCATCAGGAGTAAGGACTATGGTATTGGAGGAATCAGGAGTAGGACTGCCATCGACAGGAGCCTTAGGGACACTAGCAGGATCATGAGTAGTACCTGTAAATGGAACAAGACTATGGTCTGTAATGGAGACTCGATAGTAGAAGACTGTGGGGCTATGACAGACTCAGGAATATTGGTAATGTACGTTATGGGAAGGACCGTGGTTATTGACTCACAATCTAAGGTAGAAGGAGAAAAGAATGGAGGCGACTCAAAAAACGTAACATCAGCAGAGAGAAAATATCGATGTGTTGATAGAGAATAACGCTTATATCCTTTCTGAAGACGTGAATACCTTAAAAAAATACACTTAGTAGATTTGGCTACCAGTTTGTTCTTACCAGGAGGGAAAACATGGATAAAGCATATGCACCCAAAGACATGAGGAGGGATAGAATACAACGATTGATCAGGAATTACAATGGAATGAGGTACCTTGTCTTTGAGGACAGAAGAAAAAATATAATTTATTAAGAAACAAGCAGTCAAAAAGCGTCCTCCCAAAAACGAAAAGGGACTTTATTATGTAAAAGCAGGGTACGAGCAGTTTTAATGAGATGTTTGTTTTTACGCTTAACAACCCCATTTTGTTGTGGGGTATAAGCACAAGAGGACTGATTAAGGATTCTCTAAGAAGACGTGAATTTAGTAAAGGGATCAGAGAAATACTCGCGAGTATTATCACTGTGTAATACTCAAATAACATAATTAAATTGAGTCTTAATTTCCGCACAAAAAGATTCAAAGATGGAAAATAACTCGGAAGGAGTTTTCATTAGGAATAACCAAGTGCAGCATGAGTAATCATCAATAATGGTAACAAAGTACTAAAAACCTAAATCAGATGACACATGACAAGGTTCCCACACATCTGAATGAACTAACTCTAAAGGGGACGCAGCCCGTTTATTGACATGCTTTGGAAAGGTGCTATAAGAATGTTTTCCAAGCTGACATGACTCACAATTTAAAGACGATAAATTAGATAGACCAAGATGCATCTTTTTAAGCTTTACTAAATTGGGATGACCCAAACGATTATGAAGGAGTGTTGGTGACTCAGAGACAGTGCATGCTAGTGATGGTAAATGGAGATAATAGAGGCCCTGTGACTCATGTCCTGCGCCAATCATTCGTTCTGTGCCTTGATCCTGTATAACAACAGAGTCGGTATCAAAAGATATAGAACAATTTAAAGAGCGGGTAAGTTCATTGACAGACACAAGATTAAATGGACAATTGGGAATATAGAGAACAAAGTCTAATTCTAAGGATGGAAGTGGTTTGGCATGACCTACAACTTTAACAACAGCTTTGGAACCATTGGCTAAAGTAACGGATGGTAAAGATGCAATATTAGTGAAATGAGAAAGTAATTGAGGGTTACTAGAAATGTGATCAGAGGCACTCGAGTCAAGAACCCAAGGTCCAAGAGAAGAAGACTGAGTAAGACATGCAACTGAATTACCCGATTGAGTGATAGAGGCAATAGACGAAGAAGACTGCTTATTTGCCTGAAACTGGAGGTATTCTTCATAATCAGCCCCAATGAGAGTTAATGATGGTTGAGTGTGTCCTTCAGAAGAGTCAGAACAAAGGTTAGCCTGAGCAACATTAGCGGTCCGAGTAGGGTGACCATGTAATTTGTAACATTTTTCCCTGGTATGCTCCCAACGATGACAGTAACTACCTTGGGTCGTCCGCTTTGACCATGATCTCCCTGCTCTCCTTTATAAGTAGTTTGAGACTGAGAAGCCAGAGCAGAAGAGTCAACCGCAGTAGAACTAGGGCAGTAATTGGGGATGAAACTCGAAGTAACCTAGCAAATATTTCATCAAGAGATGGCATAGTAGTGCTAGCTAAAATCTGAACTCTTATAGGAGTCAGATCATGACTAATAGTAGCAACGGTTAGAACCATGAAGAATTTGTCTCGTTGTGCTAGATCTTCTACAGCAAATTTACCAACGGGTAGGAGAAGATTGTACTCTGCCTTGAGGGAGGCCATCTTACCAATAAAATCTGATATACTCATATCCTGTTGTTTTAGATGAATGAGATTGGACAAAACGGAATATAAGCATTTAATATCATTGGTATATAGTAGTTTAGCCTGACTCCATATCTCAGAAGTTGACTTGGAAAAACGGGTCCAAACTTGCGGGTTGACCCTAAACCTGGGAAAATTATATAGGGCATGGGGCCATGAAATTGGACCTGTTTTTGTCAGACTCGCACCTGACCCTACCTGTATTTCCAAAGGGTTATGTGGGTTAACTCGCGGGTGCCTGCGAGTACCCTTTTTTTTTTTTTTTTTTTAAAATCCCCTTTTGTAACTTTGTTATCGCGTTTCCCGCTCCAGACTAGTCTTCTTTTGTTCTTCATTTCCAAATCCCTAACTCACTCACTCACTCACTCTCCTAGCTGCCTTCTTCTGATCTTCATTCTTCTCTAACGCAACTCCCCTCCCAAAATCAATCTCGCAAACGTAGATCTTCTTCTCTAACGCAACTCCATGTCAGCCGTCGACAGTCTCTAGACTCTCCACCTCGCAAAATCAATCCCGCTCATCCAAGGTATGTAACTCACTCACTGTTGTCTCTCACTCTCACACTCATGACTTACCCACTGACCCTTGTCTTCCTCAACCCAAAGTCTTTTTCTTTTTCTATTTTTCTCTTGGTTTTGTCACTAAAACAACTTCTATGGAATGTTGCCGGAATGTCTCTGTCTCCTGTGAGTACCACCACTAGCACGAGCAAGCGCAAGTGCTTTGTGTGTGTTTGTGTTTCCCTCTTTTGGGTTTGACAGAAGAGTCTAAAATGGAAATAAAGTTTTGAACGTTATTTGCCTGACTTTAACTGCCTTTGGGCTTTGTGATTGTGACACCTATGAGGCTATGAGTGAAAAGCTTGACTTTAATTGCCTTTGTGATTGTGACTCTTTGCTTTGTGGTTGACTGATTGTGACTCTTTGCCTATGAGATAATACGCAAGTTAATTCACTTGATTGTTGTGTGTCCAAAAAAGAGAAAAAGATTAAGTTAATCATGATTTGACTACTAATTAAGGGGGTTTTTGGAGAATGGAGATTGCTGGATTTAGACTCAAAACAACTAATAATTAAGGGCATAAATTATCTCCTGTCGTATGAATGAACATACCTATCTTTTAGTGCGGAGCTGTTATGGAGTGCTTTTAAGTTTTCAATTTAATGTCAATATATTTAAACTGGCTGCTTGATGAATTTTGGATATGGGTGATCTTTTCAAGGCAACTAAAAGAACTCATTGTGAATTTTGTAAAAAATTAAAACTGCAGGAATTTTGGGGTGTAACTATCATAATTGAAAACTGTTGGGGGTGAAAATACAAAAAATGAAAACTGGAGAGAGGAAAAAGGGCACTCGTGGGTCCACCCGTACCTGCATAGGGTTGGGTACGGGCCCAGTATTTTGGACTCGTACAATTCAACTCGTATTGGGCCCGTACCTGTACCCATAACTGTATTGACCTGACCTGACTCGACCCCAACTCGGCCCACCCGCCCGTTTTGCTAGGTTTACTCACAACATGTGCGGTATGTTTTATAAATGGGATGCAGATTAGTGTCAATTGACTGCCATAATAGACTACACAATAAAGCATCAGTTTTAATACAGGAAGACTTATCTAATGTGATGTCGGCAGCCTTTGTGGTCAAGTGATCCTCTAGACATTGACCCGTACACCATAACTCGACAGAGGCAGCCTAAGAAGAATAATTCGCACTCCTAATCAACTTATCAGTGGTGATTAGTGGGAGAGACAAGAAGGAAAAACCACCGGAAGTGGAGCTTGAGCTGGAAGTAACCATGATAACTAGCAAATTTGATCGGAAACTAGAACTAGAGGTAACATGGATGAAACAAACAGATCGGAGACACAACAGGCTGTTTGAAAAAAAAATTAGCAAAAGATCCGGCGAGAACAGTGGCGGAATTTGGTGAAGTTGTCGGAGTTTGACGTCGAAGGTAATAGAACCTTAGTGGGTTTTGCTCGCCGTCGTCTTCTGAGCAAGCTAGTGTCGGCGGTGAGAATTGATGCTCGTCGGAAAAGGAAATCGGAGTTGGATATGCCAGAAAGAAACACCGCCCGTGGAGGTGTGTGCGACGGCTGATGACGTCGATCTTTGTGAGGTTCTACCAGCGAGATGGAGAAGATGAGATGTGTATGGTCAGATGGAGGTTCTGACCACCAGAGAGCGACGCCTAATCGTCGCCGAAACAAAAAATTTAAAATTTCTGACAACCTAGCATTGATACCATGTAAAAATCAGAGAGAACTAAATAGTGTGTTTTTATTACTTGTATATTGATAAAGAATAATACATTAATGTATAGAAAAGTAAATAACTAATCTAGGAAACAAACAATCTAATCTAGGAAATGAATAATCTAACTTCTTATTTTACAGATTTTGTTCTTAATATATATTGATTACAATCCTAATATAAATTGATTACAATCCTAATGTCCTAATATAGAAATATGCACTTCAACAACATGATTGTAAGGGTGGAATAGGACCTTTCTTTATGAAGGGGTAGACTAACTCTAGTTCCATCTTTGTTGTCTAGTCTACTCACATACAACTTGGCGCTCTTCAATTAAAACTTTTCATTCAGATGATTTCTTATTTGTAGTAGTTTTAGTTTTGTTATTTAAGTAGAATTTAGTTAGGTTGCTTAATTTTAACTTTTTAAGTAGGGATGTATGTTCTTATTTTATTTGGTTTGATCTCTATATATATATGGCCAGATTTCTGTTTGTGGTAGGCTTGATTGAATTGAAGATTGAAGTACAAATACTCCAAATCTCGTTTTCGCTTGACTTTCTGATTTTCCTGTTTCTTATTCTTCTAGATTTCCCTCATTTAATTTTTCCTCTCTTATTTCAATCCTATTGGTCCTACATCAGTTTTCTATCATAACCCAACTTCGTTCACATTTGTAAATACTTTCAAACACTAAAACAACTTCTGAATACTTCCCACAAAAACTAAAATTGTGCTGAAAGAACCTTTCCAAAATTATCAAAAACCTTCAAAGCTGAATACCCCAGAATTCGTGCAGTTCCAGGTGTCTTTGATTCTGCCTGGAAAGTCCAGTCTGTTGTTTAATATTGATCTCATTCTCACCACCGTGAATTTCTGGCTACTGTGTGTCTTGGGTTTTCCGGTTCTCATGTGTTAGTCTGCTTTTTGAAAAGTTTTGTTTTTTCAGTGGTGGTAGAAAAACTTCAGTATTGTGGAACTGTGAGTAGGGGTGGAAAAAAAAGACCGAAAACCGAACTGAAAATTCGGTTTTTCTAAAATCTGGTTCAGTTTTCGGTTTAAAAAATTCATAAACCGATTAATCGGTTCGGTTTTCGGTTTACAAGTATTTTTAAACCGGTTAACCGAAACCGAAATATAAAATCGGTCTCAAAAATAAATAATACATATTATTATAATTAAGCCCACCGCCACTTTTCTCTTTCATCTATCTTTTCCATCATTTTCAATCTTCTCCTTACTTTTCTCTTTCATCTTTCTCCGTCACTTCTCTCTGTCAACTTCCTTTTTCATCATCATCTTCTCCTTTACTTTTCTCTTTCGTTTTCATCTTCTTCTTCTGCCTTTGTTCTTTTCACTTTTCACCTTTTTTTCGTCTTCTTCTCCATCTCTTCTTCTTCAGTTTTCTCAGTCTCATTCTCTCTTAGTCTCTGTCTCTTACTCTCACTCTCGCGCTCAGTCTCACTCTCTGCCTCTCACTCTCTGTCAGACTCTCATTGTCTCTTCTTTTTTCAGATCTGCGTTCTCACGTCGTCGTCGCTCAGCTGCAGTCGCCGTTGTCACAGTCGCCGTCGTCGTCTGTTGCTGGTGGGTTTTCAGATCTGTGTTGTCACGTTTTCAAATCTGGGGTTTGACATTGAAGATTTTGGTTTTAATTCTTGTATATGTACTGATGGTTGTGTATTTGTTAGTTAGAACTTAGAATGAATGATTTAAAACTACAAGTTTTTTGTGTTACTTCATCAATAAATGAATAATGATTTTGGAGTTGAGAATCAATTGTTATTTGGTTAGAAATGACTCAGTTGTTTGATTTTGGATCTTGGTGTTTCAACGTCATTAAACCTGGAAGAAAAAAATAAAAAGGACTGAATTGGGCCAAAAAATGCAGCCCATAATGGTGACCGAATTGGGCCGAAAAAGGCAGTCCATCATAAATTTTAATTAACCGGTTTAAAAACCGGTTAACCGAACCGAATTTTCGGTTCGGTTTATAACCGAAATTGGACCGGTTTTGGTTCAATTTATTTTTAAAACCGAAAACCGGTTCGGTTCAAACAACAGGTTAACCGGTCCGGTTAACCGGATTTTCCACCCTAACTGTGAGACATCAGCTATCTTGTGGGTTATATTATTGGCAAGAAATAGAAATATTTTTGTGTGCTAGAGATGGCAACGAGTTTTTATAATGCAGCTCTTTTTTTCGTACATAGTTGTAAACTGATGCTAATATTCACAAGTAATGGATTTTTTTTTGCCCCTTTTTATGTTCCTTATTGTTTTGTCTTCTTTTTGCAGATTCTCAACTGATTATCTCACAAGGATGGCCGGGATTGATTTCTATCCATCTGGAGGTTTGTCATTTTCAGTTCTGTTTTTTTATTTCTTCACGTGAAAATATTCTAAGCATGACCTAAGAGGCTTTGATATATAAATAATCAGTTAATGAGACAGNAGGTTTAATGACGTTGAAACACCAAGATCCAAAATCAAACAACTGAGTCATTTCTAACCAAATAACAATTGATTCTCAACTCCAAAATCATTATTCATTTATTGATGAAGTAACACAAAAAACTTGTAGTTCTAAATCATTCATTCTAAGTTCTAACTAACAATTACACAGCCATCACCATCAGTACATATACAAGAAATGAAACCAAAATCTTCAATGTCAAACCCCAAATTTGAAAACGTGACAACACAGATCTGAAAACCCAGATCTAAAACCCACCGGCAACAGACGACGACGGCGACTGCAGCTGAGCGATGACGACGTGAAACACAGATCTGAAAACGGAGAGACAATGAGAGTCTGACAGAGAGTGAGAGACAGAGACTGGCGCGAGAGTGAGAGTGAGAGACAGAGACTAAGAGAGAATGAGACTGAGAAAACTGAAGGAGAAGAGATGGAGAAGAAGACGGAAAAAAAGGTGAAAAGTGAAAAGAAGAAATGGAGAAGAAGAAGATGAAGATGAAAGAGAAAAGTGAAGGAGAAGAAGCGAAGATGAAAGAGAGAAGTGAAGAAGCGAAGATGAAAGAGAGAAGTGACACTGACGATGAAAGATGAAAGAGAAAAGTGAGGAGAAGATTGAAAATGATGGAAAAGATAGATGAAAGAGAAAAGTAGCGGTGGCTTAGTTATAATAATATGTATTATTGATTTTTGAAACCGGTTTTAGAGTTCGGTTTCGGTTAACCGGTTTAAAAATACTTGTAAATCGAAAACCGAACCGATTAATCGGTTTATGAATTTTTTAAACCGAAAACCGAACCAGATTTTAGAAAAACCGAATTTTCGGTTCGGTTCAGTTTTCGGTCTTTTTTTTTCCACCCTTACTCTTATATCGTATTCATGAAATTATAATAGATTTCTTTCATCCGCGGATGTAAGCGAGTTATGCCGAACTACATAAATATCGTGTCTCTTTGTGTAATATGATTTTATTCCTATATTATTTATCTCAAATGTATGTTTTTCGCTGCGCGATCTTCTAGTAAGAGTTGGTTTGACAAATTGGAAGTCTATGAGTATAACGAAAGACGAAGCTATAGTTCCAAGCATGACACAAAAACACTCACAAATCTAGAACATCTCATTGAAAATGGGGAAAACCATTCATTTTATTCTTGAAATTAATTGCTTATTTAAATCTATTTTAGTACATCAATGTCCAGTGAGGTTGAAATTGGGTGGTTTAGGAGTCCAAGCCTTGACGTGCTGTGGAAGATTTCAAAAAGTTTAAAATGAGGATTTCAGAAAGTTTAAATTGATCAAAGCCTATTCTTTTGCGGTCAATCCGGAGAGGATAATTTCCTATGAGGTGAGAATATATTCAGATTGACTTAGACTCCAACTAAGGTAGCCGAAGATCATGCAACTTCCTAATCCTACGTATTTGAATCTTACCTCAACTAGATCTATCATATAAATGGGTGCTATATAAACCCATGACAACTTGTTTTTGAGGGTTGGGCAATTGTTATAAGAAAATTTTCCTAGGAATTATACCGTTCTTTGTAAGCTCTCAAAAGCAATAAGATAATAGTGGACGTAGGCTCAAGTTCTAACTTACTGAACCACTTTAAAAATTGTCTTGTGTTCTTATTTATGACTCTTTCTTTTTTATTCATTGTTAATTTTCATTAAATCACACGCACATCCATTTCGGTTCCGGCAGGGTCAATCAGAATTCTCTGGTTGGTGCAGATTTCTGTATCAACATTTTAGTGCTAGAAGGAGGGGCTTGATTCACACTAGCGCTCCATGTTTTTCCAGCAAATCTCAACTTCATTAGCAAATCCCAGCTTCTTTTTCTAGAATCACGTTATCAAATGTAAAAATCTGAGCAGGATAAATTCTGAATCTGGCTAAGTGGTAAACATAAGAATTGTAGCCCTTCGAGTTAGCTTTCCGACAGTATAAGAATCATCCAAATCCGAGGTTTATAGCTCAAGTTATCATCAAAATACTAAAGCTGATTCCAAATCAGAGCTCTCTGAACGAGTGGCCAGATCGCTCAGATTGCCACTTTGATCTTCAACTTCAGATCGCATGGCCAGATCGCTCAAATCGCATGCTTAGATCTCTCAGATTAGAAAAAGCTCGCTCCCAAGCCATTGAACTCTCAAGCTAGCTCTCTAGCTCCCAATCTATCGAGCTCTCAAACTTTCAAGCTCTCGAGCTCCCAAGCTATCGAGTTCTCAAGCTCTCAAGCTTTTCATGCTTTCCGATTGAGTAATGCTCTCAGAAAATTCTCCATGCTTTCTGATCGAGCAATGCTCTCAGATCAAGTTCTCAAAGCTTTCTAATCTAGCTATGCTCTTAGATCAAATTCTCCAAGCTTTCTGATCGAGCAATGCTCTCAGATCAAGCTTTCCATGCTTTTTGATCGAGCTATGCTATCAAATCAAGCTCTCCAAGCTTTTTGATAGAGCTACGCTTTTAGATCAAGCTCTCCAAGCTTTCTGATCAAACAATGCCCTTAGATCAAGCTCTCCATGCTTTATGATCGAGCTATGCTCTCAGATCAAACTCTCTAAGCTTTGATCGAACAATGCTCTCAGATCAAGCTCTCTAAGCTTTCTGATCAAGCAATGCTCTCAGATCCAACTTTCCATGCTTTTTGATTGAGCTATGCTCGTAGATCAAGTGCTCCATGCTTTCTGATCGAGCTATGCTGTCAGATCAAGCTCTCCATACTTTCTAATCAAGCTAAGCTCTCAGAGCAAGTTCTCCATGCTTTCTGATCGAGCAATGCTCTCAGATCAAGCTCTCCATGCTTTCTAATCGAGCTATGCTCTCAGATCAAGCTCTCCGTGCTTTTTGATCAAGCAATGCCCTCAGATCAAGCTTTCCGTGCTTTCTGATCGAGCAGTGCTCTCAGATCAAGCTCTCTTTGCTTTCTGATCGAGCAATGCTCTTAGATCAAACTTTCCATGCTTTCTGATTGAGCAATGCTCTCAAATCAAGCTCTCCATGCTTTCTAATCGAGCTATGCTCTCAGATCAAGCTCTCCATGCTTTCTGATCAAGCTGTGCTCTCAGATCAAGCTCTCCATGCTTTCTGATCAAGCTATGTTCTTAGATTAAGCTCTCCACGCTTTCTGACCAAGCTATGTTCTCAGATCAAGCTTTTCATGCTTTCTGATCGAGATATGCTCTCAGATCAAGCTCTCCAAGCTTTCTGATTGAGCAATGCTCTCAGATCAACCTCTCTATATTTTCTGATTGAGTAATGCTCTCAGATCAAGCTCTCCATGCTTTCTGATCGAGCAATACTCTCAGATCAAACTCTCCATACTTTCTGATCGAGCTATGCTCTCAGATCAAGCTCTCCATGCTCTCAAATCAAGCTCTCCATGCTCTCAGATCAAGCTCTCCATGCTTTCTGATCAAGCTATGCTCTCAGATCAAGCTCTCCATGCTTTCTGATCGAGCTATGCTCTTAGATCAAGCTCTCCATGCTTTTTGATCGAGCTATGCTCTCAGAGCAAACTCTCTATGCTTTCTGATCAAGCTATGCTCTTAGATCAAGCTCTCCACGCTTTCTTATCGAGCTATGCTCTTAGATCAAGCTCTCCATGCTTTCTAATCAAATTCCTTGCACTCTGAGGACGAGGCTTTATGTTCTTAGATCTAGTCTTTATGCTCCTTGATTAAGCTCATAAGCTCGCTCATTCGCTTGAGATCACGTGTTCAAGATCTCTCAGATCTCATAGATCGTGCCAGGCAGACTCAAGTTCTTCAGTTTGAGACTACAACATATGTGAGACAACCATCCAAATCAAGACATGAGTTTTTGAAGCGCGATTACGCACTCCAAAAACTGGGGGGCTATTGTGTGTGGTCAATCCAGAGAGGATAATTCCCTATGAGGTGAGAAATATTTAGATTGACTTAATTTGGAAGAAATATTCAGATTGACTTAGACTCCAATTAAGGTAGCCAAGATCATGCAACTTCCGAATCCTATGTATTTGAATCTTACCTCAACTCTATCATGTAAATGAGTACTATATAAACCCATGACAACTTGTTTTTGGGGGCTGGACAATTGTTCTAAGAAAATTTTCTAGGAATTATACTGTTCTTTGTAAGCTCTCAAAAGCAATAAGATAACAGTGCAACTTGTTTTGGGGGCTGGACAATTGTTCTAAGAAAATTTTCCTAGGAATTTACGTTCTTTGTAAGCTCTCAAAAGCAATAAGATAACAGTGGAGTAGGCTCAAGTTTTAACTTGCCGAAGCACTTTAAAAATTGTCTGTGTTCTATTTATGACTCTTTTTTTTATTCATTGTTGATTTTCATTAAATCACGTGCACATCTATTCTGGTCCGACAGGGTCAATGGAATTCTCTGATTGGTGCAGATTTCTGTATCAACACCTGTGAAGACGAGGGGGAGCATATCTAAGATGCTAACGAAAAGTAAAGATTGGAGCATAAGGATTATTCAGCTAGCTTTTCTGAAGATAAGAAATTATGAAGCTTTAATTTTTAACTTTCTTTGTAAATGTTTGTTAGTTCGTTCTGTTTCTTGTTTGGTTTGCCTTCGTCTTATTAAGTGGAGGAGCTAAAATGGATCAACTTTATGTATCTCAATTTTGAATCGGAAGTCAGAACTTTTAAATGGGTTCGTATCTTGTAAAAGTAGGGTCTCGTCTCGGGACAGGAAATCGAGTTCCTTAAACACAGTGATTGCTGGCATGAAACTTCTATGAACAAAAAATACTATTATGCATTTTACTTCAACAGAGTCCACGAAATAAAACATAATAGAAAAGAAAAATTGTGGGAAAAGCAGAAGTGAAGAGAGCTTTGCAAACAAATAGAACAAGGATGATAGAAACACCAGCACAGAAACAGTTTCCCGCCAAAGCCATTACTCTCCTTCCATGTTGCCGCATAAATTTCTTTCAGAACTACAATTTGTAGGATAGTAGTTCAAATTTGTGGCCGTCTATGGAAAAATCACACGGCTTTGAACCGTGTTCAGGATGGCTGTGAATCTGTTACAGACCTCTCAAGTTTCCAGATTTTACACACATTTCTTCTAGTATGCTCGATATAGTAAATGGAGTTTGATAGGTGTAGTGCTGTTCATAATCCAGACAGATCCAATTACACCAACCAGTTCAATTCAACATGATCCACTTTTGTATATATATATATATATATATATATATATATATATATATATATATATTATATATATTATATATATTTTGTTGGGTTGGATCTTAGTTTTGAGAATCCAATTGGATCAAATCGATTATTGGATTTGGAAAGTAAATCCAATTCAAAACCAATCCAATCAATTATGCCTTTTAGTTCCAGACAATATTTTTTCTTCAAGGACAATTTTAAGCTTCCTAAACTAAGGAACTAAAAAATGTGAAAACAAAAAGAAGAGGCAGTAACTTCTTTGCACAAAGTAGGAACCATTGAGAGTAATTGAGGGGATGGAATCATTCGCAAGAAAAACCAAAGAACAGCAGGGTCAGTTATACGAGAATCCTTCGTCACCAAATAGTTCATAAAAAATACTCCATGAGGAGAAAAATTACCAAGCTCTTAAAAATGAAAAGTGTAATTTATTCGTAACTTTCAAAAGTATGAAAAACAAACAACAATAAATTTCATCTCCATTCGTCAAAGGTCATGTCTCTTATAAGATTCAAGCACCCTGCAATCACTGACGGATCTAGAAATTTCACTTTGTGGAGGCAAAAAATAAATAAATAAAAATTAAAATAAACCATGATCATACTTTTTTTTTCATTACGATGAGCTTCAACAAAAAGTTACAAAATACAAATAAATATTTTTAAAAAACACAATTTTTATAAAAATAAAACAATGTTTCTACAATTGTCCTTGACGAGTTTTCATATTTTAAAAACGTTAGATAATCATCTCATCGTCAATTGTATCAAATACACCTGTCTCAATATATGTTATCAAGCAATCATTCACCCATTGATCTCCCATTCGATTGCGTAACTGACTTTTCACAAGATTTATTGTAGAAAAAGCTTTTTCAACGGTTGCATTCGCAACTGGTAAAAACAATACAACTTTAACAAGTTTATACACCAACGGATACAAAATGTCTTTTTTTAAACCGAACTAAATTCTTAGCCAAATCAAAAATTCCTTGTAACTTAGCAAATTCATCACAAGAACGCATGTCAATAACATAAGTCTCAGCTTGGTTCTCAAGTATCATAAACTCAAGTGCAGAAAAATCAGATGGATAAAACTGGCAAAACCCATTCTTCCCTCTCTTCTTTTTTTCCTTTTCCTTTGCTTCTTCCTTTCTTCTTTATGGGTTTTTCTCTTTTCTTTTTCATTTTGGACGAACAACCTAGTTTATATATAAAACAACTTCTTTGAATTATGAAACTGCCCCAAAATTCTCTTATTTTCACTATGACCCCACCACATCAGTTTTCCTTTATAAAAATGCCTAGATTTCTCCCCTCAGTTACATACAAACCCAACAGCTCTTATTCCTTTCATTTTCACTCATAATAAAACTTTTAAAAACTAACAGATCCCCTTGCATAAAAATAAAAATCACAAAAAATATGAAATATAAATGTTAGAATTTTAATTATATTATAGTCCTACACTTTTAATATAAAGTGAATGGGTAACTGCTGATGTGGATTATAATACTGTTGATGTGGATTATAATAAAAGTTACATGTGGTTGTGTCTCTTAGGCAGTTGTCTTTGGTGGAAAGACAACTGCATTTATAAAGGAGATTTTACAGGTCCTTATTTGACGCATTTTTAATTCATTTGATTCCCAAAATCATCGCTCTGAAAAATTGTAATCAGTGGAAGACTTTGTATTCAGAAGTGACAGAAGCAAGAAGACTAAAACAACAATTGCTATGGCTGGAGGTTTGTAAATTACTTCCACAATATTCCATGAGTATTTAACATGTTTATAATTGATTATATTATGAACTTTTATATGAATGTTGGAATATAAATGTATTACATTTTTTATCAGAGCCTTTATTCGAATCTTTACCTAGCATGAAATTGTTTGTTGCAAATTTGGAGAATATTGCATAAAATTGGGATTTTTTTAATTAAAACCCGTACTGTAAATCAAGCATAAATTTTATTATAAATAGAATCTGTTTTCAATTTTGGTTTCATTGGAATCCTTGTTGAAAAAGCTTTCCAACGATATATTATTTGTCAAAAACGGAGTTATGGTTGCAAAGTTATGCTAGTTTAAAATTTCAGTTAGAAATTGTCATTTAGGTGTTTTCGGTAGCCATTTACGGCACCGATTTGGGACGAAAATGTCATTTGGGATGTCACTAACATAGGTCATACGTCCACATTCAAGTTTCCCCTCTAAAATGTCAGAAAAATGGCTGGAATCGGGTGTTAAAATCTGCAAAAAAATGGGTCAAAAGTGGCAGAAAAACGGGTTAAGAAGAACCGACCTAATTGGGTAAACAGGTCAAATCGACCTAGTCAAGGATAAAACAGGTCAAACTGACTTGGTCAAAGGTCAAAAAGGGTCAAACCAACCCAAAAACCCGACCCAATCAACGACTCAAACCGGGTCAACGAACCGGTCAAATAGGGTCAACAAATCAGGTAAAAGGTCAAACCAATCTAGTCAAACTGACCCGTGTTGAGTTATGGTGCATGTGAGTGTGTGAAGGTGCGCGTGCTTGTGTCAGGCGCGTGGAGGAGGTGTGTTTTGGTGCGTGTAGGCGCGTGGCTGCATGTGGTTTAGTCATGGTGGTGCATGGGAGTCGGTGACAGCGCGTATGATGGTTTTTATGTCATGTATTACTTTTTTATGCATAAATAATGTGTTATTCTTGTATTGATTTATGTTATGTTGTATTATATGCAATAATTCATGTTATAATTATTTGATGTTTTATGATTGTATATATTTGATTAATTTAGAGTAGTCATAGCATCTAAGTTATGATAATATATGCATTAAGTAATATTAATTATGATCATATTAAAGTTAATAACATCGTTTTGTAGTTAATCATATTCATATAATCATTTTACCCACAGGGAATGTTATATTTTCACGATTAATTAGGGATGAAATAGAAATTATTCTTATTTCTTAATTAGCCCATAGGTATTATGAAATATTAATAATTTCTAGTTTCATCATTAAAGGATAATGAATCATAATATGTAATGTCTTTATCCACAGGGAGATTTTATGATATGTCGATTCATTTATGATTTATTATTTGTTTTACATTGGTAAACTTATACTTGTTATTGATGGTTTGTGCCTCATAATTTATTTAGTAAGCATGTCTGTTGATATACCTATAGTTGATCAAACTTTGATGATGGTTGAGGATAAAGTTCCTTATTTAAATGGTGATAACTACAAATCCTGGAGGGAGGTTGTCCTTCTTCATTTAGGGTACATTGATCTTGACTATGCTCTTCGTAAGGAAGAGCCACCTACACTTACGGATACTAGTTCTCAGGTTGAGATTGCTTTGTATGAAGGTGGGAGTGATCCAACCGTTTAAGCATGATGTTTATCAAATCTCACATTATGAGTAGTATTCGTTGGTCGATACCGGAGTGTGAAAATGTCAAGGATCTGATGGATGCAATTCATGCTCAGTTTGAAACATCAGACAAGGCATTAGGTAGCACCCTACTGAGTAGATTGACATCCATGAAGCTCACCGGTATTAAAGGAGTTCGTGAGCATATTATGAAAATGAGGGACATCGCTGCTTAGTTGAGATCCCTTCAGATGGTGATTAATGATGATTTCTTGGTGCATTATGTCTTGAACTCTCTCTCGTCTCATTATACTCCTTTCAAGATATCTTATAACACACAAAAGGATAAATGGTCAATCAATGAGCTTTTGACCATGTGTGTTCAAGAGGAGGAGAGACTGCTTCAAGAAGTGAATGAAACTGCACACCTGGTGATAGGAAATGTCAAGTACACTTCAAACAAGAATAAGAAGTGTAAGGGAAAAGGCAAGCTGCATGAGGTTACGAGCAAAGGAAATAAGGACAACATCAAGTGTTTCTTCTGTAAAAAGAAGGGACACGAAGAAGGATTGTCCTAAAAGAAAGGTCTGGCTTGACAAGAAAGGTAACCTCACATCTCTTGTGTGTTATGAATCTAATATGATTTTTGTTTCAAATAATGATTGGTGGATTGATTTTGGTTCTAAAATCCATGTTTCTAATACCATACATGGTTTTCTGGATCAAAGGAAACCGCTGGGAAGTGAATGCAACATCTATTCAGGAAACATGATGCCTTCACGTGTTGAAGCTGTTGGAACATTTAGACTTATTTTAAGCACTAATTATATTTTGGATTTGGAACGAACCTTTTATATTCCTAGTTTTTCTAGGAATTTAATTTTAGTTTCTAAAATTGTACCTTGTGGATACTCTTTCAACTTTTATGGTAGTTCTTTTAATTTAATTAAGAACTCATCTATTGTTGGAAATGGTACTATGGTTGATGGTTTGTTTAAAATTCATTTAAGTGATATTGTTCCTTATAGTTTTATGACTTCACATGCTAGTACTAGTATTAAACGTACTGTTATGAATGAAAACTCTTCTTTTTTGTGGCATAGGAGAGTAGAACACATCTCCATTGATAGGATTAAAAGTTGGTAAATGCTAGAGTTCTTGAAGCTCTTGACTTTATTGACTTTGATACTTGTGTAGACTGCATTAAGGGAAAGCAGACTAACAAATCCAAGAAGGGTGCCAGGAAGAGTTCTGAACTTTTAGAGATCATACACATAGATATTTGTTGCCCTGACATGAGCTCTAGTGGTCAGAAATATTTCATCACCTTTATTGATGATCACTCACGATATATGTATCTATATTTGCTTTATCACAAGGATGAAGCGTTGGATGCTTTCAAAATATATAAAGCATAAGTAGAGAAACAATGTGGAAAACAAATTAAGATCGTGAGATCTGATAGAGGTGGTGAATATTATGGTAGATACACTGGTATAGGACAAGCACTTGGTCCATTTGCTAAATTTCTTCAAGAGCAAGGTATTGTGGCTCAGTACACCTTGCCTGGCACACCATCTCAGAATGGTATAGCAGAACGGAGAAATAGAAAATTAATGGATATGGTACAGAGTATGCTGAGTAACTCCAAACTTCCTCATTCTTTGTGGATTGAAGCTCTGAAAACTGCAGTGTATATATTAAATCGAGTTCCAACTAAGGCGGTTCCCAAAGCGTCATTCGAGTTATGGAAAGGTTGGAAACCAAGTTTAAGTCATTTATGCGTCTGGGGTTGCCCAGTTGAAGTTAGAGTTTATAATTCACAAGAACGGAAGTTAGATCCTAAGACTATTAGTGCATATTTTATTGGATATGCGGAAAAAATCTAAGGGATATAAGTTTTATTGTCTAAACCATTCCAGTAGAATTGTTGAATCAAGAAATGCCAAATTTCTTGAAAATGACGTGGTTAGTGGGAGTGATCAAATCAGAGACTTAGTCCTTGAGAAAATTGATGTTTCAGATAATGCTCCTACATCAAGTAAAAGATTGGTTGTTCATCCAAACAGGGTGAACAATCAGGAATAAATCAATCAAAGTCCACGTTCTAATGAGATTGTTTTTAAAGATCATTTTGAACAACCTCCACTATAAGAGGAACAACCAGTTGTACAACAGTCTCAACAAGAGACTGTTGATACAACCTTAATGAGATCTACTAGAGCAAAGAAATCAACAATTCCTACTGATTATGAAGTGTATATGCAAGAGTCTGACTGTGACATAGGTTGTGAGGATGACCCATACACGTTTTTACAAGTTATGGACAGTAGTAAATCTGAGTTGTGGTATAATGCCATGATTGATGAGATGAATTCTATGGTGGATAATAAAGTTTGGGACCTTGTTGAGTTGCTTACTAGAAAGAAACGTATTGATTGTAAATGGGTATTTAAAACCAAAAGAGATTCATTAGGCAACATTGAGAGATAAAGGCTAAGCTTGTTGCCAAGGGGTTCACGCAAAGGGAAGGGATATATTATAAAGAAACGTTTTCTCCAGTTTCTAAAAAGGATTCCTTTCGTATCATAATGGAATTTATTGCCCATTTCGATTTAGATTTACATCAAATGGATGTGAAAACAGCTTTCCTCAATGAAGATTTGGAGGAAGAGGTTTATATGAAACAACCTGATGGGTTCATTTCAAGTGATGGTGAGCATTTGTTTTGCAAGCTTGAGAAGTCCATTTATGGACTTAAACAAGCCTCTCGATAGTGGTATTTAAGATTTCACACTGTTATCTCTTCATTTGGTTTTGTAGAGAATATCATGGATCAGTGTATGTATCCATAAGGTTAGTGGGAGTAAAATCATCTTTCTTGTGTTATATGTAGATGATATTCTACTTGCAACCAATGATGAGGTGAAACAATTTCTCTCTCAACATTTTAGTATGAAAGATATGGGTGAGGCGTCTTATGTCATTGGCATTAAGATTCATAGGGATAGGTCTCAACATGTTTTGGGACTATCTCAGGAAGCCTATATTAATAAAATTCTTGAGAGATTTAGGATGAAGGATTGTTCACCCAATGTTACACCCATTGTCAAGGGTGACAGGTTCTATTTGAACTAATGTCCTACACTTGAGATTGAAAAGGAACAAATGAAAACTATTCCTTATGCTTCAACTGTTGGAAGCCTAATGTATGCTCAAGTCTATACTAGACGTGACATTGCTTTTGCAGTTGGCATGTTAGGAAGATATCAAAGTAATCCAGGTTTGGATCATTGGAGAGCTGCAAAGAAGGTCATGAGGTATCTTTAAGGAACTAAAGGTTTTATACTTACTTATAGACAGTCCAACATTTTAGAAGTCGTCGAATATTCAGACTCAAACTTTGCTAGTTGTGTTAATTCTCAGAAATCAGCATCCAGATATGTTTTTATGCTCGCCGGAGGAGCTATATCTTGGAGAAGTGCTAAACAATCTTTGGTTGCCACTTCTACCATGGAAGCTGAGTTTGTTTCCTATTTTGAGGCCACTACACAGGGTATTTTGTTGAGAAGTTTCATTTCTGGGCTTGGAGTTATTGAGTCTATCTCTAGGCCAATAAGGTTGTATTATGACAATTCAACTGCTGTATTCTTTGCTAAGAATAATAAGAGTGGAAGTCAAAGTAAACACATCGACATTAAGTACTTAGCAATAAGGGAGCACATTAAATTCAAAGAAGTGCTCATTGAATATATACATACTGAGCAAATGATTGCTGATCCTCTAACAAAAGGCATGCCACCAAAGACGTTCAAGGATCATGTAGTTCAAATGGGACTACGTCCCGCTTTGTCACTATGAGAGGTAATACTTTCATTCTCTGAAGCTTTGTAATTTAGTTTGTTTTCTCTTTTAAGTTGTATATGTTTTGGTTGGAGACAAACAAACATTCTGGAGGACCTGGAACAAACATCTAAGGTTTGTTCATAAAGTAATATTCCACATTTAAGCATTTATTTAGAAAGAGAAAAATTGCATAGTAATACATGGAAGGTAATACTTGTTTAAAAAGGACTTACCACTATGATTCATGTAATTTTTATTTTTCTGATTAAATATACAGAATATACAACTCCTATGTTGTGGATTATATAATAAAAGTTTGGACCAAGTGGGAGAATGTTAGAATTTTAATTATGTTATGGTCCTACACTTTTAATATAAAGTGAATGGGTAACTGCTGATGTGGATTATAATAAAAGTTACATGCGGTTGTGTCTCTTGGGCAGTTCTCTTTGATGGAAAGACAACTGCATTTATAAAGGAGATTTTACGGGTCCCCATTTGATGCATTTTTAATTCATTTGATTCCCAAAATCATCGCTCTGAAAAATTGTAGTCAGTGGAAGACTCTGTATTTTGAAGTGACAGAAGCAAGAAGACTAAAACAACAATTGCTATGGCTGGAGGTTTGTAAATTATTTCCGCAATATTTCATGAGTATTTAACATGTTTATAATTGATTATATTATGAACTTTTATATGAATGTGGGAATATAAATGTATTACAATATATATTAGGATTAAAAATGAGGTTTTATAAAAACAAAATCCAGACTTATTGTGGGGGCCGTTCTGTTCCCAAAATCTCAAAGTTCTATAGAGACAAAATTTAAATAAATATAAAATTGAATTTTTTTAAAAATTGAGTGGGGACTGTGGTCCCCACTCGTCATTCATTAGATCCACCACTGTCTGCTATTTTGGAAGACTAATAATACCCTCTTGTGGTTTTTGATATCTTCATAAGGATTTCTAATCATTCTTGGGGAATATTTAATAGATTTCAAAATTGCCGAAGCACTTGATACTTAACAATCTTTTAAGAGGTGGATGAAATTAACCGTATGAATATAGATAATAGTTTAATCGCAAATTGTGAGGAAAACAAAGAAGCTAATTTTTTTCCACAATAACTTAAACATTCATCAATTCTGCTCAAGCCAAATTATCCAAAAGAAGAATTGCCAAAGTATGACATTTCCATGAAACCAAAGTTTTGTTACCACCCACAAAAACATAATGATCCTAAATCAACAAAAACACACAACAGCCCACAACCTAAGCTTTGTTTGTTTTACTTAAATTTTCAGCCTGTAATGGATCTTGATTGTGGGTGAATCGACGACTATTTTTGGAGCATTTTCTTTACCGTGTAATCAATATTGAGGTTAGGTAAATAGCATGCTCAATCCTGTAGAAAATCTGTGGATAAAATGAGCAAAAAACAATATAGTGATGCATGCAAATGCAACACCTAATTTTACCCCACAATAAAACCTATAACAATGTCGTGTATAACATAACATAAGTAATGGTCTTTCCCGCATAAGACTTTTCCAATTAACTAATTACCTACTTTAACCAAGTTGTATGTATGATGAATTATAATTAAGCACTCAAAAGTAACAAACTAAAAATAAACAATTTAAAAACAAACAAATAATTACAAAAGAGAATTACATAAGAGAAACTAGATTGAAGGATTATTCGCCACCACTAGACAAGAATTGCATATAATAAAAGCACTCTTTACTTTCTACTCTCTTAATCGCATCAGCTCAGAAACTACCAAACGTTGATAAGTTCCATCTCTCCTTACTGAGTCGTTGGATTAGATACTGTCATAACCCAATTCCCTATTTATTAGATAACCTAGGATACAATCTCTAGATTCAAAGTAATAAAAGCATTAAGCTGCGAGAGACCTACTGAATCAAGGCTAAACTCATATGGTCGGTTTAGTTATCTTGAGTGATTACCCCTCATGTATGCAGGCATATACTTTACCACTAGTTATTTAGGTCAATAAAGTGATTCTGTACTAAACAACCTAGATTGACATTAATAGATTAATCCTAACAATTTAATTACGCACTTAAACAAAGAAAATCTATCTAAACTCTATTCACAGAGAAATAATCACTTACCCAATAGGGATTAAAAGATAAATAGATACAGATTTTATTAATTTTAAGACATGTCTAGGGCTTTGAAATCACCCTCAATAACAAAAGAATTAGTTACTCATGGAGAAGAATAAAAACATAATCATATTAATGAATAACAAAATAACAACAAGAGATTAGAAAAACTTAGGAAATCTTGGGTAGAACAATGGAGTTGATGATGATCTTCCCCAATTTTTCTGTTCAAGCCTCTTTCAATCTCTCTTAATCTCTACATTATTGAGTATTTCTGTTCTCTATATTCTCCTCTCTTCCCCCTCCTAAAAATACCTAAAGACCTCCTTTTATAGTTCTAGGGTTGTGGAAAAATTAATGGGAGAGTCCTATACAAAAAAGGAGAACCAAATTCAGATTAGGTTAGATAAAATCCATGTAGAATTAGGATTCCTACACTGACCCTCCAGTACTTAAACTGGAATATCCTCTTCTAGAAAATTCTGAATAACAAACCGTAAAATTCTAAGTAAACTAGACTTCCAGAGCTTCACAAGAATATGTGGCACGTCTCTCAATTCGCTGGGACGAATTTATGGCAGCTTTACGAAATTTCTGCCTCCTGGACACGCCTTTCCCAAACCAGAATCTGAATGCCATCGTGCTGAAAGATCTTCCAATTTGAATACGAAAAAGTCAGAATCTGAAGAATTCATAAACAAAATAATTATAGCCCTTCAAGTCAGCTTCCAAATGGTCTAAGAATCATCCAAATCAGAGGTTTGCAGCTCAAATTATCATCAAAAGACCGAAGCATTCTCAAAACTAGAGCATTTTCTAGATTTCGTGTTCCATGCTAAATACGCCATGTCTTCCTCATTTCAACTTCAATTCTCGAACCGTGTGTTTCTAGTAATCACAAATTCTCTTTCCAATATTGTCTTTCATTTGAATATTATTTTTAAACTTTTATGCCTGGAAAACACAACAAAAATATCCGTGATCCCAAAAAATGTATTTATGAAACAATTAAGTTAATTCATGTAAATTAATCCTAATTTTCCACAAACAATACCTATAAACCACTAAGTATAAGTGTATTTTTAAGCACTTATCATGTAGGCCCAATACCCCGTTTTACTCAGTTTTTCAACCGGTATTAGATCTCGATTGTGGGTGAATCAAGGACTATTTTTGGAGCGTTTTCTTTACTGTCTAATTAATACTGAGGTTAGGTAAGTGGCATGCTCGATCTTGTCAAAAATCTATAGATAAAACAAGCAATAAGCTACATAGGCCTGATACCCTGTTTTACTCAGTTTTTCAACCTGTAATGGATCTCGATTATGGGTGAATCAAGGACTATTATTGGAGCGTTTTCTTCACCATCTAATTAATACTGAGGTTAGGTAAATATCATGCTCGATCCTATTGAAAATTTATGGATAAAACGAGAAAAAAGCCACATAGGCCCGACACCTCGTTTTACTCAATTTTTTAGCAAGTAATGGATCTCGATTGTGAGTGAATCAAGGACTATTTTTGGAGCTTTTTCTTTATTGTCTAATTAATACTGAGGTTAGGTAAATAGCAAGCTCGATCCTATCAAAAATCTATGGATAAAACGAGCAAAAAGCCGCATAGGATCAATACCCCTTCTACTCAGTTTTTCAGTCGGTAATGGATCTCGATTGTGGGTGAATCGAGGACTGTTTTTGGAGCCTTTTCTTTACTGTATAATTAATACTGATGTAAGGTAAAAAGCATGCTAGATCCTGTAAAAAATCTATGGATAAAATGAGCAAAAACCCGCACAGGCCCAACAATTTTTACTTAGTTTTTCAGCCGGTAACGGATTTTGATTATGGATAAATCAAAGACTATTTTTGGAGCATTTTCTTTACCGTCTAATTAATGTTGAGGTTAGGTAAATAGCATGCTCAAGCCTATCAAATATCTATGGATAAAAGAAGCAAAAAGCAGCATAGACTCAATACCTCGTTTTACTTAGATTTTTAGTCGGTAAGGGATCTCGATTGTGAGTGAATCAAGAACTAATTTTGGAACGGTTTATTTATCGTCTAATTAATACTAAGGTTAGGTAAATAGCATGCTCGATCCTGTCAAAAATATGTGGATAAAACGAGCAAACACTCCAAAAATAGTCCTCGATTCACCCACAATCGAGATCCATTACCGGGTGAAAAACTGAGTAAAACGGGGTATCGGGCCTATACGGCTTTTTGCTTGTTTTAACATCAGGTTTTTGATGAGATCAGGCATGCTGTTTATTGTAAAACCCCTCCCTAGCCGGGTATTTCCTAAGTATCTCTTAGCCATTGAGAACCTAGAAAAGACACGCCTAGGAAATGAGTTTGTTTCAAAACCTATACTTTTGTTTGTTTTGTCTTTTTTTTTTTTAAGACATATTATTAAACATCCCATATCCATAAAATGATTCAAGAAATTAGCTTCCTATGGAGTTAATAACACAAGTATATAACATCATTTACTAAAATCATTTAACATTTTTCATTCATTTGACAAGGAAATGATCATACTAGATTTTGCTACCGATTCGAGAATGGAATCGAACTCACGTCGTCCACACGGAGACAGTACGTCAGAGACCAAGGATTGATTTTGCTAGAATCAATTCTTGGCTTTAAGGATGATATTTAGGGTGAAGGAGTGAAGAGAAGAAGAGAGAAATTTTTTTCTCTCAATATCACTCACGACACAAAATGAAAGAATGAATGAAAACCTAACTTTTTGCTTCATTTAAATAATGATGCAAAATATCCATTCCACCCCCAAAGTTTAGAAACAACCCAAACTTAGGTGGAATCGCTTTTAGGTCCCTATTTAATTATTTAGTTAAATATTAATATTAACTTCAATAATTAAATTCGTAATTTTGCTAAATTACTCCAACAATAAAATTGGACACATGTTACAACCTCAATAAATTTAGTTACATAACAAAATTACCAATATGCCTTTTCACCTAAAAGACGAATATGCCCTTCCAAAATTTACCGTCCTTAAACTGTCTCCTAAGTGTGTGACCTGTAGGTTTCTCATCATATTAGTAGTGAGTAGTATCGTAATTGACACCAATCAATCATCTCACTACACATAGACCAAGATTGACCTCTAGCAAGACATCATGACCACCTAATAGATTCGGATTCAGCGAAACACCTACCTATAATCAAATCCTTTCATCATCTGTTATCTCATCGAGACCGAGGTACAAAAATAGTGTCAACCTCAGTTATCCTCGATGTCTTTGTATTCAGTTCCTAGACTAATGACTGGAATCAGAAATTGAATTGGGTAACAACTCAATCCCTCTGTGGCCACAACTTTAGTGTTATTGCCATACACTGATTCACGTAGTGAGATAACTTCTCTCGTACCCGGGAGTGATGAATTCTCTATCGATCCACCATAGTATTGATACACTGCTCTATGCAGCCAATTACTACTGTATTGATAGCTTTAAATAGAACTATGTTATGCTAGTGTCAAACTACACCAATTGGTGCACAAGACGTTCTAGTGATCTCAAGTCTAAGGATCACATGCATCACCATTTGTTAGAGGATTTGTTCCATAGATACTAGGGTTACCATCTATATGAAATCTTCTGGTGGATCAGTCCAGTTACCTATAGCAAGCACCCATGTGTTGCACCAGGTTGTTAGCAAAAAACCTTGATAAGTGAGATCAGTCACTTCCTTTCGACAGGGTCGTTCAACACTATGATAGCCTTATCGTATTATCTGTGTTCTTGATTAGAATAATACCAAGGCTACGGACATTTCTAGAATGGCCACCATATGTGATCATATGGTTCTCACTATCAAAATTTGAAACACTTGATATCCTCGTCATAGTTCTACCATCCCAAGGACATATATCAATACATATCAATATGATTTACAAGATATAGAATAAAATGCCTTTTATTGATTAATGAACATTATTACAAAGAGTAAATTCTACAATAATTGATTGGCTCTAGGGCACCTACTCTAACAATCTCCCATTTGCACTATAGCCAATCATTCATGTATTTAATGCCAAATGACCTCAAGTGTTTTTCATGCTTCTGCTGCGACAGGCTTCGTCAGTGGATCGGCGAGATTGTCATCAGTATGCACTTTACTGATCTGTACATCTTTCCTTTCAACTATTTCTCTGATGAGATGGAATCATCTAAGTATGTGTCTGGACTTCTGGTGTTGTCGTAATAGACATCTATTAGATCAACAATCGGGGAGACCAAAAGTTTGGTGATGAACTTCTTAATCCAGACTGCCTCCTTGGCCGCATCGGAAAATGCAATATACTTAGCCTCTATTGTAGAGTCTGCTACAATGCTTTGCTTGGAGTTCTTCCAGTTCACTGCACCCCCATTGAGACAAAATACAAACTCAGATTGTGAACGATAATCATTTTTATCCGTTTGGAAACTAGCATCACTGTATCCTCTTATAGTGAGCTCATCTTCCCCTCTATAAACAAAGAACATATCCTTAGTCATTTTCAGGTACTTAAGAGTGTTCTTGACAACCATCCAGTGATGCTCACCTAGATCTGATTGATATCTACTACAAGTGCTTAATGCACATGAGACATCAATCTGAGTACACAACATGGAATACATGATGGATTTAATTGCTAATGCATATAGGATCCTCTTCATTCTATCTCTCTCATCTTCTATTTTAGGACACATATCCTTAGAGAGATAAACATCATGTGACATCGAAAGAAATTCCTTCCTTGATTCTTCCATAATGAATCTATTCAGTACCTTGTCAATGTATGTACTCTAACTTAGGCTAAGCAACCTACGTGATCTATCATGATAGATTTTTATTTCGAGGATATAAGCTGCTTCTCCTAAGTCTTTCATGGAGAAGCACTTGGATAACCAAGTCTTTACCAACTGCAAGTTCGGTATATCATTCCCGATCAGAAGTATGTCATCAACATACAATACCAGGATTGCCATTGCGCTCCCACTCACTTTCTTGTCAACACAGGACTCATCTTCATTCTTGATAAAACCAAATTCTTTTACGGCTTCATCGAAATGAATATTCCAACTCCTTGAAGCTTGCTTGAGTCCATAAATGGACCTCTGCAACTTGCCTACCTTATCAGCTTGTCCATCAAGAATGAAACCACCGGGTTGTGCCATATACACATCCTTTTCAAGGTTTCTATTCAGGAAATCCGTTTTGACATCCATTTGCCAAATCTCATAGTTATCATATGCAGCAATCGCAAGCATAATCCGGATGGATTTAATCATGGCAATCGACGAAAAGGTTTCTTTATAATCAATACCATGAATTTGTCTTGTGCCTTATATGTATTCCAACTACCAATTTCAGAAATGAAGACACATCCACCACATATACGAGGAAAACAAAATCATTTAAGTTTCCGTTTGTTAGTAGTTGGGATGTTCCATAGTTTCCATTTAATTTTCTAGCTACCATTTTAACCATATTGGTGAAATAATGCCATTAAAAAAATGTGTCTCACAAAAATAATTAACTATATAAAAATGGGTAATAATGTACAAAATTAGCTTCATATAATTGGGCAAAAACATGATGATGATTAAGAAAGGTACTTATATCAACATCAAATTAGGGTTTATTACTCAAGGTCGGTCCATTTTAACCATAAGATCATCTAATGCTCGATTTAGAAACTTAAACTAAATTTAGGTGAATAAAATTGTAAGAGTACATGAAAATTAAAAGCCTTGAAATGCATTAAATCATGGTACTTGCTTTTGAGAAATGAAAATACTTACATGGGGGTATAGAGAAGATATCGAAGAATTGATTGGGACTCGACAATAATTTCAATATTGGAATGCCCTATAGATCTTAAGAAATCAAAGACCATAATATAGCCATAAATCACGCTTATTGATCCGTATCCCATGAGAGAAGATCCAAGAATTGGAATTGCAATTACTAAACTTAATGCTAAAAAAGAAATCGTATAATTAAATTGAAATATTAATATGCAATGAATTGGATTGATCATCAGTACAGAAGTTGGAACAAAAAAATCTAATTTTATTTATTAATTTTACCTGATACGGCATGAGGTACGGGAGATGAATGGTGGAGAGAATGGTAATTTCTGAAAAGGTAATTTTTATTGATTACAGAAAATAAATTCATTGACTAATATTTTAATAAAGAATATGGCATGTCACATCTATTTCAATAAATAGAGTTAAAAATTTCTTAAATGTCTTGGTCAAGTGATTCCCACACTAAATTAGTAAGTATTGTAGCTACAAAGGCCCGTAACTTTCTTGTATATTTAGAGTCCATTTTCAGCACCTTTACACAAAAATCAACCTGTTTCTATTTGCTTTGCTCTCAAACTCAGATCGTTCACATCTTTTCTTTTGATAACCAAAACCATGGTTTAACTTTTGCTCTCTGCAACCCTTTCTTTGTTGTTTGAAAAACTGCCGTCCCCTAAGTTGTTCAATTATTTTGCAAGCGAAGAAGGGGTTCGTTCAAAGCTGAAGAAGTGGGAAAGGAAGTTACTGAAGATTGAGATAGTGCTCAGCTCTGCGGAAGAGAAGCAACTAACCAACAAGGCCGTAACACTGTGGCCCGATGATCTCCAAGACTTGGCTTATGATGTAGAGGATTTATCGGAAGAGTTTTCCTACGAAGTTTCACGGCAAAACTCCATTAATATCCCTTCTTGTTTCAATACTTTCACTCCTCGCGCTATAAAGTTTGATGTCAGTACGCGATCCAAGATGAAAGATATCAATGGCAGATTCGAAGAGCTCTATAAAGAAAGAGTGAAGAAAAAAAAAGAAATACTTAAGATGGTGTCAAGTGATAAACTGATTGATACCAGCTTTGGTGTGATAGCAATTGTGGGTATGAGAGGACTTGGCAAAACAACACTTGCCTGGGAGGTGTACAATGACAAGGAATTGGATCATCTCAAGTTCGCGAAAAAAGCATGGGTTCTGTCTCAGACGATTTTGATGTTATGAGAATCTTGAAGTCAGTTCTCGAGTCAATAAATCACTCATCTAGCAATCTAAATAGTTTAAACGAAGTACAAGACAAGTTGAAAGTGGAAATACGTGGAAGAAAATTCCTGCTGGTCTTGGATGATGTTTGGAACGAGAATTATAGCTTGTGGGAAACTTTCAAGTCTCCATTCAAGGATAGTGCACAAGGAAGTAAAATAATTGTGACTACACATATTGAAAATGTTGCATTAACGATGAGATCCTTTGAAACTCATAAATTAAAGGGTCTGTCAGATGAAGAATGTTGGAATTTGTTCTTGGAGCATGCACCTTCGACTGCTATGGATATTGATGCTCTTGGAAAATTTCGTGAAATCATTGTTAAAAAGAGTGGAGGATTGCCCCTAGCAGCAAAGACTCTAGGTGGTCTTCTATGTTAGTAAACGACCCATTTCTGCAGCAGAAAACAAAAATATAAACAATATGGATCGTTCCTTAGAATCAAGATCCAAGTACAAATTTACAGTTTATACAATATATATTTAATCTGCAGAAAAATCAATTTAAGATTTAAGAAATCATACGCATGTTTGGAGGCTCCTCCAAGTTGTTTCTGAACGTATTTTGCTACCGACCTAAGTGTAGGATCGAACCGACGTAGTCCACATAAAGATAATCTCAAGAAACTAAAGAAGGATTTACTAGATCTTCCTTGGTCTTAAGAAACAAAGAAGAATGAAGAATATTTTGATTTTTAATCAAAACCCAAAACTAGCGTGTGAGAGTGAAATAAAGGCTACGTTTAAATATATACGAACACATATTTAAACGTAATTTCATTTATTTAATTTTTCTAATAAACTAAATAAAGGCTACGACCTTAGCAAATTTAATTGCACTATGAAATTACCAAAATACCCTTTTGCCTAAAAAGACGAAAACACCCTTCTAACTTCCTAGCTCTTAAATTATCTTCTATGTGTGTGACCCATAGACTCCTCATCATACCGGCAGTGTATAGTATCTCGATTAACATCAATTAATCGTCTCACTATACACAGACCAAGATTGACCCTTAGCAAGACATCATGATCACCCGATAGATTCGGATTCAGCAAAGTAGCTACCTGTCAACGATATGGTTACCGTACAATTCGATCCTTTCATCATACGTTATCTCGACGAGACGAAAGCATAGAAATAGTGTCAACCTTTGATTACTCTCGATATTATGTATTTAGTTTCTGGACCAATGACCTATATTATAACTTAGATAGAGCAACAACTCAATCCCACTGTGGCCACAGTTTTAGTGTCATTGCCATATATTGAATTGTGCTGTGAGATAACTTCTCCCGTACCCAGGAGTGATGAATTCTTTGTCTATCCACCATAGTCTTGATATACTCCTCGATGCAGCCAATCACCACCGTATTGACAGCTCTGAATAGAACTGCATTAGGCTAGTGTTAAACTGCACCAATTAGTGCACAAGGTGCTTCGGTGATCTCAAGTCTAAGGATCACATGCATCACCATTTGTTAGAGGATTTGTTCCATAGACACTGGGGTTACTGTCCATATGGAATCCTCTAGTGGGACAGTCCAGTGAACTTGCTACGGTGTATTCGCCTATAGCAAGCACCCATTTGTTGCACTAGGCTGTCACCAAACAACCTTGACAAGTGAGATCAGTCACTGCCTTTCGACAGGGTCGTTCAACACTATGATAGCCTTACCGTATTCTCTGTGCCCTTACTTCAGAATAATACTGAGGCTATGGATGTTTCTAGAATGGCCACCATATGTGCTCATAGGGTTCTCATTATCAAGATTTGAAACACTTGATACCCTCGTCACGGTTTTACCATTCTAAGAACATATATCAATACATATTGCAATAATAATGATTTAAGCGATATAGAATAAAATACCTTTTATTGATTAATGAACATTATTACAAAGAGTCAATTCTACAATAATTGATTGGTTCTAGGACATCTACTCTAACATTCTACACTTTGAGTTGAAAGTTGATGCATGGGAGAACATATTAAGGAGTAGAGTATGGGATTCAACTAACGGAAATGACATCCTTCCCGTGTTAAGGTTAAGTTACCTCCATCTTCCTCCACATCTTAAAAGATGTTTTGTTCATTGTGCAATTTTTCCAAAAGATTATGAGTTCGATCAAAAGGAACTTGAGCTTTTGTGGATGGGAAGAGGCATTATTCAACAATCAGATAAGCGCCTGAATTTGGCTAGTGAGTATTTTCATCATTTATGTTCAAGGTCATTTTTTCAAAAATCAAGTAGCAATAATTTTAAATATTGATGCATAACCTTGTTCATGATCTAGACAATCAGTTTGTGGAGAAATTGACTTTAGATTTGAGGAAGCCAATTCTATGGTACCAGAAAAATTTGAAAGGACTCGTCATTTTTCTTATATTTCTAAAAAATATGATGGAAAAAATATGTTCAAGGACTTGCAAAAATTGAAAAGTCTAAGAACATTCTTTCCAGTATTTATGAGTCCTTACAGCCGGGTTGGCCCTATCTACATAGATGCTACAATTATTTTTAATTCATTGTCGCATTTGAAGAAGTTAAGAGTGTTATCTTTAGAAAGATACTACCTCACTCATTTACCGAATTCAGTTGAAGGCTTGATACATCTAAAGTATCTCGATTTGTCAAATACTATGATCAAAAGTTTGCATGAGTCAACAAGCTCATTACTTAACTTGCAAACTTTGCTACTAAAAGCTTGATCTCATCTATTGGAGTTGCCTTCCAAGATGAGACCTTCGACCAATCTATATCATCTTGATATTAAATGACATGACATTACCCATCCCGACCCTCCCTATCCCATAGGTTTCGGGCACACCCATGAGACTCAGGTGGCCGAGATGTGCTATGTGAGAAAACTATAAAACTTGTTTATGAATTAAAACATCATAAAACTCTTCTAGCTAAAAAAAATTATTGGCAGTCATTTTTGTTTCTCACAAATAATTATAACATCATTTGTAAATAAACAAATGCAACTGAATTTTTACCAAATGAAGCGTATAGTATCAGTTATATATATATATATATATATCTTTTACCATCCAAAACTTGAAATAAATACATGATGAATAAACATAAACTTTGCAGTGGAAAATAAAACAAAACTATGACATATATGATGAAATGAAATCGTGTGGCTCAACCTTGAGTGAGACTCACTCTTTTGCACGATCTTCTTCTTGACCTGATGGGGGTGGAAAAGAAAAACATTTAAAAACAAGGGGTGAGCTATAATGCTCAGTGAAGGTTAGTATGCAATAAAATATTTCAATATACAATAAAAACATTCATGCTTATAAAATCTCATTTTCATAAACACATCTTATAATATAAACCATTTTTCATAACCAATGCTGAAATCTCTCACTGCAAAGACTTCTTTTTGAAAACTTTTATGGTAACAAATCAATACTCATTTTCTCTAAAAAATCTTATTTTTGAAAACATTTCATATATAAATAGCACTTGCATTTATAAATTTCAATTTTAATTTCATGATATGCATATACATATCCAAACCATCTCTCAATCACATGTAAAAACTCTCATCCAACTAGTACCCAGGGGTAAATCCGTCCAACCCGACAAGATCTAACATCACGCGGGTTGAATCACTAGATCCATCTTGCTAGGCAAAATTGGTCACCGCTCAAGCCTTCGACCCAGCGAGACCATGCATCACCCGGGTCAGCACAATCATATCCTGTCTAGCGATATCTGCCTCGCTCGGGCTTTTGATCCACTTGGGCCGGCAAAATCATGTGTAGCGATATCTGCCTCACTCGGGCCTTCGAACTTGGGTTGGCAATATCCTGAGTATCTATATTTGCCTTGCTTGGGACTTCGACCCACTTGGGCCGGCAAAATCATGTGTAGCGATATTTGCCTCGCTCGGGCCTTTGACCTACTTGGGCTGACAAAATCATGTGTAGCGATATCTGCCTCGCTTGAGCCTTCGACCCACTTAGGCCAGTAAAATCATGTGTAGCGATATCTGCCTCTCTCGGGCCTTCGACCCACTTGGGTTGGCAAAATCATGTGTAGTGATATCTGTCTCGCTTGGGCCTTCGACCCATTTGGGCCGACAAAATCATGTGTAGCGATATCTGCCTCGCTCGGGCCTTCAACCCACTTGGGCCGGCAAAATCATGTGTAGTGATATCTACCTCGCTCAGGCCTTCGACCCACTTGGGCCAGCAAAATCATGTCATATGCATGCGTAGAATCAATTCAATATCATGAGGGGGATGAGTACTATATATGGTGGTTTGAAAACTACTATTATCAATATACATACCTTTAACTCACCATTTTACATAAATCTCATGCCTTCATTCATCAAGAAAACATATAACATAACATTAAATTCTCATGTGTAGTATAAGGCTAAAATGCAAGTTTTTAACATGATTTCATAATAACACCTTAGCCCAATTTTTATATTATGAACAACAATTTTCCAAAAAAATACTCAATTTCTCATGTAAACCAATAACATTAGCAATGAATCATATTTATATAAAGTAAATCACTAAATTATGACAAATAGTAAACCAAAACAACTCATTTGAAGTTTATAACAAACAATTAATTCAAAATGAAAATTAGGGTTTGGATTTTTCACTCACCATTTTGGAGCTTGACCCTTAAGTCAAAAAAGATTGAAATCCTCTAACAATGCCCCCGCTTGCCTCCCTATATACAAAATCCAATAAATCCTCCATATGTAAGTCCCCTAAGGTAACACCTCATTATTAAATTCATTGGGCACTTCATACGCCAAAAGATTAACCTAGCTTCTTCTTTAACAAAACTGTCTCATAACCGAACATTGGTCACTCTTGGATTTTTCATAAACATTCTCTTCGTTATTTTAAGCCATAATTTTTATGGGGCCTTATAGAGACACATGAGTTGTTCCCATAATTTTCTTAAGTCATTCTAGAATCAATAACTATTTAAAACACAATTTTCTTAAGTCATTCTAGAATCAATAACTGTTTCCAGAATTGAGGTTACTAATTTTTAAAATTCATAACAATTCAACCCTTAATCTAAACCTCAAAAAACTCTCCATAATTAAACTAGACACATATATGATTCACCAGAATTTAAAATCACTCAATTTGGATAAGAATAGATGCATCAAATCATTTTCCGAAAATACATGCTCTGCAGAAAACGAAAATTCCAGAATTGACAAGGCAAATTCAAAAATCCATATAAAATTCAATCCTTCGAGTTTTTGAGTGAAATAAATTTCTCAACACTCCTCAAGAAGCCTAAAACAAGATATCAAAAATTCAACTTCAATCAAAAACCCAAAACATGTAAACAATTTTCGGAATCCCAGATGGACAGATTTTGCACAATAAACCCTTATATAAAAAATCATATCTTTAACCCATTTTTGTTTAGGAACAACATGTATGTTCTACCCACATAAAATTATTGAAATCAATCTCCCTATTTTAATTCAATCTTATGCCATTGTACTCAATTATGAACAATAGAAATCAATTGAACTAAAACTCGTCAAAGAGGGAAATTTTAAGCTTTACTCACCTCCCATACGCTTGATCTTCCTCCACTCTTTCCGATCATTGGAGTTTTGTTCACTGGCGGGCACTTTTCCAGCCACCTTCATCGTTCTCTACTCCTCTCTCTCTACGTTCTCTCCCTTCTCCCTTTCTTTCATCTTTCTCTCCTTTCTTTTCTCCATTTTCTCCCTTTTCTTTCTCTTTTCCCTCTTTTTTCTTTCTTCTCTTCTTTTTCTCCTCTCTTTCTTCTTCTCCCTGTCGTTCCCTTCTTCCCCCTTTTTCTTTTCTTTGATTGGCCACCATTCATAAAAATATCTGGCAAATTTCACCTTAGTCTTCACTTGTTTAGGCTATTACACTTTGCTCCCCTAAAACTTTCAAAATCTAACACTTTACCCACCAAAATCAGAAAATAAAATTTAATAAAATTCTATAAAAAAAAAATATGGGGTATTACATTAAAGGTGCAAAGTCATTACAAGGGATGCCGTTTGGGATGAAAGAGTTGATAAACCTCCAAATGTTGTCTAATTTTATTGTGGTCAAAGGGAAGAATTTAAATTTGAATGATTTGAAGAACTTAAGATTTCTGCAAAGAGAGCTTCACATTTCCAAATTAGAGAATATTTGTCATCAAAGCCAAATAAGAGAGCCCATACTAAAAAATATGAAAGATCTAGAAGTATTGTTGTTGGAATGGGGATCTCAATCCAATGGTTCACTGAATGAGGAAGTGGAAAGACATGTTCTTGACATGCTAAAACCTCATAGCAATTTGAAAGAACTTGTAATCAAGTGCTATGGTGGTGCATGTTTTCCATCTTGGTTAGGAGATATGTCATCACTCTCCAATGTGACAGTTCTTAAATTAGAAAATTATAATAACTATGGAAGTTTGCCTTCACTCTGGATGTTGAGCTTACTTAAAGACCTAACCATTGAAGGGATAAAGAAACTAGAAAAAATAGATTTCGAGATGCCTTTAAAGTCCTTAGAGGTTATTTGTTTTTAAAATTTGCAAGAATGGCAATGTTGGAACACTAAGAGAGAAAATGAGGATGTTGAAACATTCCCTCTTGTTCGAGAGCTTTCCATTGTTGGATGTCCAAAACTTACTGGAGAATTACCGGACTATCTTCCTTCATTGGAAAGACTTCTTATTCAAAAGTGTTCTGAGTTGACAGCTTCAATCTCTGGTGTTCCATCGCTATGCAAATTAGAAATTAATGACTGCAAGGAAGTGGTGTGGTGTAGTACTATTTCTACTTAATTTCAGTCATTAGATTTTATGGCTCTTTCCAGTACTCCAAACTTTGGAATTGGATAAAGTAAGGATTTCAAAAAGTTTTAAAGATTGACGGTTAGGAAAGAGCCTACAAATTCGTGGAAAAATTTGAATTGTGTTGGTAAGCCACTTTGTGGTATTCATAGCCTTTCATCCCTTAAAGAGTTGTCTTTTGTAAACTGTACAAGTCTTGATTAGTTTCTAGAGAGCGATTTTCTTCCCAATCTGAGTTCTTTGACCATCAGTAATTAGGAGGCTCTAAAATCTTTACATGAAGGATTGAACCAAAACAATCTAGAAAGGCTTCTAATTAAAGATTGTGATTCTTTAACAGTCTTTAAAGGAGGTATACTATATACTACCTTTATCTTTGAAAACACTTGGGATAGAAAATTGTAAGCAATTGGAACACTTGGAGGATTTGAGTGCTACTCATTTGGAGTACTTGGGAATTAAAGAATGCAATCTCTCATGTCCATATCATCATCAAATGGTTTTCCTAAGGCACTTGAACGTCTCTTTGTTTTCTCATGTTCAAAACTAGAGTCAAAATAGAGACTTTTGAAAATAGCACTTGTCTCAAATAGATTTACTTTGTCTGGTGTGACAAACTTAAATCCGTACCTTCAGACCTACAAAATCTTACATGTCTTCAAAGTACGTATTTGGATTTTGGATTGTCCAAATATGGAAGTATCCTTCAAATTTCCAAACTCTCTTCAAGAATTAAAAATAAAGAAGTCTCCAATATTGTTTGCAGAAGAAGGCATTCCAACCAACCTAACAGGACTTTGCGATTGGGAAGGTGGCAAAATCTATAAGTCACTAATAGAGTGGGGGTTGCATAACCTAACCTCTCTTAGACGACTCTCTATTACTAGATGTGAAGATTCAGAGCTGAATTCTCACAAGGGCACGGGAACGACCTCCTCTCTAACTTCTCTATTTAGTTTGGGTCTTCAAAGCCTTACCTCTCTTGAATTGTTGGCTATCAACAATTTTCCAGAGCTAAAAAACATTCAAGACTTGGGCTGCCTCATCTCTCTTGATAGTTTGGATATTGAGAATTGTGAAAACCTTGAATCCATTCTAGACTTGGAAAGCCTCACCTTTCTTAAAGATTAGTGTATTCAGAGGTGCCCAAAGCTCAAGTCCGCTCCAAATCTTGGAAGCCTCACCTCTCTTGAGTATTTGTTGATTGAGGAATGCCCAAAGCTTAAATCTATTCCAGATCTAGGAAGCCCACCTCTCTTAGATATTTGCGCATTTCAGAATGCCCAAATCTCAAATCATTGCAAAGCTTGCCACCCTCACTTCTGTATCTAAGTTTTTACCATTGTCCATTGTTAAAAAAACGGTGGAAAAGGGGTAAAGGAAAATACTGCTCAAAGATTGCTAACATCCCTAAAGTTTGCATAGATTGAAAATTAATCTTCAATTCAAAGGAGGAAGAGGCAGAAGACGAGAGCGAATGAGCGTAGTTATTTGATTTCACAACATCCAGTCACAGAATAATCTCACTTCAACCCAGTTTGGTCATTTTTCTTAGACTATTTTCTTCAACCCAGGGGGAAAGGTAACTAAAAGAAATTTAAATTATGATTTAGTTTGGTATGTGAGTTCTAATATTAGAGATATAATTTGAATTAATCTCCTCATCTTTTTGTGGTTCAAACATGTGAATCATCTCATTCCAATTTTAGGTTTGTCGATTTCAAACATGTGAATTGTTTTCCATATTATAATCACAAAATAGTGTTGAATATATTCCATTTCGTTGTTCTATAGTTTTCAATCCAGGAGTGGAATAGGACATTTTGATACAAGAATACTCGAAATTTGAAGTTTTTATACACCATTTTTTTGAAGTCATTAGTTTCTTCAACTCTTATGGGTGAAACGTAACCAAAAGAAAGTCTTCAACACAAATTCCAATATTTTTAATTATTGATTTATATAGATAATATCTGCCAAAGTTCCTTCACAATATATGGTTGTCAGACTTGAGAATTTTGTTGAGGTGAAATGAAATCAGACTGCGATTGCAATGCCATAAAATTTTCCTTATCCAGTTGCATGTAAGCATATTTGACATACTTTTTATATTTAAGCTCTTTGTAAATGGTAATCCTATATCATCTTTGATTCACACGATCAAGCTGCCTTCATCGGCACAAGACTGACCTAGCCCTTAAGGTAGTTCATCTGGTATAGATGAAGAGGACAATGACAGTGGATTATTTTGTCGACATATGTGTAATGTATGAAATAACTCTTGCACTATGATTTTACAATTTTGATCTAACAAATTTCGATAGTATTATTGCTTTGTTGGTGTGCTCTGTACATAAAGTAACTCTTTGCATTGATTGGAAGGCTGGAAGCCAGTAAAATTCTGTCTTTCAACAAGAGGCCAAAATCCATGTAAAAAGGTTAATAATCGTCTTCTTCTTCTTCTTCATTATTTATTTGTTTGTTCAAATTGTTATATACAAAATGAGATAGCCTTATATTTCCTTCATCGCTTGCTATTCTCACTTTTCATGGGTTATGCCACTTTGTTACTCTGTTGTCTGATTCATTTAATTAAGGAGTGAGAGCAAACCCAAGGTGATGGACCTTTATATATTGCAAGCACTTGAGATATTCTTTCTCCACTTATGTAGACTTATTCTTATATTTTCCCCAAATCATTGCCTTTTTTTTTTTTTTTTATTGGGAGAGCATTTCTATATAATCTATATTTGTTAATGTTCAAGGTGTATCCTATGAATGGAGTGACTAAAGCAGTGTTGATCAGAAAATGATTCACGATACTCTTAAGATCTTACTTCCGATGTTGGTATGACCTTTCCAACTTATATAAGAAATTCTTATACGTTTTGAGGTCTTTTAACGATGAAAAGCTAATTGCCATTTTGCAGGATCAAAGAGTGCAAAAATCTCCAGTATTGCATCTCTTGAGCTTATGGAGATCATCAAGAGAAGTTCTCTTCTTGAATCTTTTTCGAAGAAGGCTTGCTGGATATGATAATCTCAAGTATTTACCAATGAACTTATTGAAAATCTTCTCAAATTTTCATTTTTGTTGTTGCTTTGCTTAATTGCAACCCAAATATTGATGTCTGTCCCTCAATAATTCACAGCTTGGTGCAAGAAAGACAAGGGAAGCATGTTGTCCCTTATATGATACAAAATCTACTCATTCGCCATGGCACCGTGAACTTGTTGTATGGATAAGAGGAATAAGAAGCCTGAAAAATGTAGTGGCTTAGACAGCAATGTAAGCACCAGATTTGAGATGGTTTCTTTCGTCTAAATAAAATTAATATGTTTATCTCTTCTTCTTCTTTGATTATATATACGCTTGTAGGTGGTGATGTTAAGAAAATGTATAGGTGAAGAGTGTTGGAGTAAGTGCCCTAAAGCCAATCAATTATTGTTGAATTGACTCTTTGTAATAATGTTCATTAATCAATAAAAGGCATTTTATTTTATATCGCGTAAATCATTATTATTGCAATATGTATTGATATATGTCCTTAGAATGGTAGAACCGTGATGAGAGTATTAGGTGTTTCAAATCTTGATAGTGAGAACCCTATGAGCACATATGGTGGCCATTCTAGAAATGTCCGTAGCCCCAATATTATTCTGAAGTAAGGGCACAGATAATACGGTAAGGCTATCATAGTGTTGAACGACCTTGTTGAAAGACAGTGACTGATCTCACTTGTCAAGGTTGTTTGGTGACAACCTGGTGCAACACATGAGTGCTTGCTGTAGGCAAGTTCACTAGACTGACCCACCAGAGGATTCCATATGGATGGTAACCCTAGTGTCGATGGAACAAATCCTCTAACGAATAGTGGTACATGTGATCCTCAAACTTGAGATCACTAGAGCGCCTTGTGCATCGATTGGTATAATTTGACACTAGCCTAACGCAGTTCTATTCAGAGCTGTCAATACGGTGGTGATTGGCTACATCAAGGAGCGTATCAAGACTATGGTGGATAGACAGATGATTCATCACTCCCGGGTATGGGAGAAGTTATCTCATGGCGCAATTCAGTAAATGGCAATGACACTAAAACTATGGCCACAGTGAGATTGAGTTGTTGCTCTATCCAGTTTATAATACAGGTTATTGGTCCAGTAACTGAATACACAATATCGAGAGTAACCGAAGGTTGACACTATTTCTATGCCTCGGTCTCGTTGAGATAACGGATGATGAAATGATCGAATTGTATGGTAACCATATCGTTGACAGGTAGCTACTTTGCTGAATCTAAATCTATCGAGTGGCCATGATGCCTTGCTAGGGGCCAATCTTGGTCTGTGTATCAGTGAGACGATTAATTGGTGTTAATCGCGATACTATACATTGCCGGTATGATGAGGAGCCTATGGGTCACACACATAGAAGATAATTTAAGATTCAAGAAGAAAGAAGGGCGTTTTCATCTTTTTAGGTGAAAGGGTATTTTGATAATTTCACGGTGCAATTAAATTTGTTGAGGTCATAGTCTTTATTTAATTTATTAGAAAAAATTAAATAAATGAAATTACGTTTAAATATGTGTTCACATATATTTAATTAAATCATCATTATTGTTAAATGTTAATATATAGATTAAATATAGATTAATTGATTTTAATTGAGATAATGATGAAATAAATATAAAATATCTAATTGGGAGTGTTTGGTAACATGGGGTGTTTGGGTTGGAGCCCAAGCCTATTCCATATGGGAATAGGGCAACTTAAGTTTTAATATAAAAGAAAAAGTGTAGAGATTTTTCTCAAGGGTTTTTTCATTTCATTCATTTGATTAAAATATTGAAAACTTCCAGCCCCTTAAACGCTCTCCCACAGCAGATTCATTTTTGCCTAAAAGTCAATTTCATTGATTTTTCTTCTTGATTCTTAAGGCTAAGGAGGATCTAGCAAATCCCTCCTTAGTTCTTTGTGATTGTCTTCGTGTGGACTTCATTGGTTCGATCCTACACTTGGGTCGGTAGCAAAACATTCAAAGACAAAGTTGGAGGAGCCTCCAAACTTGTGTAAGGTTTCTAAACTCATGATTAATATTTCTGCATATATCTATTTTAACATAAACTGTAAAATTGTACCTTTGATCTTGGCTCAATGGGAACGATCCTTGTTATTATGATTTTATTTTCTGCAGCGTATATGGATCGTTTCCTAACAAAGAGAGAGTGTTGTGAGGACTTGTCAAATGATAAGAGCCGTAGATACTTAAGAAATTTCAAATTCCTACAATATAGGAAACATATATAATACTTTAAAATACATTTATTAATTGATGTTCATTTTCTTATTTTTTATTTTTTATTTTTTTTGGCATGAATTTCTAACTTCCGTATTACAATTTCCAAACAATAATATTTGTAGTAATTTTGTACATGAATTTTTATTTAATTTGTAGTAGTATATATGATCTTCAAGGTCCATATAATGTTCTAAGTAAAAGTAAATTTATTGTTCCCAGTTCTTTGACATTTTTACAGCTAATGTTAACTCAAGGATATAATCATCTTTTCCCCCTTTACATTTCCTCCTCTTTGAACAAGTCCAATAATATAAGTGCCTGCAATTTATCCAATTGAAACATTAATCAACTATATATTCCAAAAATAATAATAATAATAAATCCCAATAGTAAATTCCTATTATGCCATACAAGAAATTGCTTATATCAGTTTGACAATATCATAGGTGTTAGAGTAGATGCCCTAGAGCCAATCAATTATTGTAGAATTGACTCTTTGTAATAATGTTCATTGATCAATAAAAGAAATTTTATACTATATCGCATAAATCATCATTATATGTATTGATATATGTCCTTAGAATGGTAGAACCGTACCGAGGGTATCAAGTATTTCAAATCTTGATAGTGAGAACCCTATGAGCACATATGGTGGCCATTCTAGAAACGTCCATAGCCCCAGTATTATTCTGAAGTAAGGGCACAGATAATAAAGGCTATCATAGTTTGAGCGACCCTATCAAAAGGCAGTGACTGATCTCATTTGTCAAGGTGTTTGGTAACAACCTGGTGCAACACATGGGTGCTTGCTGTAGGAAGTTCATGGACTGACCCACCAGTGGATTCCATATGAATGGTAATCCCAGTGTCTATGGAACAAATCCTCTAACGAATGGTGGTGCATGGATCCTTAGACTTAAGATCACTGGAGCGCTTGTGCACCGATTGGTGTAGTTTCACTAGCCTAACGCAGTTCTATTTAGAGCTGTCAATACGGTGGTGAGGCTACATCAAGGAGTGTATCAGACTATGGTGTATAGACAGATGATTCATCACTCCTGGGTATGGAGGAAGTTATCTCACGACGCAATTCAGTAAATGGTAATGACACTAAAACTGTGGCCATAGTGGGATTGAGTTGTTGCTCTATCCAGTTTATAATACAGGTCATTGGTCTAGTAACTGAATACACAATATCGAGAGATACCGAAGATTGACACTATTTCTATGCCTTAGTCTCGTCGAGATAACAGATGATGAAAGGATCGAATTGTATGATAACCATATCGTTGACAGGTAACTCTTGCTGAATCTGAATCTATCAGGTGGCCATGATGCCTTGCTAGGGCCAATTTGGTCTGTGTGTAGTGAGCCGATTAATTGGTGTTAATTGCGATACTATACACTACCGGTATGATGAAGAGCTATGAGTCACACACATAGAAGATAATTTAAGACCAGGAAGTAAGAAGGGCGTTTTTGCTTTTTAGGCGAAAGGATATTTTGGTAATTTTACAGTGCAATTAATTTGCTGAGGTCGTAGCCTTTATTTAATTTGTAAAAAAATTAAATAAGTGAGATTACGTTAAATATGTGTTCGCATATGTTTAAATAAGTTATCATTATTGTTAAATGTTAATATTAAATATAATATAATTGATTTAATTGAGATAATGAAAACTAAAATTAAAATATCTAATTGAGAGTGTTTGGAAACAAGGGGTGTTTGGGTTGGAGCCCAAGCCATCCATAAGGAAATAGGGCAATTAAAATTACACTATAAAAAAAAGTTTAATTGAGAGATTGATGTTTCATTCATTTTTCAAAGAAAAGCTCAACCCCTTATCTCACTCTCTCATGCCAGACTTTGTTTTTGATTGAAAATCAAATACATTTAATTTCTTCTTGTTCTAAGACTAAAGAGGATCTAGCAAATCTCTCTTTAGTTCCTTACGATTATCTCGTGTGGACTTCTCGGTTCGATCCTATACTGGGTCTATAGCAAAATACGTTTAGAGACAAAGTTGAAGAGCCTCCAAACATGCGTATGATTTCTTAAACTCTAAACTAATTTGCGCGATTCTTATTTTGATATAAATTGTAAATTTGTACCTTGATCTTGGTTCTATGGAACGATCCGGTGTTATTAATTTTTGTTTTCCGCTGCATCAATGGATCGTTTTCTAACAGTGGTATCAAAGCCTAGGGTACCAGATTTTACAGTTTTATGTGGATGGTTGATTACATGTATTTGATTGATAATATGTTGCCTTAAAGAAACTACGTAAAATCTACCTTAAAAGCATGTTTAAGAAACAATTAATCGATTAATTTTAATTTGTTGATGATCTGCAAGTTTGGTATATTGGGTTATGGATTTTTGTTGAAATCAGTGTTTATGATGATTGCAAAATCCGTTTGGTGTGTTTTAGTGATGGTTGAACTGATCCGGAGTACAGATCAGTGTACGCTGCTGCGGCGATATAACCCATCGCGTAGCTTGCGTGTTTGGCTTTCACGCTGATTGCGAAATCAGCGCGTCACGATGATATAACCATTGCTATGGCGATCGCCTTAGGACGAACGCTGTACGAAATCAGCGCTCACCACAGCGATATAACCCATCGCCGCGGCGATCGCACGTTGAGCGTGAACATCAAGTTAATCACCGTGCGCTGCGGGATAATAACTCATCGCCGCAGCGAGCGCACTTCCGAGTGCGCAAGGGCCAGATTGTAAAGTTTCAAAACTTTAGACCCATTGAAGATCTCAAATTGTCAGGGGGTAATATAATTAACCACCAATTTAAAAAATTTGATTGTTTTGAAATTTATGCTATGTACTTGTTTGTATATTGCATGCTGCCGGTACATGAGCCTTAGACCTATGGTGAATGTTTTAAATTTTTTTGGGAAGTATGGTTGTAATATTAAATAGGGCGTGGTGTCTGCCATCTCTTCTAAATGTACATTCTCTTCTCATCATTCCCTTCGAATGTAAATCGAGGTTTCTAAATTTGTTAATGTAAAATAGTTTGAGATTAATTTTATTGTAAATTAGAATGATGTTTTCGTAATGTACTTGAAGCAGATCAAGGAAGAGACGATCATACTTGAAGACTCAAGATTTTATTATAGGACCCCTAGGTGACCCACGATTCCTCTAGGCTCGAGGAAATCAATTTTGTTGGGCCATGTACCGGCACGTTTTTAATATTTTGTTTAGAATGCTGATAAGGTTGAATATTCAATAACATGCCAACACATGTCATTCTAACAAAGATAATAATTTGGTGAGGCATTAAATAACAAACCCTCAATTAAAGGATATTAAGTCACATAAGCCTTCCATCACCATGGTTTTAATCAAACCACTGTTCGTCGAAACTTTGTTCGCCAAAACGAAGGGTACATTCTACCAGTGGGAGGTTAAAATGCATTGGAGTTTTCCTTAATGGGATGAGTCGACTTAAAATGACGGTTTGCTTGTTCGTCAAAGCGAAGGTGATAAACGCGTCATAGGCATGTAGAGCAGTACACATATTGTGTGTACGTGGTGACATGTAGTGTCCACTCTACTGATACTGAGAATCACACTTGAGGACGATGGCAGTAGTGTCCATTAGATTGTGTGATTGGCTTGTTGGCTTTTTCACATTTGAGGTTGACGTATGAGCTATCAACTGGTATGGATTAAGTTTGTCGGCCTACCTAATCAACTTATTTGGCTTGTTCGCCAAAGCAAAGGTTTGAATGGGAAGGATGGGATCTCAGTCCACTAGGAAAGTCAACGGGCTTTCCCGAGTTAATAGTGAGGGCTATTGACTTGAGTAAAATATGGGAGCATTGTTAATAAAAGACCATATTAAATAATAATGAACTTTATAATGACTTTAGCTTTTGTAATTGTAGATTCACCAAAAGAGCATTATGAACCTGTGACTGATAATCAAGAAAGAAAATAGGTTGGATGGATCCAATTTCTCAAACTGGTATCATAATCTTTGGATTATACTCAAGTCGGAAAAGAAATTGTATGTCCTTGACAAGCCATACTTGGCTAAGGTTGAGCCTGATCCTGATGCCACTCAGAAGTAAATGAACTTATTAAAGTTCCTTGATGATGCTGATGGCGTTCAATGCTTGATGTTAGCATCGATGACACTAGTGCTGTAAAAGCAGCATGAGAATATGGACGCTACTTCCATTATCTACACACCTCAAGGAGGTTTTTAAAGGAAATGCTTGACATGAGAGGTACAAGGTGTCGAAAGCACTATTGGGAGTCGTCTGACTGAAGGAGCCCAAGTTGGTCCTCATGTGCTTAAGATGATGAGCACATAGAGAGGCTTGAAACTTTGGGATTTGAGTTGGATGCAGAATTACAAATAGATTTGATTTGCAATCCTTGCCGACTTTATGCACCGTTCTAATGAATTTCAATATGAACATGATGGTGAAAACCTTGTCGAAACTTCTGAAAATGCTGAGGACTATAGGGTAGGATTGAAGGTTCCAAGCCTATTTAACTGGTTGCTGCCAGTAAAGGAAAGGATAACGGCAAGGGTAAGGCCAAGGCCAAACCCAAGCCCAAGCCCAAAGGACAGGTTGCTCTTGGCTGGAGTGGCATAGGGAAGTGATAAGAGTGTAATTTAGATATTTTTTTCCTTCCATATTATGTTTTTTGTTATGTTTTATGCTAGTTGAGCTGATTAGAGCTTATTTTGTAAGTTTGGCATATTTGGATAGACTTTAGGAAATAATTGAGAAAAGATTAGGAAATTCCAGATTTTCCAGATTTTTCGTATTTTGACCAGTGCTATGTTTTTCAGGTTTTTCAAGGAACTAGATTCCTTGATTGCAAAAGTGTTCTTCAAAAAAATTAAATTAGATGAATCAAGTTTCAGGAAGGTATTATGGGCGAGAATCCGATTTCGTTTGGGTTCTTAGTATTTGTTGTAAAACCAGACCTGGAATCTAGTCGCAGAAGGATTCCTTAGCTAAGTATTGAATCTTGAATGGGCCTAACTGGAGCGTCAGATATCGAAAACGGGTGATTCAAAAGCCCAGATTCATCTACACATCCTGGAATACAATTTTCATGAAGTGACAGAGCCTAGAAAAGATCTACATGCAAGAATCCGGTGCAAGCTGGAGACGAATTCTAGAATCCATATCTGATAAGATTTTGTCAAATCTGGAAGTCTATCTTCTAGGAAACGTCTAGGAAAGAAATTCCGTGATTCTTGGGGAAGAATTAAGGAAAACACATGTTATTTAATTAGAAGTTTTTAGGTGAAACGGGGAGAGGACAGTAGAGTTTTAATTTTCAGGTTTTTGCTTCTAGATCAAGATGTGCGGCTAATTTCCTTCTTCAGTTCAAGGGGATTTTGAAGACTAATTTCATGTCATTGGTGTAACTTAACTTCAGTAACGTTGTTCTCATCTCGTTTTTATTAGAATTGTTTATGTTATTCTGATTTAATTGTCTGTGATTCTTGTTTGGTGATTTAGTTTTGGCTGCTCAATTGTTTAATCAGAATTTACCTGTAAGAATTAGGAATGTGATACGTAATTGATGGTGTTTACTACAACATGCAAAAACTAGCAAGTGCACTAGTCGTCAAGTAATAGAGTGATGGGTAGCATATCGTTCCCACGAGGACTGGTGCTAAGCACTAAGTTCCTAACGTTAAAAAGTTGAAGCAACCGAAAATCTTGGATTTGTGGAGCAATTTGCTATTAAACTAAAACAATAAAATTTAACAAAGAAGTAATTCTTAAAAAGGAAAGCAAATGAAATACAGAAATTCAATTTAAGTATAACGGGTAGGGTTTTGACTTCGTTTGGATTATTTATGGGTTAAACCTAAGAGTTACACTATTTTCACAATCAGTGCAATGGTTGTAAATCGGATTCACTACTATGATAACATACCCTCTCGGGCTATGTTTTCCTATTCCATTATTAACATTCCGCACCCAACAATTTGAAAGTTAATAATTCTAAATCATGAAGCACAAGACTCTAAATTGATTTCATTAATGCTTGAATCTACTCTAGCATCCAATATTATAATGGTTATTACCATGAAGCTTAACAGAATTATTTCTCAATCTCATCATGTTCATCACATACAACAATTAATTTCAGAGTACACACAACCACAGCTTATTCACATGGAAATAGCACAAACACATATTCAACCCATTCCAAATCAAACTACAATCAAAACCCTAACCCATAGAAGATTAGTTCATAGCTAAATTAACAGAATAAAAACGGAAAATAAAAGTAAATAGAATAAACATAATGAAACTGATGAAAGAATATAAATCTCCCCAAAGATGAATCTTCCAGTAAAATTGAACCTTCTCTCTAACAATCCGAAAAACTCCAGCTTTTTCTCTAAGGAAAATGTAAAAAGACGGCTAAACCTAACAGTCGGGACCCCTCTAAAAAGTTAAAGTTTTTCTTTTATACCTAGTCCTAAAACCCAGTCAAAAACACGCACACACGAAACTGTGCGTTTACAAAACTGAAAATTTTAACTGTCGCCGCGGCGAAGAATGAAAATCCACATTGACTCTGCCCAACTTCGCCGCGGCGAAGACAATTTCTTCGCCGGGGCGAAGCTTCTTCAAAAGTTCTGAAATTACAGAACTGCCACTCTGCTTGCCTCTTCGTCCGATTCTTCGATTTTCGACTCTCCACCTTGGAAACAAGCTTCATCGTGCATTGTCCTACTCGGAATCTCCTATTTCTGAAATCCTTCAATTCTGAGTCAAAACTGTCAAATTTTGTTATTCACTAAAAGAGTCCATTTTAACCTGAAACACGAAAAGTAGAGAATTACGCACCAATTCAGGTAAAAATGCACTAGAAAGTCCTGAAATCCGACAAAAAGATTAAATAACAACTGTATAATTTATGGATTATCAGTAATCGTCATTTTTCTATTAACGAGTGACGCATGATGATAGTGAATGGACAAGTTTTCGGTTATTGTCTTGAATAACATAACCTAAGTTAAATAATCTGAGCTTGCGTGATGTTGCTTATATTGTCTATTCTCCTAATTCTTAAGGCTGCCATTGAATTAAATTTAGAGAGTTGTTCTAGGTTGTTCAAGGGTTAGTATCTACTCGAAGAGCTTGTTTCAGTAGTGGCAAAACTAAGGGAGAATTCGGGTAACAGAGCTTGTTGTTTCCTAAGGTCAGTAGTTCCATAATGAAGAGATATAACAGTGTTATGGTTACTTTATGTCCAATGCATGTTTAGGTGGATATGAACCGAGAACTGATTGTTTAACCTGATATTTTTATTCTCTGTTTTACTTTAGTTTTCCTTGATTACAAACCCCCTTTCATTATTGTTGTCAGGTTTACTGTTTAGAGTTTAATTTGCTTTATGTTGTTTTATTGTTTTAGAATATAGCAATTAATGAGTCATTCCTTGTGGGATTGACCCTTGCTTGCCCTTATAACAATTCAGTTAGGGTAGGAAGGTTAATTAATTTGGTGCATTCGGCACGCTACCAGGAAGGGAAAGTAGTAAGCTTCTTTGTGGCAAGCCTGGCCACTAGAGGAAACACTGCAAGGCTTTCCTCGCAAGCAAGAGAAGTCAGTACTACGACTTCAAGTATGTTTATGATTGAGATTAAATTCTCTCCCTAACATCTTGGGTCATGACACAGGATGTGGTACTCACATTTGTACTGATGTGCAGGGACTAAGGCAGAGTAGAGTGCCGCCAAGGGAGAGGTAGACCTAGAAGTTGGAAATGGAGCACTTGTGGCTGCATTGGCTGTAGGGACTTACTGTTTGTTTTCCTACAGGCTTGTGTTGGAACTACTAACTGTTATCCCGTACCTTCTATTTCTAGAAATTATTCAATCCGCTTTGGATAATATGGGTATCATTTTGAGTATCTAATGGATTGTTGTCATTAGTTTGAATGGTATTCTATTGGAATTGCAAGGTTATATAATGGATTATATGTTCTTGACTTAAACAATAAAGATATTCTCAATGTTGAAACTAAGAAAGCTAAACATAGCGATCAAAACTAGACATATCTCTGACACTGTAGATTGTGTCATGTTAAGAAGACTCGTATATTGCAAAACTTCAAAGGGATGGAGTTTTGGACCCTTTTGACTTTCAGTCATTTGAGGTATGTGAGTCATGCCTGTTAGGCAAGATGACCAAGTCTCCTTTCACAGGACAAGGTGAAAGGGCTACTGAGCTGTTAGACATCATCCATAGTGATGTATATGGTCCACTAACAGTTGAGGCTAGAGGTGGATATTCATACTTCATCACATTTACTGATGATTTCAGTAGATATGATTATGTCCACTTTATGAGACATAAATTTGAAGCCTTTGATAAATTCAAGGAATTCAGGAATGAAGTACAAAATATGTTAGGCGAAAGTATTAAAGCTCTTCGATCTGATAAAGGAGGTGAATACTTAAGCTCAGGGTTTTCAGAATACCTAAAGGAATGTGGGATAGTATCACAACTCACCCCTCTTTATACACCCCAACACAATGGAGTGTCTAAAAGGAGGAACAAGACCTTACTTAACATGGTTAGGTCCATGATGAGTTTTAGTGATTTATCTGCATCGTTATGGGGTTATGCCCTAGAGACTGCGACTCACGTTTTGAACTGTGTGCCATCAAAGTCTGTACATAAGACTTTATATGAATTACGGAGTGGGCGAAAGCCCAGCTTGTCTTATCTAAGGATTTGGGGTTGCAAAGCTTATGTTAAAAATTTGACTTCGAGCAAGCTGGGCATAAAATCTTGTAAATGTATATTTGTGGGGTATCCAAAGGAGACCAAAGGATACTACTTCTACCACCCAGAAGAGCGCAAAATTTTTGTTGCTCGATCTGGTGTCTTCCTAGAAAAGGAATATTTTCTAAGAAGTACTAGTGGGAGAAAAGTAGAACTTGACTACGTTCTAGAACCACAAGATATACTAGACGAAGGACGGGATGATGTGTCACAAGAAGTGGTTGAACATCAAGAGGAGGTTACTCCACAACTTGTGGATCAAAGTGAACCACCTCAAGTAGCATAGGAGCTATGTAGATCTGGGAGAGTATGCCATGAGCCCGAGAGATACAGTTATCTCGTGACTCAACATGGTGATGTACTAGTCTACCAAGATAATGAACCCAGAACCTATGAAGACGCTATATCGGATCCAGATTCCATTAAATGGCTTGAAGCCATGAAATCTGAGATGGACTCTATGTACCAGAACCAAGTATGGTCTCTAGTGGAACCACCTGAAGGGGTAAAACCCATAGGGTGTAAATGGGTCTTCAAGAAGAAGACTGACATGGATGGCAAGGTACATACTTATAAAGCACGACTGGTTGCCAAAGGTTTCAAACAAATTCATGGTATTGACTATGAAGAAATCTTTTCGCCGGTTGCCATGATTAAATCCATCCAGATTATACTTGCGATTGCTGCATATCATGACTATGAGAATTGGCAAATGGATGTCAAAACAGCTTTCCTGAACAGAAACCTTGAAGAGGATGTGTATATGACACAACCCGATGGTTTCGTTCTTGATTACCTAAACAAAATTCACAAGTTAGTTGAAGTGCTTGAATAGAATTTACCTGCATACTTCCCAACTGTTTCTGAAGTGCTGTTAGTTGGGCTGAAATGGTTGTATATGCATCAACTTCATGAAGACCCATAGATTTCTTCGGTTGCACCCTCTCATTAGTCTTTGATAATTGTTGCTTGCCAGAACTTCAAGCAACTCGTGAGCTTCTTCCGGAGTCTTATTTTGCAGTGCTCCTCCCGATGCTGCATCTACCATAGTTTGCACATTCACCATCAATCCGTTATAAAATGTTTGGACTTGCATCCACACTGGCAACCTATGATGTGGACACCTTCTCAGTAATTCTTTGTATCTCTCCCAAGCCTCATACAATGATTCCAACTCTTCCTGTAGAAACGATGTGATATCATTTCTCAGCTTTGCCGATTTTGCTGGAGGAAAGAATTTGGTCAGGAACGTCTGTGCTAAATCGTTCCATGTTGTAATCATTCTTATTGGTAATGTCATTAACCACCCCTTAGCTTTATCCTTCAATGAAAATGGGAATAGTCTCAATCTGATGGCGTCATCTGACACTCCGTTTGACTTGAAAGTATCACAAATCTCCAAAAAATTGGCAATGTGTAGATTTGGATCTTCCTTCAAATCTCCCCTGAACTGTACCAGCTGCTGGATCATCTGGATGATTGTCGACTTTATCTTAAATTTGTTGGCTTATACTGCTGGTCTAGTGATACTCGACCCACTGCCATCAATTGAGAGAACTGAAAACTCCCTTAGTGTTCTATTTTTTGCCATCTCTACAACTATGACTAATGGTTCCACTGTAGCCTCTCTTTCTCTTCTTTCTCTGTTAAGTCTTCGAGTGGTTCTTTCAATCTCAGGATCAACAAGAACCACTGGTTGACGTCTTGCTCTTCGCATAAACTACACAGAAAAATAGAAAGAGTGAGATCACAAACCAACCTAAAAGAATAAAAAAAATTAAACAAACAATAATTAAGCAAAAATAAAGCTCCAATCTAGCTAACACAAGAAAATTTTAATGTTAACACAAAACTCAATCCCCGGCAACGGCGCCAAAAACTTGATGCGTTGTAACTACAACATGCAATGGTAGCAAGTGCACTAGTCGCATTAAGTAATAAAGTGATGAGTGAGTATCGTTCCCATGAGGATTGGTTGCTAAGCACTAAGTTTTCTACTGTTTTCAAGTTGGAGCAATCGAATTTGTTGGATTAATGGGAGAAAATTAAACTTAAAACTAAAACAAAATTTGCTAAATATTCAAAGCTAAATTATGAAAGCAAGATTAAAACAAGATAATATCAATTTAAACAAACGGGTAGGGTTTTGACTTCATTAGGACTCTATGGATTAAACCTTCGGATTATGCTATTTCCATATTCACATGCATTGATTGTAAATCGAATTCTCTAAATTGTAAAACATACCTTCTCAGGCTATGTTTTCCTACTTCTCCCTATTAAACTTCTGCACCCAACAATTTGAAGATTAATAGTTCTAAGCTAATTAAGCACATGGAATCCTAGATTGATTTCATTGATTCTCAAATCTATCTTTAGCATTCAATACTACAATGGTGATTAACCAAGAAGCTTAACATGACTCATTTCTCAATCTCATCATGTTCATCAATTAAAAGAAAAAAAATCAGAATAACCACACAATCCATGCAATAGCATATGAAAATAACAAAAATCAATTGCTCAATCCATGGAAATCCGAGTTACATCAAAACCCTAACCCAAAATGGGTTAGTTCATAGCTAAATCAAAATACACAGCAAGAAAAACAATAAACACAAGGTTCAACATATTAAAATGAGAGAAAAGACAAGAGATCTCCCCTAGTTGAAGAATCCACCAGATTCAATCCCAAATTTTCTCACTTTTCAACCCAAAATTCGTCAAATCCCAACTAAGGAAGATGAAAATAAGCTGCTCTAGACTAAAAATGACGACCATCTCAAAATGGCAAAGTTTTTCTTTTATACTTCGCCCAAAAACCTAAGACTTTGCCTAAAAAATGAAATTGTGCATTTTAAAGAAACTAAAATTTGCAGACTTTGTTGCGGCGAAGAAGGAATCTCGACGCGGTGACGAAGTAAAATTAACTCTTGTGCGTAACTTATTTCGCCGCGACGAATCTTCATGAAGAATTCTGAAATTACAAAATTGCCTTTCGCTTGCTTCTTTGCTTGAATCTTCGATCTTCGATGCTCTCCCATGGGAACAAGCTTCATAGTGTTTTACTCTGCTTCAGAACTCTCCCAACTTCTGAGATCCGCTTACTTCTGAGTTCAAAAGCTCCAATTCGCTCATTATTTGCTCAAAATGTCCATTTTGGCCTGAAACACAAAATGTAAAGAATTAAGTAGCAATTCATGCATAAATGAACTAAAAAGTATCTAAAATCCGGCCTAAAAGCCTAAATAAAACAGTATAATCCTCAGATTATCAGGTGCTGATGCTAAAGTTGTGCCCTGTTTTTTTTTTTTTTTGGGTGTATATAGGAGATTTATTTATTTGTTGTACATAATGTTGTCATGGAATGTAATTGACACATTTCATATTAATACAAAAGCAATTCAGTATTTCTCTCCCTCTTTTGAGTTTGAGTTTATTTAGTATTTTTATTACATCGCCTTGATGTGTTAATGATATTAGGTTGTCAAATTCAGGAGAAAATATGGAATTAATATGTGTTGATGATATTAGGTTGTCAAAATCCAGGAGAACAAGTGGAAAAAATAGGTATTGCCCATGATCACTTAAGCGATATAAAATCGACTAAATATATCACTTAAGCGACAAAGGGTTTTCAACAGAGAATCGCTTAAGCGAGAGAATAAATCACTTAAGCGATCGTGCAACTAGGCAGATCTTGATTCTGTCTCAGACTTGATCGCTTAAGCGACCAAGGGTAAAAGCGAATAATCGCTTAAGCGAGACCATAAATCGCTTAAGCGGTCGTGCACTTGGGCAGATCTTGATTCTACCTCGGACATGATCGCTTAAGCGACCAACGGTAAAAGCGAAGAATCGCTTAAGCGATCGTGCACCTGGGTAGATCTTGATTTTGCCTCGGACATGATCGCTTAAGCAACCAACAGTAAAAGAGAAGAATCGCTTAAGCAATCGTGCACCTGAGCAGATCTTGATTCTGCCTCGGACTTGACCAAGGGTAAAACCGAGAAATCGCTTAAGCGATCGTACAACTGGGCATATATTGATTCTGCCTCAGACTTAATCGTTTAAGCAATCCATAATCGCGTAAGTGACCAAGGGTAAAAGCAATGAATCGCTTAAGTAATAGTGTAAATCGCTTAACTGATCGTGCATCTAGATAGATCTTCATTCTGCCTCAGACTAAATCGCTTAAGTGACAAAGGGTAAAAGTGAAGCATCATTTAAGTGATTAAGATTTGCTTGTACGTGATCGCTAAAGTGACGGTGCCAGATCGCTTAAGCGACTAAGGCTAAATACAAAGGATTGCTTAAGCGAGAAATGAAATCTCTTAAGCGATCCAGTTTATTCGGATTATTTTTATTGCCTTTAACAAGATCGCTTAAGTGATTAACGCTATTGCTTAAGCGATGAAAGCTTATCAACACTGGATTGCTTAAGCGATGACATGATCGCTTAAGCAATTCCTTTTATGTTTTTTTTGTAATAGGTTGTCCCATATTGATTTGATTATTTATATCACTTGATCGATTTTTCTTTTAAATTAAATTAGTTCTTTACGTCTATATTAAACATATATGGTGTAGAATATTTACGTCTATATTAAACATATATGGTGCACGATTAGTTCAGTGGACTAGGATCTGTCTTGTGTCAATTGATTTGATTATTTATATCACTTGATCGATTTTTTTATAAATTAAATTAAATTAGTTACATACATGGTGTATAATGTTTTTGTCTATATTAAACATATATGGTGCATGATTAGTTTAGTGGATCAGGATCTGTCTTGTGTCAAATGATTTGATTATTTATATCACTTAATCGATTTTTTATAAATTAAATTAAATTAGTTCTTTTATGTCTATATTAAACATACATGGTGTAGAATGTTTACGTCTATATTAAACATATATGGTGCATGATTAGTGCAGTGGATCAGGATCTGTCTTGTGTCAATTGATTTGATTATTTATATCACTTAATCGATTTTCTTTAAATTAAATTAGTTCTTTTACGTCTATATTAAATACATATGGTGTACGATTTCTTCAGTGGACCATGACCATGATTATATTTTAATTAAATTAGATCTTTTAAGTCCATATTAAACATGGTCCATAAACTTGGAAAAGAAATATTGAAGTAAATTACCTTTATCGCTTAAGCGATATAAGGTATCACTTAAGCTATCCTGTCTATTTAGCCTTGGTCGTTTAAGCGATATATTATTTCACTTAAGAGATCCTATATATTTAGCCTTAGTCGCTTAAGCGATAATAAATCGCTTAAGTGATCTTGTCAAAGGCAGAATAAAGTTCATCCGAGTACAGTGGATCACTTAAGCGATCCCAGGTCTCTCTTAAGCGATCCAGAATGTTCAGAGTTAGTCGCTTAAGCGATCACTTACAAGCAAGGATCAAGATCACTTAAGCGATGCTTCACTTTTACCCTTGGTCGCTTAAGCGATCTTGTACAAGACAAAATCAAGTTCATTCGAGTATAGTGGATCGCTTAAGCGATCCTAGGTCTCTCTTAAGCGATCACTTACAAGCGAGGATTAGGATCACTTAAGCGATGCTTCAGTTTTACCCTTGGTGGCTTAAGTGATCTTGTACAAGGCAGAATCAATATGTGCCCAGATGCACGATCGCTTAAGCGATTCACATTCTCGCTTAAGTGATTTATGCTTTTTGGTCGCTTAAGCGATTAATTCAAAAGCAGAATTAAGACCTGCCCAGATGCATGATCGCTTAAGCGATTTACGCTATCGCTTAAGCGATTCTTCGCTTTTACCCTTGGTTACTTACGCAATTATGGATCGCTTAAGCGATCAAGTCTGAGGCAGAATCAAGATCTGCCAGTTGCATGATCGCTTAAGTGATTTACTCTCTCACTTAATCGATTCTTCGCTTTTGCCCTTGGTTGCTTAAGCGATACATGATCGCTTAATCAATTAAGTCCGAGACAGAATCAGTATCTGCTCAGATGTACGATCGCTGAAGCGATTTAAGTAATCGCTTAAGTGATTCTTCGCTTTTACCCTTGGTTGCTTAAGCGATCAAGTCCATGACAACATAAGCTTCTGTCATATGCACAATCGCTTAAGCAATTTATTTTCTCGCTTAAGCGATCGTTTATGAAAAACCTTTTGTCGCTTAAGCGACATATAAGCGACTAAGCGATAATTCTAGTCGCTTATATGTCGCTTAAGCGATCATGGGAAATACGTTTTTTTTTCCAGATTTTCTCCTGAATTTTGACCAACTAAAATCACCAACACATATTAATTCCATACTTTCTCTTGAATTTGACATCCTAATTGCATCAACAAATCAAGGCCATGTAACAAGAATACTAAATATAAAGGATGATTTATTCAAGGTAACAATAAAATTTAAAACATAAAAAATTGAAAACAACAACTCCTCAACGGTTGGCCTTGGCAACTCTCTCGATTTAATCCTTCATCGAACCTAATTTTTTGGATCTACATGTGAATGATTCTGGCAACTGTTTCTCTTGTGGCCAGGTTACTTGCAAATTGAGCACTTATTCATCCTCTGGGGAACCTCAGAGGCTGATGGAATACGTTTAACTCTTTTTCTCCCCTTTTTTGTCTTCTTGAATGCCGAATGGATGATAATATTATCCAACTCTGGCGGCACTACCCACTGCTTTTCTAGAGGAACTGGATATATCGTTTTTGAATAAGCCAGCATGTAGTGATTTGCCATATAGAGAGGGGAGCAAAGTTCCATGTAAATTCTTGAACCAAAATCCAGCTTTCGTTGGTGTTTCAATGCTGCTGGTGCATGAGGACAAGGTAAATGTTGGATGTCAAGCACTTTACAGCTACAAGTTTTACTAACAAGGTTAACTAGGGCATCAGGACCATAGCCGTGCACGGTGAACTCTTGAGCATTAATAGGATAGGCAAACAGTGCATTTGACAGTTCTATACGTTCTCGCAATAAATTTTTAGCTGATGGAACAAGGATTGTAGTAAAATTATCTGACTCCGTACAACGCTCATGGAACCACCGTGACAATGTCCTCTGGATTGCATAAAAAAGGGCAACTATTGGAAACTCTTTTTCTATTAACAACTTCGAATTTATGGACTCGGCTATGTTCGTGGTCATGACATCAAACCTTCTTCCAGGAAAGTAAGTTCTACTCCATCGCTCGAAACCAACATCATACTCAAGATACTTACCAATTCTATCATCCTTGATTCGGATTTTCTAGAAGTGCTCCTTGAACTCATCAACTCGATAAGTTTTTGTTGCCATGTAGTATGTCTGAAAGAGGCTAGCACACTTAAACTTTTGTTTTATGTTCTCACCAAGGTGCCTCATACAGAATCTGTGATGTGCTTGAGGGTAAATAGTGGCAATCCCCTTCTTTATAGAGTTGTGCCTATCGGATATTATGCACAACTCGTCACTGTCAGGCACTATCGTACGTAATTGCTCAAAAAACCAAGTCCACGACTTGTCATTCTTAGAGTCAACCACACACCATGCAACGGGATATGTGTGATTCTCGCTGTCCTGTGTAGTGGCCACCAACAATGTACCTCCATACTTTCCAGTAAAAAAAGCAATCATCAACAGCCAACACCTTTCTCATGTTTACACCCTTATAGCAGAACCGTAAGCAACAAAAAAATATTTAAACATCATATTCTTGTCCCACTCCAAAGTCGTCGTGCTACCTTGGTTTGTCAACTCAAGCATATAACAATGCGCTTCTAATACTGTGTACTCGTGCTCTGGCGTGCCCCTTACAAAATCTTGTGCATGTTGTCTCCCTTTCCAGCATTTTCAATAACTAACAGCACATCCCAACTCTGTGCGCACAAGTCTCTGAATGTCTTTAGGAGATGGACATTTCCCTTCAACGAACTAACTTTTGACAAATTGTCCAATAACATCAGCAGAGGCTTATCGATGCTCACCTGAAATATGTCCCAAACCACATGTGTGCTCACGGGTATATGTGTTAAGAATAAATTTTTCAAACTCAGCCAACCTTCTACAATAAACCCGCCACTTGCACTTTCGGTCACGACATGCAATCATCACAACCGATGAATTAGACTTTTTGGTGATGAACTCAAAATTACCTCTCACAGCAACAAGTTTTAGCTTCTTCACCATTTCCTCTTTGTTGTCAAATAAATACCTTATGCACAACTCTGATCCATCTGTAAAAACATGAACTGATTCACTACTATCTGCAATTGCCTTTTATGAACTTGCATAAAGGACCATAGTGTTCTCTTCCTCATAAACTGCACCTTCTGCATAATCTGTATTTAAAGGAATCTCTACATCTGTGGGAACATGTACGGGGTCCTCCTCCTCAACATTTTCATTCTGTCGCACATGACCAACCTTTTCTACAGTGTCCTCCTCACCACCCAAATCACCACCTACTCTTGATTTTTCAACTAACAAATCAATGTCCTCGTAGTTCAAATTAAAATCAACCAAATCTCTGCCTACTTTCTCATTATCCCCTTCCTTTGAACCAACTTCCAACGATTTATCTACAAAAGAAACCCTTAAAATCGGCCTCGAACCATTATCACCCACATCAATCACATGTAACTTCACACCTTCATCCGACTTTAATATAGCAGGAGGTACCTTATAATGTTCAGGAAGTCTGCTTAAAACATACTTCACAACTATATCACTGCGTGAGCAACTCAAATCACCTCTTCTAATTATTTCATCAATCAACTCATCAAAACTAACCTCTATGCTCACAACAATTGATATAACTTCTTTGCTCTTCCCAATCCACTTCCAACAACTTTCTTCCTCCACCCACTCACCAAAATATTCAACACCTAAAACAACTTGTCCCATGTCTAATAATAGCCAAGTACCTATAATGCAAGAAAAAAAAAATATTATTAACTAATGTATTAAAGGTTGAAAGATTTTAAAAAGCATCTGCAGAGTCGCTTGAGTGATATGGTATATCGCTTAAGCGATCCGGTATGTCGTCTATTGGATCGCTAAAGCAATTCGGTATATCCGGTATAAATAAGCTTGATCGCTTAAGCGATCTTATGCCATTTACCTGATCGCTTAAGCGATCTGCTGCTATACACCAGACTTATAACAAATCGCTTAAGCGATCTTCTGCCATATACCTGATCACTTAAGCGATCTACCAACTGCTGCATTATACTAAAAATACCAAATCGCTTAAGCGATACACCAGATTGCTTAAGCAATCTACGAACTGCTGCATTATACCTGACATACCAGATTGGTTAAGCGATACACCAGATCGCTTAAGCGATCCATCATATCCAGAACACATTTTCAGTCATCTCTACCTACAATCGGTGCTACCACCCCCAACTACCCACAATTCAAGAAAATATTCAACAAATTTCACTCCTTTCAACTTCCATTACATCAAACACAACCCAAAAACCTAAACAACTAAATCAAAATCATAACCAAACTCAATCCATCATTAAATCTTTGTAAATCGAAATATAAAATGGAAAGGGGAGATAAACATACCTTGATGAAATGTCAGGAGGAGGAGTATCTGTGGCGAAGAAGATGTTAATGGCAAAGGAAGAAGATATTGTTAATGGCAAGAAGAAGAAGATGTACAGGAAGAAAATGATATAGACGAAGCTTACAAGAAACAAGAACTAGGAGAGGAATGCGTTGATGTGGCGGGAGGAAGAAGAAGAAGGTGTTTGGGTTTGTTTGCAACAATTTCAGCTCTTTCGGGACATATTATAATTTTTAAAAGATTACATAATACTTCATTAATCCTAATTAACCCCTAATCATGTTTAATTAACCTTAATAAAAAAACAAGGCTATTTAGTTAATACTTACAAACCTTATAGCACTTTAATTAAATTTTAACTTCAAATGACCTTTTAATAAAATGTCCCCCATAGAAGACATGGGCAAGTTACACAAACCAATTCAAAACAGTTCATAAACCTCTAGACTTTACTGGTTATATGACTCGGGTTTTTTTTTGTTTTTTATTTATTTATAGAAGAATGATGCATTAGTCAATATAATGCTTCCTACGAACTTCACAATTTCATTCATCGTAAATCTAGCTATTAAATAATTCAAACAATTACATGTTTGGTTAAAGTACTTATAAATGATTGATAAATAGTTGACGCGTTTGATAAAATATGACTTATAAATACATTTTATTATTAAAATAACTAAAAATGATACTACATTATTAAAAATAAGAATATAAGATGAAATTTTAAATTAAAAAAGAGGTAATATTGTAATATACTTTGTCAAAGTAACTTATAAACAAAATGCTTATAAGAAAAAAAAAATAAGTACCTTCCTCTCAATTTTATCTTTTTTCTTATAAACTCGGCTTATAAGTCTAAAAAAGTTATAAACAAACATATTAACTTAATTTTAGAGCTTACAAACTAGTTTGATTACCTTATAAACTCAGATAAACACCCTTATTTAGTGACGTTTCAATTATACTCTTAATGAAACAATAAAAGTTATACCAGTAATATATAACGCTAGATTATGTTAAACTCAATAGGTGATACAATCATGCTATTTTAATTTAAAGGCAATTAGGTTAAATCATGTAATTTAATGGTTAAATCTAATCTTTTAAGAAAAATCTTTATTTTTTTTCATTATTATAATACTTCTTTCATAATATGGACGATACTACATTCCACAAGAAGTCGGCAACGTTAATACATCAATATTGAATCGAAATTTGATATGTATTTATTAAAAAAAAAAAAAAGCAATTCTATGTTGTTTCTGTAACTACATTAAATTGAAACTCAATAACAAATATTAAAAATAATACATATAGGGAAAGATCAACTCATTTCCCTACCAATGCAAATTTCAAAGTCTCCCGTCTCCACTCTTCTGTATATTGCAATAGATTACCCAAAACTGTTTGCAATTTTCCCATCAATTTTTTTGAATACCTTCAAAAATCATTTCTGCATTTTCTAACATATACATAATTTCTGTATCATTTCGCTCGATCAGTACTCTCTAACAGTTCATAGACTAGCTGCAACATATAGCAGCGACGCTTTCAAATGAACTCTCTCATTGATCTAAAATCAGGTTATTCTCCGGGTGATGCTTTGGTTCTGTATGATGATGGTGATATTAGAACGTCCTCGAGTATTTCCTGATTTCGTACATGATTGAAGATATGGAGACAAGATCCTTGTTCAGTGCAGACCCACCGTTAATCCTCTTTATGCAGTCAGAGAGTCTGGTGTAATAAAGCAGCAGCTGGGTCAATGCAGCCCTCAAGATCTCCATACCGCACAGGAAGTTGCTGAAAGAAGTGATGACGTCTTTGTGCATCAGCTCGATTGCAGCTTTCCATCTGCTCGCAAAGTCCTTAACGAGTGGCTCGACTTCAGCGACAGTTATGGGTTTGTCTGAACTAGAACTTGGGTCCTCCGCTGATAAGAGAATGGGCCAACAAGATCATTTCCGAAAGATTACTAGCACGTCACAATAACAAATGGGTTAGAACTTACAGGCTCGAGTCTTCACAAACTTGATTAAATCACTAAAATGCTCCAGCAGCAGTTCTTCCTGCAAATTAAAGAAGTCACAATAAAGCACATTGCCGAATGAATTTTCAAGAGAGGCAAAAGAGCTTAACAACGTAAATAACTGAGATAAGAAATCCTCTTAAAAATTTCTTATTCTTCCCTTCTATGCCACCATGCAAAATTATGAGATTACATCCAACATGATAACTAGCACTTTTTTGCCACTAAAACAAGAGGTTCGTAACCAGCCGGTATGCAATTGTTTTTCACAACTCTGTAAATCCAGGTTTCATACAACCAGTCTATTCTACTTATTAATTATACTTGTCGCCTACAAGCTTAAAGTCAAAATCAGACAGAGACTTGGCCGTAGCCATGAACCAAAAACATAAGTCCGTTTTGGGGTGTAACACTATCTTTTGAAAAGGGTTATTTTGAAAAACATAACATGTGTGTTTCATGAACAAGACTGCAAGTTAGAAGTTCGAAGGAGATTGCTTTCAGTCCTTCAGAATTAGTAACAGAAAAAGGTAGCTTCTGTTCCTTTTGCTTCGCTTTATGTTCTTATTTTTAACACAAGCAGTAAGAAAAGAAAACTTGCAGCTAAGGGTTAGCTGCCATTATTAAATTTTTTTATCAACAATAAATTTTCATTTTGCATGCAAACAAAATCTAGAACTTGAATTAGTCATTGCTTACCACAAATAATGCTGTGTTGCTCTTCAACAATTCCTCGAAGTGCATTTGAATTTTCCCACCTTCAGGGCTAGCTTCCTGGCATCCAAATGACAATTTAATTAGAAACAGAGAGCCCCACAAGGCATAATAATATAATTGTTCTGCACAACAGGAGCAACTGCTCTCCTTATAAAAGGTACAACAGCCTAAGCCAAGAAAATTCTCCAAAAAGTACCCTGCAGGATCTCCACCCCTGTGCATATGAAAATTTTGTAATAGCCAGCATGAAGAATCATAGTTCTCACCTTTAGTACAGCAATTGTCATGTCGTAGTTATTTATCAGAAACACAATCTGTAATTTTGGTCTTGGAAACATTTTTGCAAGCTTCATAAGCAATTCATCTACAGCCATTCTCAACCGTTCCATATTCAATTCAAGCTGCAGATACAGAAGGCTGCATATTTAAGTACTCTTACTGAAACAGTCAAAACAAAATAACAGTTTATGAGTTCAGTTTCTCAAAAGCATCTCACCTGGCCATCTCCATATTCAACATTGAGGTGAATAAGAGAAGCTGTAAATTCAGCGTAACGCCTCATTACATAATGAGGATGAATATCATCTTCCCACAATGTCCTCACATTTGCATTACGCAAACTACCAAGATGCAAGTCAAAAACCATCTTAAAACGAGGCCACAGGGAAATATTGACCTGCTCATATTCAGTAAAAAAGTTAGCCTATTTTGGAATAACTTTTGCCTGCAAGGTACAAAAGATAACAGACCTTGTCTAAATATGAATCCAAGCATGGGATCCGCCGCCGAGACATGATGAGCTGTAACAGAAAATGAAAAAGAAAAAAGAACATCAGAGGCAAGTTCAGATTGTAATTGCAAAGACAACTCTACTAGCTCTCTCTTAAAAGTGCAAATTTGAAAAAAGACACTGAAAAAATATTCTGAGAGACTTTAACAATTTGAAAATAGGACTTTTTAAGAGACTCTTAACACAAGAACACTGCAATCACAAGAGTTTGTAACATCACCTGGTGCTGGTGTATTATGCGAATCATAAGCATTAACCCAATAGCATCATAACAATTTGGCAGTATTGAGTTGAAGTGCTCATCAATGACTGCAAATGGACCTGATAATATCAAAGATGACATGAGAAATTCTTATATAATGTCTCGTACTCAAAAATGTGATATTTATCCTCAGTCCATCAGTCAAATAAATGATTTACAACTTCAAGATTATTGGAAAAACTCTTAAGTGCATTTACAATGTACATTTACTAAATGCATTTTGTTTATACCCAGAAATTCCTCAAGTTTTCCCTGCATGGGCATTGAAATCTAAACTAAAGGCTACTTCCCAACCCTACAACCTTGTTACCCAGAAAACAAGTGAGATATAATATACCAAGTAGGTGGCCCCTAGGGGATTTAAATCCTTGACCTCTTCAGTTACAATTAAGGGATTTTACCACTATGCCCAACCCTTGGATTTTTTAATAAATGCAAAAAACAATCCTATCAGTATCATTGATTATCAACGGCAAATAAGTCAGTATCAGTTGCATGTCAAATATACTGTTCTCTCTCCTCTGCATTTTTTCTTTTTTTTTTCTTTTGGCATACTAGACATGTTCTTAGGTTAGGCCTCTTCTGATGCATATCTTGACTTTATTATTTATTACCTGCGAAAATTTCATAAAATATAGATTCTTCCCCAAAGAAATCATCACAGAAAAGATACCTGCAAATTAGAGAACAAAAGAGTCATAAACTATACAACAGACTTGACATTCACTTTACATCCAGAAAACAAAATCAAGGAGCAGGGCAAAAAGGTACTCAGAAGTTGCAGTATCCATAAGCAGCTTGTGTAAGCTCCGGAAAAGGACCTCATAAGGATACTTTAAGGAGCTAGCTTCAGATATATGTGGAATCAGTGCAGGTTGATCAATTTCCTGAAACCAAAAAAAGATTCAAAACATGGAACCTCGTTTGCCTGCAAAGAATGATAGATTTCATAAATGGTGAAATCCATCATTCTTTTGTTTAAGCACATAGCCTAGATATCATCATTTCACATCTATTTACAAAACTGTCATCTTTCATAGATATAATAAATTATAGATTTAGGGACAGTTTAAGAAAAAAACAAAAAGTTTAATACATGTATCTAATTATAAGGTGGGGAAAGTGGGGGAGCAGGTGATTGAAAACTGAGAAAAGTAGGAAACAGAAACGACTATGAAATAGCAAGGGGAAAAAAAATCTTAGGAGAGCCTATTTTCAACAATATTCCAATTCTCATGCACACTGCAAAATCATAACCTGACCTGATGCCAATAAAATCTAAAACACAGCAAAAAGTAACTAACACAAGTTTACAGCATAACTCACATTCTTTATCTTATCAGACACCACATTTTTTTGAGTATGTGAATGATGGAACTCTCCTGCAAATCAGTGAATCACAGCAACACACAACACACAGCACAGAACATGCACACAATAGAGGAAATAGCAGATTGCATTAATGGGTACTGAATGATCATAAAACAGGAACAAGTGAAATAACAGACAGATTCCCAGCAATTCGAAGAGCTGGGGACCTCCCAATCAGTCCTATGAATATAATCCTTGATATCCTACCTCCCTCACTCCCTCCCTTTCATAAACTAATTATTCTATTTTGTAACTAATTGACAGCCATGTGTCCATTCTCATAACAACCTCACTCTCAATGTACCCTAACTCCTATTCCTTCCCCTACCCTTGGATTTATAGACCTTGTGTATAGGAGGTCCAACAATAACCCTCCCGTGAAGTGCCACCTTGTCCTCAAGGTGGAATTGAGGAAATTGGCTGTTGAGGACATCAAGAGACTCCCAGGTGGCATTGAAAATAGGCAGATCGTGCCATCGGATGAGAACCTCTGTGGAACCATCCAGAAGAGTCCGCACGTCGAGCACTTCCGAATGCTGAACCTGAAGTTCCAGGTCATCCGTGAGACAAGAAGGCAGAGGTTGTACAGGAACTGAGCTATGCAGGCTGTGCTTCAACTGGGATACGTGAAAAACTGGTGAATACAGGCTGCTGTGGGAAGTTCTAGCTTGTATGCCACCTGACCAATTTTCTCCAAGACTTGGAAAGGGCCATAAAACCTGGGACTTAGTTTTTCATTCAACCGTGTGGCCAGAGATTTAAATTTGTAGGACTGAAGCCAAAGATTCATGGAGAAAACTGGATATCCCTTCAATGTCGGTCTGCTTGTTCTTTCATGTGAACTTGTGCCACTTCCAGGTTGTGTTTGAGGTCTTAAAGGATGGCATTTCGCTCACGGATCTGGTGGTTCACTTCATCAACCTGAGAGGGGTAATCGGTGAACTTAAGGAGAGTCGGAGGGTCACGACCGTACAAGGCTTTGAAAAGGGTCATCTTGGTGGATTTATGATACGTCGTGTTGTACCAAAATTCAGCCCATGATAACCAGTTTGGCCATTGACGGGGCTGTGAGCTGCAGAAACAACGAAGGTATGCCTGTATGCACCTATTCACCACTTTGGATTGGCCATCCGTTTGAGGGTGGTAAGCGGAGCTAAATTTCAAAGCTGTCCCTGATACTCTGAAAATCTCTTGCCAAAAGTGACTCATGAAAAGTTTGTCCCTACCGGAAATGATGGTCTGAGGAAAACCGTGAAGCTTCACTATCTCTTTCATGAACACTAAGGCCACCTCCTTGGCGGTATAAGGGTACGACAAGAGCAGAAAGTGGCCATATTTAGTCAATCGATCAACTACGACCAGAATGCTATCGAATCCCTTGGCCCTTGGAAGGCCTCTAATGAAGTCCATTGTCAAGTCATCAAATGCATGAGCGGGAATAAGAAGTGACTGAAGTAGCCCTGCTAGCTTCAGAGCTGAGTGTTTCTTAACTTGACAGATGGCGCAAGTTTTAACAAAGTCCTGGACATCCTTCTTCATGCCTACCCAATAAGCCACATTGGCAACCCTTTTGTACGTCCGAAAGAATCCGGAATGACCTCTTGGGGGGGTGGAATGAAATTCAGTTAGTTACTTCTGAACAAACCGAGAACCTTTAGGCAAAACCAACATGTCCTTGTACAATAGGCAGCCATGGCGGAGTTTGTAGTTGGGTCGGCTGTTGGGTTCCAAAACCAAGTCTTGAATCAGCTGCCTAAGCTTGGAATCCTGGTGGGCTTCATTTGCCAAGTCCTTATACTCCGCAAACTGAATCACCGATAGAGAAGATAATTCCGGCTCCTTATCTCGTCGGGATAATGCATCGGCGACTTTATTAGTGGTTCCTGGCCAATAAAGAATGTCAAACGAAAACCCCATTAATTTGGACAACCATTTCTGCTGTTCCGGGGTCTTAATCCGCTAGTCCTTGAGAAATTGGAGACTTCTCTGATCTGTTTGAATGATAAACTTCCTACTCAATAAGTAAGGACTCCATTTGTGCACAGCGAATACGACAACCATTAACTCCCTTTCATAGACTAATTTTGTTTAGCTTGAGGGGAGAAAGCCTTACTTAAGTAAGCTATGGCCCGAGGCATCTTTGTGTATCTCGAATGGAGAGTTGAAATCCGGAGCTGCCAGAACTGGAGCTGAAGTCATAGCCTCCTTTAAGGCATGAAAGGCCTGCTGAGCCTCCTGATCCCAACTAAAACAGTTTTTCTTCAGTAGTCTCATGAGTGGTTGGGCTATGCTACCATACCCCTTAACAAATCTGTGATAGTACCCCGTTAATCCCAAGAATCCGCGAAGGCTTTTCACATTGGTGGGTGTGGGCCAAGAAACCATAGCAGCAATTTTTTGGGGGTCTGCCTCAACCCTATTAGCCGAAATTAGGTGCCCCAGATATTCCAGCTTTTGCTGCCCGAATAAGCATTTTTTAAAATTCCCAACCAATTCATTGTCGTCCAGAATCCTAAGAGTTTGCCGAGGGTGTCTGATGTGGGATTCCAAGTCGGGGTTGTATATCAGAATATCGTCAAAAGAACCCAACACAAACTTACGCAGGACTGGCTTAAAAATGTTGTTCATCAGTGACTGAAACGTCGAAGGAGCATTGGTCAAACCGAACGACATAACCAAGAACTCATAATGCCCCTCATGTGTTCGGAAGGCTGTTTTGGGGATGTCTTCGTCTTTGATTCTGATCTGATGGTATCCTGACGAAGATCCAGCTTAGAGAAGATGGTTGCCCCTGCCAATTCATCCAACAATTCCTCGATGGTAGGGATTGGAAACTTGTCGGGAATTGTTATTTCGTTGAGAGCCCTGTAATCAACGCAGAACCTCCAACTTTCGTCTTTTTTCTTGACTGACAACACCGGGCTGGCAAACGGACTGGTACTAGGTTTGATAATATGGGCGGCTAACATCTCTCCCACCAATTTTTCAATTTCATTTTTCTGAAAATAGGGATACCTATAGGGTTTGATGTTAGGGGCTGGGGCGCCTTCTTTAAGGTTTATGGCATGGTCATGGGTACAGTGTGGAGGAAGTTTGGATGGCTGGTCAAAAAGGTGCTTATACTGATCTAAAACTGCTTGAATTCGCGGATTGACATCTTCTCCTGGGGTCATTAGCCCCTCAATTGAACAACACTCCACCAGGAACCCTCCCTCGATGTGGTTGATGGACCGTAACATTGATTTCAGGGAGACAACTGACTTCACCAGAGATGGATCCCCCTGTAAACTGACTCTGACCCCATCCACCTCAAATCTTATGGTCAACTTATTCCAATTAGCACACACATCCCCTAAGGAACTCAACCACGTAATGCCCAAAACAATATCAGCTCCTCCCAACTCAAAAGGAAAGAAATCCTGCTTAATTTGAATCCCTTGCACATCCAGAGGAACTTGTCGGCACACCCCTTCCCCTTTCACTGTGACTTCATTTCCCACTATCACCCCAAATCGTTTCCCCTTTTCCACCGTAATACCCAGCCTCTATATCAACTCCTGTGAAATAAAGTTATGTAACACTCCACTGTCAACCAAAACCACTACATCAGTATCCCCAAATTGCCCTTTTACCTTCAAGGTTTTATCTGACATTATACCCATGATGGAGTTCATGGACAGAGTTAAGTCGTTACCTTCTGGGTTGGGATTTTCGTCATTTTCCGGTGGAAACTCATCTTTCTCAGGCCATTGTCTTCCAACGCCAACAGGATTTGTAACGATTTACTTCGACAGCAATGGTTGGGACCGAAGTTTTCGTCACATCGGAAGTAGAGCCCTCTCTGTTGTTTGTACTAGATATCAGCTTCGGACAATCACCGGAAATTCCCTCCTGAACCCCCTCGGAAAGTAGCGACTCCAGTTTCCGGTGCTCTCTCTCTCTCTCTTATCGGGTGCGCGAGATGAAGCAACTTGGCTGGATTCTGGTGGTTTTGTTGAGTTGGGCCACCAGGCGGGGCGGGTCGGGTCGGGTCTGGACTACTGGGTAACCTTGCTGGGTTGGACCACCACGTGGGCCAGGTTGGATCTGGGCTGCTGGATACCCTTGTGTAACTTTCTTTGCCTACCTGAGCTTTAAAGGGTTTGGGCCGACACTTGTCCATGACCCAATTTTTTTCTTCCACACGATAGGCCAGCTCAATCATCTCTTGAAGGGAGTTAGGCCTTCCCTAAGCCCATTGATGAAGACTCCCATCAACAACTCTTCACCCAAATCTTTCAACGGTGTCGTATGGAATTCAAAATCTTCCCTGTATTCAGCCACGGTGGAGTTTTGTTTCAGCGCCACCAGCGCCTCATGTGCAGAACCTTGGAACGACGGTCGGAATCTCGCAATTAGAGCAACCTTGAACTCTTCCCACGACTTGAAAGTTTCTCGCCCTTCTACCCATTGGTACCAGTTCAATGCCCTACCCTCCATGCAAACAGTCGCAGCCTCAACCCTCTCCGATGGTCCATATTTGTTAATAGTAAAGTAACGATCTGCACGAAAGGTCCATCCAAAGGGGTCTTCTCCACTGAAAATTGGAAGTTCCAGCTTCCGACCTTTCTTCTCCTCTTTCCCTCTTTCCCCGTTTGTTTCTTGTCCTTGCTCTCGGCCATCCCCAAAATTTGTATTCTTGGAAGTTGACTGAGACTTCTCTTTTTCGCGGTAATGTTTCTCATCCCTCTCATCTCTCAACCTCATCAATTCTCTCATCTCAGTCCAGTACTCTTTAAGGCTACCACATCAATCTTAACTGAACTCATGTCTTCCTACACTGACTTCATCTCTTTTTCCATATTTTACATCTTCGATTTGACCATTCCCCAGCGTGAGACCTATTGACAACCTAGCTCTAATACCAATCTGATGGAACTCTCCTGCAAATCAGTGAATCACAGCAACACACAACACAACACAGAACATGCACACAATAGAGGAAATAGCAGATTGCATTAATGGGTACTGAATGATCATAAAACAGGAACAAGTGAAATAACAGACGGATTCCCAACAATTCGAGGAGCTGGGGACCTCCCAATCAGTCCTATGAATATAATCCTTGATATCCTACCTCCCTCACTCCCTCCCTTTTATAAACTAATTATTCTATTCTGTAACTAACTAACAGCCACGTGTCCATTCTCATAACAACCTCACCATGCTCTAGCAACCCTCATTGTACACCTCACCACCCCTTAACAAACTCGCTCTCAACGTACCCTAATTCCTATTCCTTCCCCTGCCCTTGGATTTATAGACCTTGTGTATGGGAGGTCTAACAGTGAAAAATAGGCTTAGATTTCCTTTACTACTATATTGTCTTTGGTATTTACTTTACCAGAGCAACAAATAAAGGAAAGGATATATTTCAGCAGGCATTCTATGTTTCTATATTGGCCCAATTGAGGAGAATTAGATCCATTATAATCAAAACATAAAAATTTAAATAAGACTGCTACAAAACAAAACCTAACAAAGATTGCCCATCCAATAAATTGGAATAAGAATCAGACATCAATATTTTCTGTAATATTCCCAAGAAGAAGCCAAGGTAAAACAATCAGTGATTAAAGATCACAACACATTTGATTTACCATGCAATCCAGTGAGAAACTAAACGTATAATCCAAAATATCAGGGCAAACAATATTTCACAGTCAGTGAAATAAAATTAAACCTTTAAAATGTTGATCCTATCCCCCAGAGCAAAAACAGCAGAACGATTCTTCAGTGGTTCTCTTCCTCTTGAAAAAAGACTAGTGCTTCTAGTCTCTACACCAATCAAATCACTATATGTTGCTATATCTAACTGGAGTTTCTCCAACGCTTGTATATAAGCACGGAAATGTGCACTTAAAACCTGCAAATGGAACAGCAAAGTATCAATATATGCGAGAATATTCTTACACTAGAATCTGTAAGAATCATCCTGATCTTTTCATCTGTTAAAATGTCATAATCTCATCATATGCAGATAGCAATTAAAGAAACATGGGTGTAATACATGTAGAACAACATATGCTTATCTTTCAGGAAGTGATTAACTGAATAACAGTTACATTAGAAGTGATCTGATACATAAAATCTTAGCACTGTAATATATGCAGCACGACCATTAACACAGAAATTCAAAATAGATCCACCACTCTGTCCTTCCAAAGTAGAGATAGGTATCTCAGCAAAACTTAAGTTGCATATTATTGGATACGGTAAATCAAAACAACAGTCATATTAATTGCACTAACAAATATATTTCTATATCCAGCTGCAACATAGCTACCTACTTGATCCATGATCTTTAAAAAAAATCTCTTAGCTTTTGAAGTCAACAACACAAGAAGTTACAAAATAGCCATCCAAACTTTCCACAACCTAAAATGAATCCAGCTTTACTTGCTTATGCTTGTCCTTAATAAATCCACCACAAATCAAAGCACAGTGTGGGCTTATTTACTCAAAAAATGAGGTTCAAGTAATACCCTTTCATAGTCGCTAGTTTGCCATTAAGAATCAGCAACCATGGAAAAAATGTCAAACAAAAAGTTGAGCCCAGAAGCCTTAGGTAAAGGTATTAATATTTTAAACAAGAACAAAAAGAACAAGCACAACATACAGGTGGTAAGCAGTGTCAAGTATCTAAAAGAACATCATCCAAAGGTCTGAAGTTTTTGGGCACTAATTTGAAGATATATGATGAACTAACTCTGTATTCAAGAAAGATATTCTGAAATTGTATTTTCAGCGGAATCAATTAAAAAATGTGGTAGTTTTGGTACGTGCCAAAAAGATTAAAAGAAGTACCTATTTAGGACTAGGTCACTACAATTTTAAGGTCCCAAGTCAAGTTTTGAGATTAAATTATCTTCAAAGTTTGCTAGCTTGATACAAAATACACTTCCACATAAAGCTAAACTTCAACAGCAAGAAAGGTTGAGTTCTCCCGACCAATTGGTTACTCACTAAAATTTTTTAATGGCCATAAAGACAAGAAAATGATTGATAGGTATGCTAAGAAAATGGCCATAAAGACAAGAAAATGATTGATAGGTATGCTAAGAATTACTATTGCTACTATTAAATTCTTCATAAAGTTTCGGAACAAATGCTCCCCCGTATGGTGCAATCCTTTCCCAGAGAGAGGAGAAAAAAAAATTAATACAAATTACCTGATTCATAAAAAATAAAGAATAGAAGATAAAGGGAAAATTTTGGAAAAAGTATAAAACAAGGAACAATTATAAAGTTAACATATGAAACAGCAGATGGTCCAAATAATCCACACAAATAGTAAAAATCTAAAGGTTGCAGTCATGGCAAAATTGTGTTTCAAATGCATGATAAGTTCTAAAGCAATCACCTTGTTCATTGTGTCGATATAAGCAGCACGAACCTCATTATAAACCTCCTTGCCATGTTCTTTAAGAAAAGAAATAACATACCTACATTGTCAAGTTTTTTTCATCAAATTATGGTGAAAAGAGTGAAATTAAGAGTAGAAGAACAAAATTAAAAGCTTAAAAAGAATCGTGACACTTTTTTACTGACAATTTAATAACACTACCAACCAACCTATCAAGGACAAACAACCATGAAACAGTGGTGCAATATGTAAAATAAACTAAAAAATTTTTAAAAATCAAACTACTAATAGCAGCCAACTTAAATCAGTAGCTAATGATATTACATAAATCAGATGTCATACAAACTAAAACCGTTCAGTTATGATAAACTCCAATAATGCTTCTAGGTACGGAGTTGAAACAAGATATTGAAAAATGATCAAACACAGGACTAAAAAGATATACGTGCCATATAGATAGCTTACTTGTATTTAAGAAGAACATTCTGCTGAAGGATCTGAATGTTTGTTTTTGGTTTTCTCAATGCATAAAGCTTCTGGACAATGAAGTCAAAAACCTGCAAAACGATAAAGCAAACAAAGGTGGAGTGAAGAAAAGTTCACTGCATGGTCATTTGACATCATTTACTTCCCTATTCAAAACTATCATCATTGTTTTCGTAAGAGAAGTCATAATTCTAAACCAAGCTCGGGTGAACACCTGGGAACACCATTTAACTACCTTTGAAACTGCTTTCTGCCTCAGTTTTTCAAGCTCCGGCTGAACATCTTTAAGGGCTTTTGAAGTTTTAACCATAATATCCACTTCAACAAATTTCAGCTTCTTACTTAAGATCTCAAGTGTTCTCATATACTCCTCGTTGACCTAAATGAAAATTCCACTGAAAATATGTTAGTATGACGAAGGAAAGGAAAACCAGTGGCTTCCACATTAAATAGGATAACAAAGCACCATTTATAGTGAACAAGGAAATACTTGAGGACATATATGTGTATGTATCCATGTATAAGGTGAAATTATGGAATTTGACCAATCATAGGTTACGATTTAAGAAATGAACTAAAAGGAACAAGTGAAGTCCAGATCTTTCAATAAATATGATTTAAGCTCTAGGGGCTAGGGCACTTCAAAGAAGAAAGAAGACTAAACTGACCAAAGGAGTATATAAAATATTTTATATCTATAAAAATAAGGGATGAACATAGAGCTCAAAGGAAGGAGTGCTCAAAATAGAGATGAGCTAAAACAATCTTTTACAATCTTCAATTGGTTATATTTCCATTTCAGGTCTGCATCCCATCTAAAATCGATAAGACTTACACATAGATTTCATGAAAACCCTAAGAACAAGTATTAGTATTGCAAAGCTTTTCCTAACGAATATGGTAACCAGTAAAACTTTTTTATTTTTGGGTTAAGATACAGTAAAATATTTTTTGACATAAAGTAAGGTGAACCATTGATCCATGAGAAGACGTACAAAACAACAGTGGTACAAAATGCCTCTACTCTATAATCTCAATACACAATTCAGCATCCAACATTACTGGACAAAAGCCCACCACTTTCCAAAGATGAAAAACAAAGAAAAATCCTGAAATTCTTTATTTAAAAAACCTATAAGGATATCAAAAGACAAGCTCTGCCCACAAGAAGGAATTCTCTCCTATTATAGCATCCTCCAAAATCCGTTTCCATCCATATCATCCAAAGGGTTGCAAGCACTAACATCGCTATAAAAACTTTTAGATTTTCTGCCCCACCAAAGTGCAGAAATACTCTCAAATCAAGAATATACAAGACTCATAATGACCCTCACCAACCTAGCTGCTCTAAAGAGATGACATCAGAACTTCAGTGAGAAGACAGATAGTATTATTGATACTCTCCATCACCTTTACACACAAACACACCAGTGATGAGATAAGTAAAACACAATACATTTTTTTGTAACTACTACAATTCATGCCCTCCCAAGAAAAAGATATCTTAAAATCTATATAGATCAAAAACTGAATCATGACAAGGACTTGCACACATAAACTTCGACCACATAAAGAGAGCTTTACTAACCCATGATATCTTTAGGAAGAAAACATATGAGCAGTTGTAAAATAAAATAATAAAACCATCATGTTTAAATGAGAATCCAAATAAACAACAAAATACCTCTCCTTCAACAATTATATCTACCATCCTTGGAGGGATTATAATGTCTTCAACAAATTTTGCTAGTTTCGACTCCGCCACCTATTCAAAGAATATAACCAATTACCACATATATTCAAAAGATGGAAATGCATGAGAAATAAATAAAAGTATTGACCTAGTGGCATAAAAATCATTTCCCTTAATGAGCAACAAACATTTAAGAAATTGAAACATAAGGTGCATATGAGAACAGCAATTGAAACTTAGTGTTCTGTATCCTAGTCAGTCCACATGTTGATAATCCACACGGCAATTGCTTTCTAATCAAAACAACCAAATAAAATATCAACACTTTTTTTCACGAATTCACATGAAATAATTTAATGTAAGAGAGAAAAAAACACTTAGAGGTCCCTCCATTAATCCCACATATGAAAACAACACCTTTTGGATGTAATATACAATTATTATTATTATTTTTTAATTCTTTTGAGAAGAAAGAAATAAAGAGAATACTATTGATTGGAAAATTAATAACAGAACAGTGAACAAATTGTCCACAAAAGTTAGGATTCATTTAGAGGATCACAAAAAAAATCTATACAACAGAATGAAAAGCTCAAACAAAGCTCAGGACAATTCAAAAATCAACGTCAAGCACAAAATTAACCCAAAACCCCTTCCCATTGATTATCTTGCTTAATAAAGGTACTTCAGAAGCATAAGTTCTTTTTGTAGAACTACTGATGCTGTAACTTAATTAACTATCTGACGAGCAGCATTTTCTCAAAAATGATACTCATAGGCATAGAGTTCATCCATGTTCATCCCACACACCCCAAGAAAAGGGAAAAAGGTAGGTACAAATTTTTTAATATAATAGAAGGCAAGGGTTAATACTTCCTAAACAGAAAAATTCCTTCCAAACTGGACAGGACACCCACTGAAAAGTTTAGCTAGACCACCTAAAACAATTCTTTGAGCAACATCTTCCTGAGAGAGCACATATGATTAACAAAAGTCTGAGGAAAAAACTAATTTTATTAAAATAACAGAACTGGATGTTGCTCCTTGACAACCATCATAGCCTCCATTGACATTAAGATAACAGCAGAATTTTCTGGGATACAAAACTTCCCCAATAGAAACCATACCTTGCGATTCTTCAGCTTCAGACCCATATCCATTGACTTCTCTTGGAGTATTTTTATGTCTGAACTTATAGAACCAATCTCAGACTAGAACAAAATTTATAAAAGTGTTAGTACTCCTGATCATACAAGATCCAATTAAAACAAAGAACAAAAGAAACACAGTGTAAAGAGGTGGCTCTCCCTTTGAAATAATAATAACCATAATAACAATATTACCAAGACAACTAAAAAGCTAAGCAACAAACTGTAAATAAACACCAAGAAACCTATTTGAATAAATTGATGTAAGCAAAGAAGAATGAATGAGAGAGGATAATATTTGAAATATTCCTGAATGTTCTTATCCAAATAAATGAATAAAGCCTCTAATGTGCGATTCTCAGATGCTAATAATGCTTGTATCAAGGATCATTATTTTGGTATCATTTATGATACCAATGAATTCATATCCTGGGAGGGCTAAATTAGTAAAGAGTCCTTTTCAGCATTTTTGTGTGAAGTGGAGATGCTCTCAGAACTTGAACCATTTATGTGACATTTAGCAGTGACTTTTGCTATTGCAACAGACTTTTACCACTAGTCATGGGTCTTGTGATATAAACAGAAAGTAAGACCATATTTTTTAAACCTTTTTCTTCAAGCTGCAGCAAATATGAAGCTAGTAGTTCTGTCAGCTTATACCAAGCAATTTTAGAAATAGCAACTGATTGGTAATATGTCTTTGTGTGTCCTACAAAGTCCCTAACCTAATTTTATTATATGGAATGATTCAACCGCTCTGACAGCAATAAGTATTTTAGCATCCAGCATTCGTTGTTACACAGATTCCTATCAAGAACTCAACAAAGAAAATTTCCTCTTGCTCCTTTCCTCCTCAACTTGGTAACAATTTGCAATCCATGACAGGTTCTACTACTGAAAATAGTTGACCCTATTGCAGAACTTTATTATCATTTTTTCAGTTGCAAAGTTGCATAAATAAGCATCAACTACTACATGAGAGTGTTCCATACAGCACTTACGAACTAAAGGTCAAACAGGAGTTTCAAGTCACAACATTGGGAACAACACATAATGTAATCACTCATATATAATTCTTGACCTTCAGAACTTTACTATTCATTGACTAGCAACTAGTAAATACTAAACATTCCTTAAAAAGTGTAACTGTAATACTTTTATTCAACAGTACAAATAAAAGATGTTATCTCGAGACAGATGAATGCAAGTTTTTCTGGCTTGCCCAGCAAGAATTAACGTACCTGAAAACCGCTGAGAAGAGTCTCCATCTGTGACAAGATAGCATCGCAATCACGAATTTGATCATGAAGGGACACCAAGTTATCACTTTCTTTGATATAATCCTGCAGCATTGAAAAAGTTCTAGCATCAATCAATATAATTATAAATGAAAAACCAATAAAAGTAAGATACAAGAAGATAATTAAAGAGCATCTCAGCTATACATAACCCTCACTGAGTGATAGGACAACACACAGAAATCGAAGATAAGGAACAAAGGCATAAATTGATTCAGTACAATTTTTTATAAAAACACAAGATAAAATAACTGAATTACTTTTGTTTATAAAAAAAAAAAAAAAATATGTGTAAAACAACTTAAGTACTTGATCTTATCAATTGACACCACAGCATTACATACAAAGCATCTCAGCAAAGCAAAATAACCACGGACCTGAATAGAGTCCAACTCAACTTGGCGTAGATCATTCTCAACCCCCTTCGTGTACTCCCTTAGTGTTGTACCTTTAGACAATATGTTTTCAACTACCTATATGAACACATAGACTCATACATTAAGGTATAAAATATGAAGTTAAGCAAAGTAATTATGGAAACAAATATAAAATACTAAAGACAGGATAGTGCAAACTTCATGTGGCAAGTACAAGAAGATCATATCGTATGCAGACTTCGGACCAAACTACCAGATAATAAGAAATGTAATCCAGACACTTTATTCCTTTTTATTGATAAGTACTCTCAAATTGCTTAAAAGAATTAACTAGATAGTGCAATTTGTCGCTTCCTGTGTTACTCATTTAACAATTTACTTTTATACTAACATCTGAATCACTTTGCTCTACAAATACTTAGACACTATAGGCAAAATTTCACCTCTGAGGAACAAGACAACCCTAATTTAACAAACATCAGAGATTATCTCTATCATACATCAAGATATCACAATGTTCCAATAGCGTTTTCAACACAATAATCATCATGACAAAAGCCAAGAAGCAGTACAAACTCATAGATCTAATCTATGTAGCCTATCGTACAAATTTACACTCTGTCAACTCAAGGAGTCACAAACATTAAAGAACAAGAACGCCCACCCTACTTTCACTTCTTGTTATCCTCGACCAGCAGATCCTATCTCAAACAGTAAGTTATAAATACAATGCTACCTTACCCTAGTTCCCCATATACCAACTACGCATGCAAAAACCACAAAAATGAGATTATAGCTTCATAAAAAAACAACACAGAAGTTACTCACGTCATAGTTTTTACATTCTTCGAGCTCCTTCTCAAGTCCTTCTAGTGATATATCATCACTGCCAAAAACAACAACAGCAATCAACATCTTCACAATAAAATATCTAGTAGTCTGAACAAAAATACAGGACAGTTTACAACTCTTCCCTTACAGTTAATAGCACTCTCCATGACCTATCCCACAAACTTTTCCTAAGAATCTTCTAATCTCTAAAAAGGAAAGAAAATTTATTTCTTTTCCAGGTTTACAAATTAAATTCAGTCAGCATCACTACATGATTGAAAGAGAGTGACCCTTTGGTCACCGGCAAAGGCTTCCAAAGGTGACCCTCTCAAGTTTCCAGCCATTTCCAAGATTTCAGCACCTCAATCAACTCACCCGGAGAACTTACAATCACCCACCATTTATTTCCTTATTTTATGCTAGTTTACTAGCTAATTGTTACTCAAACATTCAGGAAAACTTGAGAATAGTCAAATTCTCTAAAACACAGATCAAATCTTAAACAAATCAACAAACAAAATTCTACATAAATTATACAAAAAGCTTCTACATTTCTTAACTTACCCACTTGCATCTTCCTCAAAATTCAAGTCCCCCACAAATGCGCCTAAATCAAACACATTTGTCTGGGCATCGTTTGCATCACCAAAAGAACCACCCTACATACAATAAATTTTGTATATTTAAAATCCCAACAAAAGCAAACTATCCCAATTCTCATTAAGGTCAAAGCAATTAACACTTCACAAATAAAAATTACCACTTGGTTTGCCACAACATCCGCCATCTTCAAACGCGCACAACAACAGCTTTACCTGCACAAATTTTAAATTTTATTCAAAAGAACTTCAAAATTAAGTGAAAAAATCGAATAATAAGGGTAGTCGTTTAATTGATTGTTTACCTAGAATCGCAACGGATTCGCATTCAACATTTGAACGAAATTGAATTTGAATTTTCAATCTTCAGATTCAGATCAAAAGAGAGTTTCAGATCTTCAGTTGCTGAGGTGAAGAGAAAACCCACATGAATTATTTTGCAAATGAAACAAAGCCAAAATGTCACTTGCCCTAAAACTCATTCAATATTAGTAGCCATCATGTTAATCAAATATTTAATTAAACATGAAAACTCATAACAACACCATCACCATAAACAAACTAAAAAGATAAATGGTAAAATAAGCTCTATGATTAGCAATTAATGAATAGACATAATTGTTATATGAATTTTGCTAAATCAAAATTAAATTTCAAAGCAAGCCCACATCAGAATTTTCCATCAAAATTAAGAACAAACAATCTATACCAATATACAAAGTAAACCCACATCAGAACATGCAGAATTCCGATCATAATTCTGAAAAATTAAAACAAACCCACATCAAAATTCGCCTAAAAAACCGCAAAACAAAATGCCAAACAATTGACCGAGACCCATCTGAGAATCAACCAAAATAAAGAAATGAAACAAGCCAAAATTACAAAAAGCTAACCAATTTGGCATTGATGTTTTTGTTTCTGGTGGTGGCCATGAGGACGAGATCAAAATCAGAACAAAAGGAATAAAGAAAGAAAATGGGGAAAATTGCGACGGTTGACGAGGAAACAGAAAGATTAAAAGGGAATGGGAAGGTTACTCAACAACAACCCTTCTTCTTCTCTCTAAGGAATTTTAGGGGTATTTGTCTAATCGTTTTTAAGTTTTAAAATTAAGAGGACGTGTTTATTTATAGCTTTTTTAAATTGATAAGTTGAGCTTAAAAGAAAAAAAAAAAAAAAAAAAGAGAGGTTTTTTTTTTAGCTTATAAGTACTCTGTTTATAAGCTAGTTTGACCAAGTATATTACTATATTATCTTTGTTTAATTTTAAAACTTTATAGTATACCCTTGTTTAATATAATATCATTTTTAGTTATTTTATAATAAAATACACTTATAAGTTATATTTTACCAAACACGTCAACTACTTATTAGTTACTTATAAGTATTTTAACCAAACACGTAATTGCTTAAAATTAGCTTATAAGCATACAAGCTAATTTTCATAAGCTAGACAAACAGCCTCTAGAGGTACACTAAAGCAATTGCTTTTATTTTATTTTATTTATTTTATGTTTTAAGTTTTTAATTAAAAATGAAAATGTTTATTTACAGTAATAATTATTATTAATTTATCATTTTTAAATTTTTAAATTTTTATTCACTTAGAAAAAACTATTTAAAGGTTATTTTTTTTTAATAATTGGTGACAAATAGAATTAAGGATGTCCTGGGATGTTATTAATTATATTTTTGAAAAATATGTATAATTTGGGAAATTTTTAAAAAATAAATTATTCTAGTAAATTTTTTTCATGCAATAAGATAATTTATGCACGTCTAGATAAAAAAATAATTTTAAACTTTTGAAATAAAAATTAAATTCTTTACCATTTATATACTCAATAACATAATTATTGAACCTGTTTAATGTGACAAACGTCATTAAACATAATGTCTATGGCTGTTAGAGATGAAATATCGAAATTCTCATATGTTTTTATCAGACCCATAAAGGCCCACACATCGACTTTAATTACCAACGTTTAGAAAGACTTGTAATTGGCCTAAATGGTATTACTAAAAAAGATCATGGTTTGGAGATGAGCTTCTAAATGCACTCCTTGAATTGCAATCATCTTTAATTCAATTTTCATTTCTTAATTCTTGTTCTTGGTAATTATTAAGGCTAAAGCAATTAACACTTCACAAATAAAAATTACCACTTGGTTTGCCACAACATCCGCCATCTTCAAACGCGTACAACGACAGCTTTACCTGCACAAATTTTAAATTTTTTTCAAAAGAACTTCAAAATTAAGTAAAAAAATCGAATAATAAGAGTAGTCGTTTAATTGCTTGTTTACCTAGAATCGAAACGGACTCACATTCAACATTTGAACGAAATTGTATTTGAATTTTCAATCTTCAGATTCAGTTCAAAAGAGAGTTTCAAATCTTCAGTTGCTGCATTCTTCATCACTTTGCTGAGCTGTTGTGACTATTCTTGTCGCCTGATTATTTTATTGGTTTCCCTAGGCTCTTAATGAAGAAGCAAAAAGATTTATGGGCCTTTATGGAGCAGCTCTTTGATTTGGGTCAGTCTAGGACTCTCGGCTGGACCAAGTTGTGGAGGTTGGTTGTGAATAGACCTAGCAAAACGGGCGGGTGGGTCGGGTTAGGGTCGAGTCCTAATGGGTACGGTCTCACGAGTACGAGTCCAAACGGGTAAAATTAAACAGGTTTAAAATGTTAGACCCGGACCCCATCATATGCGGGTACGAGTGGACCCGTTGGTGCCCCTTTTTTCTCTCTCCAATTTTCAATTTTTGTAGTTACACCCCCATAATTTCTACGGTTTTCATTTTTTACAATTACACCTCCACATAAAACTACACCAAATAATATCCCCGATTAAAACAAAACATCTATTAAAAATTCATAAATAATTTCCTACTCCACCCAAGGTCAATCCCAGATTCCTAAGTCTATTTTACTGCATTTATTGTCTATGTTTCTCCATAAACTCAATTACTCAAACTTCCTCCTCCTAATATCCTAGTCAACCCAAAGTCAATCCTAGATTCTCAAGTTCATTTTACTGCATTTATTGTCTACGTTTCTCCATAAACTCAAACTTCCTCCTTCGAATTTTGCCATAACTACAAATTCTTCATGACTCTCATCAAGTGAAAATCACTTTTGCGAAAGAAAAATCTAGCTATGGAGACGGAGAAGCTGAGCCAAGAGAGTGGACAATGGAGACAGGAGAAACGACACCGGCGATGAGAGACGGATGATGACGATGAGTCTTTGAGAGAAGGCTAATGAGAGACGATGTTTGAGAGAAGGCTAATGAGAGACGACGTTTGAGAGAAGGCTGATGAGATGAGAGATTGAGTTTGAGAAAAAGTTAGGGATTCATTTGGGTTTCACGATTTGGGGCAAAATGAAAGGGAAAGGGGTTTTTTAATTTTTTGGATAAAAAACAGCTACCCGTGGGTGGACTCGTGTGACCTGCTGACAAAATAGGCTAGTCCGGGTACAGGTCGATACAAAACGGTTTGAAGTCTAAAGACTTGCACCCTATATTATTTTCCCTGGTTTTGGGTCGACCCACGGGTCCGAACCCATTTTGCCAGGTCTAGTTGTGAATGACGGGCTCTCCCTTCTCCTTGGCCATGGGTTGAACGTGGAGGATTCCTTCTGGGCTTGTTACTTGTAGCTTGTACAACTTTTTGACTTTCTTTTTGCCAAGGCCTGGTTGTTGTTATGGGCTTTGATTTTAATGGATTGTATCCTTATGTCTTTTTACGAGTATTTGATTGGATTTGTTTAATTCTTTTTATGCAATTATCGCTTTACAAGAAAAAAAATTATTTTATTGATTTATTGAGTTAAGTAAGGAAATCATATGTGGTATTTTTCATATTTCAATTATTCTCATGATAAGAAATAATGTATTTAATAGTGGGAATGTACAGTAAATCATTGATTTTTATAATGTTTGAAGCATACATGTTGAATTATCTATATTTTTATTCCCATGATTTATAATTTATTATTACTATTATTAGTTTATATAAAAATGAATAGTTGCATATGTGTGGGAATATCATTAAAGTAAATTTATGAGCATGTTGTTAAATACATGAATTTCTTGTTTGGAGTATCTATGGGTGAGATAAGTCATAATTGTCCAAGCAGTCTATTTATTGATATTTATAAATTTCTAGATCTTTTCCTTGGGAAATTTACTTCTCTATATTTTACATATATAACCTACCCAAAAGGGTTCTTATGTACTTTATAATGGAAGCATGAATTAATCAAGAGTATTCTACATGTACAAACTAATTATACAAACTATTCTCCTCAAATTAATGTGACACATCATCTCCTCTTATTTGTTAAGTTTATCTCTAATTTAAAGTCTATGTTCTTTTCCTCTTCTTTTTAATTTATTCATTATGTTGAATGGTTATAATGTTGTTTCATATAGAGAAAAACAAGTAGGAAAGAAAACCTCGGTAATTATATCTGAGTGAATCTCCACAAGTTGAAAATAGTTGATGCAGAGCCTTGTAAGTTCCCACATAGTGTGTAACCTTCTTCTTTCTCTCCCTTTCTTAAGTGGATGTTGAATGGTACAATTCTTGATGAAGGTTTTTCATCTAGGGTTTAGGGTTTAGGGGTTTAGGGTTTTTAGGGTTTTAGGGTTTATGGTTTAGGTTTAAGAGTTTCGGGTTTCGGGTTTCCGGGTTTAGGGTTCAGGGCTTAGGGTTCAGCGTTCAGCGTTTACAGTTTACGGTTCAGGTTTCAAGGTATAGGGTTTAGGATCTGGCTCTGATACCACTGTAAGGAAACAATCTAATAAACGTAGCGGAGAAAAAAAATTTAAAGCATAGATCGATTCCTTTAAAGCCAAGAGCAGAGTACAAATTATACAGTTTATAAGTTAAATCAAAATTATGTAGTAATATTAACGATCAAAGTAAATATTAGAGTTCATACGCACGTTTGGAGGCTCTTTCAAACTTGTCTTTAACTGGGATTTGCTACCAATTCAAAATAAAATCGAATCAACGGTAGTCCACACGAAGATAACCCGAAGAGCTAAAGGGGATTTGCTAGATCCTCTTTAGCTTCAAGAACCAAATTGAATCAAAGAAAACTTTGATTCAATAAACCAAGGGTGGTGTGAGAGTAGAGAAAAAATGGGAGAGAGGGCTGCCTCCTTTCAATGATTGAATAATCACAAAAATTAATTCACCACATAAACCACAAAACACATGCACTTATATAGTGCATGTGAAACCCTATTTCAATGAGGAATAGGCTTAGGCTCCAACCCAAACAACCCTTACGTCCAAACACTCCCAATCATGATATTTTATTTTAATAATATTATTTTAATTAAAATCAATTAATATATTTATTAAAATATATTAACATTTAATAATAATAATAATCCATTTAAATACATATGTACATATATTTAAATATAATCTCACTTATTTAATTTTAACATCAAATTAAATATAGGCAACAACCTCAGCAAATTTAATTGCACTGTGAGATTACCAAAATACCCTTTTGCCCTAAAAGACAAAAACGTCTTTTGCACAAATTAATTCTTAAATTATCTTCTATGTGTGTGACTCATAGGCTCCTCATCATCCCAGCAGTGAGTAGTATTGCAATTAACACTAATTAATCGTCTCACTAGATACAGACCAATATTGGCCCTTAGCAAGGCATCATGGCCACCCGATAGATTCAGATTCAGCAAAATAGCTATCTGTCAACGATATGGTTACCCTGCAATCAAATCCTTTCCTCATCTGTTATCTCATCGAGATTGGGGTATAGAAATAGTGTCAATCTCAGTTTACTCTCGATATATCTGTATTCAGTTACAGTACCAATGACCAAAATAATGAATTGGATTGAGAAACAACTCAATCCCACTGTGATCATAGATTTGTTATCACTGTCATTAATTGAATTGCGTCGTGAGATAACTTCTCCCATACCCAAGAGTGACGAATTCTTTGTCGATCCACTATAGTCTTGATACACTCCTCGATGCAGCCAATCACTACCGTATTGACAGCTCTGAATAGAACTACATTGGGCTAGTGTCTGTTAGAGTAGATGCCTTAGAGCCAATCAATTATTGTAGAATTGACTCTTTGTAATAATGTTTATTAATCAATAATAAAAGGCATTTTATTCTATATCACGTAAATCATTATTATTGCAATATGTATTGATATATGTCCTTAGAATGGTAGAACCGTGACGAGGGTATCAAGTGTTTCAAATCTTGATAGTGAGAACCCTATGAGCACATATGGTGGCCATTCTAGAAACGTNCATTTTTCCCAATAACTTCCAATCAATAATTTTGGTGGAGGAAGTGACAATTTCAATCACCATCTTCTTACCATCCTCTGCCATAATGTATAGCAAATAACTCTCAACTCCACAGATTCACAATAACCTCAACACCAAAACCTCAACACCAAACAACCCAAGCAAACACAACAGCGTCCCAATCTCAAACAACCAGAAGGAGGCTAGCCAAAAGAATTCACAACAACTCCAAGCAAACACAAAAGGATTCACAACAACTCCACGCTCACCGTACCAAACAACAACAGAGAAGAGAGAAACCAGAGGAGAGATTGCAGCCTGCATCAAACAACAGAGAAGAGTGAAACTAAAGGAGAGATTGCTGGAATGAGCAGAAGAGAGGGACAAGATAACTGGAACAGAACCAACATTTTTCGGAAAGGGAGAAACCGAGAACAGAACTCGCTGAAAAGAGAGGAACAAAGGCCAGATGTTGCAGGAGATAACAGAGGTCGTTGGAAAAGAAGAAACCAAGGTCAGACATCACCGGAGATAATAGAGGAACACAGAACAGGTTCAGACGTTGTCGGAAAAAAAGAAACTAAGGGTAGATGTCGTCGAAGAGAGAGAGAAACTAAGGGCAGACGTCAAACAGGTTCAGACGTCACCAGAAAGAGAGAAGCTAAGGGCAGACGACGCCAGAGAGAGAGAAACCATGGACAAAGACGTCACCAGAGATCGCCGATCCCCGGAAAACATAAACGAAGTGGGTTTAAGGGTTCACGCGTTGTCCCGCTCTGATACCATGTTTCAATTTCTATTTTACTTGAATCTCTCAACAGTACAACCTAACAACTATACACACACACACACACTACAATTACATATATACCCTTGACACTACATATACATAATTTGCAACAGAAACAAATATAAATATTAAGGACAGGATAGTGCACAAACTTCACGTGGCAAGTACAAGAGGATCATATAGTATGTAGACTCCAAACCAAACTACCAGATAATCAGAAATGTAATCCAGACACTTTATTCCTTTTTATAGATAAGTACTCTCAAATTGCTTAAAAAAATTAACTAGATAGTGCAATCTGTCGCTTCTTGTGTTACTCATTTAACAATTTAATTTTATACTAACATCTGAATCACTTTGTTCTGCAAATACTCAGACACTACAAGCAAAATTTCATCTCTAAGGAACAAGAGAACCTTGATTTAACAAACATCAGAGATTATCTCTATCATACATCAAGGTATCACAATTTTCCAAAGAGTGTTTTCAACACAATAATCATCATGACCAAAGCCAAGAAGCATTATGAACTCATAGATCTAATCTATGTAGCCTATTGTACAAACTTACACCATGTCAACTCAAGGACTGCAAAAAATAGCAACAGCAATAAACATCTTCACAATAAAATACCTAGTAGTCTGAACAAAAATACAAAACAGTTTAAACCTCTTCTCTTACAGTTAAAAGCACTCTCCTTGACCTATCCCACAAACTTCTTCCTAAGAATCTTCTAAGCAATAATCTCTAAAAAGGAAAGAAAATTTATTTCTTTTCCAGGTTTACAAATTAAATTCAGTCAGCATCACTACATGATGGAAAGAGAGTGACCCTTTTGGTCACCAACAAAGGCTTCCAAAGGTGACCCTCTCAAGTTTCCAGCTATTTCCAAGATTTTAGCACCTCAATCGACTCACCCAGAGAACTTACAATCACCCACCATTTATTTCTTTATTTTAAGTTACTTTACCAACTAATTTTACACAAACATTCAAGAAAACTTGAGAATAGTCAAATTCTCTGAAACACAGACCACACCTTAAACAAATCAATGAACGAAGTTCTACATAAATTATAAAGAAAGCTTCCACAATTCTTAACTTACCCACTTGCATCTTCCTCAAAAGTCAAGTCCCACACAAATGCACCTAAATCAAACACATTTTTCTCGGCATCATTTGCATCACCAAAAGAACCACCCTACATACAATAAAATTTTCATATTTAAAATCCCAACAAAAGCAAACTATCCAATTTCTCAATAAGGGCAAAGAAATTGACACCTCACAAATAAAAATTACCACTTGGTTTGCCACAACATTCGCCATCTTCAGACGTGCACAACAGCTTCAACCTACACAAATTTAAAAAAAATTCAAAAGAACCTCAAAATTAAGTGAAAAAAAAAATCGTATAATAAGATTGGATATTCATTTAATTGCTTGTTCAAAATCTTTCCATTGCTTGTACTGTTGTGGATATTGCAGTGAAGGCGCAGCTGTAGTGCCCGAATTGTAAGTTGGCAATTACCTCTGTAGGGTAGTTTGAGTATTGATGAGAATTTTAATTTTCATTACTGTGCCAACGCCTCTGTAGGGTAGTTTGAGTATTGATGAGAATTATAATTTTCATTACTGTCTTCATTCCACGAGTTTGTCTGATTATTGTAACCGCTACTTGGATAACTTCTAGCTTTTTGATAATCACCAAGATGGTAGTAAGTGCCTGAATAACTTGCAGGACAAGGATAAGACCTTGAATTCAAAAACGAAGAAATTGGCTGATAAGGAGCACCTGTATTTTGATATGCTCCTACGGGCTAGGAGTATGAATGGTTAGGTTGCTGCTGATAGTTGCTATAGTAACCTGGGTATNGTTTTTTTGTTTTTGCTATAAATTCATTGTACATTTCATTATGAAGAAACAAGAAAATATTTCTCCACAGTAGGTAAAAGTACATTCCTTGGTAACTACACATGTAAATATAAGGCACAATTAGGCACAAGTCATGTTGTATCAATTAGTGTCTACAACACCAATTTTTTAATTCAAGGAGTATCATGCAAATCATAGATAGTATTTTTTTTTTCTAGGAAACAAGAAATTTTGTATTAGGAAAAAATAAGAAACAAAATAACGAACAAGCTGACCAACAAAAGAAGGACAAGCTGTCCTAAAGTTTCAAAAACTATAGAAGAGAAAAGTCAGCTCAAATCTATTGATATATGAAACCCTAGCCTAGAAATCAAGAAAAGCCTTTTCCAATTAGGCTATTGAAGCTCCCAACTTTGAAGAATAAAGAACAATGAAAGATTAAGAATAGAAAAGAAAAATATATCACACTTACATCTGCTCCTTACATGACGATAAGAATTTCTTATAGATGCAAGCCACAACTTTTACAAATCCAAAGTTCTCATTCCGTAAATCCTTCTAAACTCTTTGTTCTAGCTGATCAGTAATCTGTGAAGACAAGACACTAAAAGATATTTTATTCCTTTTTACTGATAAATACTCTCAAATTGCTTAAAAGAATTAACTAGAAAGTGCAATCTGTCGCTTCCTGTGTTTCTCATTTAACAATTTAATTTTATACTAACATCTGAATCACTTTGTTCTGCAAATACTCAGACACTACAGGCAAAATTTCACCTCTGAGGAACAAGACAACCTTGATTTGACAAACATCAGAGATTATCTCTATCATAAATCAAGATATCACAATTTTCCAATAGTGTTCTCGACACAATAATCATCAAGCGGTATGAAACTATAGATCTAATCTATGTAGCCTATTGTACAAACTTACACCATGTCGACTCAACGAGTCACACACATTAAAGAACAAGAACATCCACGCTACTTTCACTTGTTTTTTATCCTCAACCAGCAGTTCCTATCTCAAACAAAGTTATAAATACAATGCTACCTTACCTTACCCTAGTTCCCCATATAACAACCACAAATGCAAAAACCACAAAAACGAGACTATAGCTTCATAAAAAAACAACACAAAAGTTACACTCACATCATAGTTTTTACATTCTTCAAGCTCCTTCTCAAGTCCTTCCAATGATATATCATCACTGCCAAAAACAGTAACAGCAATCAACATCTTCACAATAAAATACCTAGTAGTCTGAACAAAAAGACAAGATAGTTTACAACTCTTCTCTTACAGTTAATAGCACTCTCCATGACCTATCCCACAAACTTTTCCTAAAAATCTTCTAAGCAATAATCTCTAAAAAGGAAAGAAAAATTATTTCTTTTCCAGGTTTACAAATTAAATTCAGTCAGCATCACTACATGATTGAAAGAGAGTGACACTTGGTCACCGGCAAAGGCTTCCAAAGGTGACCCTCTCAAGTTTCCAGCTATTTCCAAGATTTCAGCACCTCAATCAACTCACCCAAAGAACTTACAATCACCCACTATTTATTTCTTTATTTTAAGTTACTTTACCAACTAATTTTACTCAAACATTCAAGAAAACTTGAGAATAGTCAAATTCTCTAAAACACATATCACAACTTAAACAAATCAACGAACAAAGTTCTACATAAATTATACAAAAAGCTTCCACAATTCTTAACTTACCCACTTGCATCTTCGTCAAAAGTCAAGTCCCCCACAAATGTGCTTAAATCAAACACATTTTTTTGAAAAGAACCACCCTACATACAATAAAATTTTCATATTTAAAATCCCAACAAAAGCAAACTATGCAAAGCAATTAACACTTCACAAATAAAAATTACCACTTGGTTTGCCACAACATTCGCCATCTTCAGACGCTCACAACAGCTTCACCTACACAAATTTAAAAAAAAATTCAAAAGAATTTCAAAATTAAGTGAAAAAAAAACGTATAATAAGATTGGATATTCGTTTAATTGCTTGTTTACCTAGAATCAAAATGGATTTGCGTTCAAAATCTGTCCATTGCTTGTACTGTTGTGGATATTGCAGTGAAGGCCTGTAGTACCAAAATTGTAAGTGCCAGTTGCCTCTGCAGGGTAGTTTGAGTATTGATGAGAATTATAATTTGCATAACTGCCTTCATTCCATGAGTTCGTCTGATTATTGTAACCGCTAGTTGGATAACTTCCAGCTTTCTGATAATCACCAAGATGGTATTAAGTGCCTGAATAACTTGCAGGCCCAGGATAAGACCCTGAATTCGGAAATGAAGAAATAGGCTGATAAGGAGCACTCGTATTTTGATATGCTCCTACAGGCTGGGAGTATATATATAAGGGCTTTGTATGTATTGTGAATAAAAAGATAAAGACACTAAATTAATAACAAGATGCAATAAGTACAAATTATTAACAAGCCACCTACAACGCTCAATGAAAAGGCTTCTACTTAAAGATTAATACACCAAGAATGTTGTGTGTTATAATAGCCTAATCATATATTATATATTTTTAAACCAAACAGGTAGTGTGTGGTCGTCATGTAAATTGGTAAGAATGTAAAACTTGCAAATCAGATTTAATAAGTTTACTTATTGGAGCTAATTATCAGGTAGAGGGGCAGTAACATCCATACAAGTAATCTACTAGGTTGGAAGAGTGGATGTAATTATTTATAGTGGTTTCAGGTAGTTTTCAAGGATTAATTTAGTAAACAACTCATCTTATTCCATTATGCTCCATTCCCTTTACGATGAAAACAAACAGCTACACACATTTTCATACTGCATTACATCCATAAGCAGAGTTCACTTAGACATGAGACAGAAGCAAGAGCTCTTTGACTTGACATAAGTAGACTAGGAAAAATGAAACCTGAAGATATGTAAAATAGGCGACCTTTTTCATATATCCAACTTGGATCCAAGAAGAAACTAAATTCGGCTAAAGTTCTGAACCAAATAATTATTGCTTACCTCTACTAGAATCAAAAACTGAAAATACAAGGGATGAAAATTTAAAAGCAATGCTGTGAACTTCAGTATATTGATAGAGTGAGTTGCAATTCTATTATAAATCAATCAGAGCAACTAAATCAACAATTTTTCCTTCCTACTACACATTGCTACAAATTTGCTAAAGAACATCACAACCTGAAACCCAAATTAATACATCGACATCCACTACTATTTACTTCTAGCTAAGATAACCACACACTACTTTTCTTCTTCTTTGTTATAACCCAGAAATGCTCAACAAACTTCAATTCAAAACCTAGCTAAGAAAAGCATATAATAGCAGAAACAATGCATTATAATCTAATTTTAATTGATTTATCCGCTAGATCAACAAATTTTATTTTTGAACAGATAAACCCTAATAAAAGCTACAAATTCTACTAAACATATTCCAGCTATCAATTTAACAATAACATAAACAAAATTTCTACTGGTTTATACAACACAATTCATCCATTCAAATTAAAAACATGAAATAAATATAAAAAGAAAAATAATTACCTCAACCAAATTAAGGTCAAGTGAAGCCACGGTTAGAGTATTGCCTCCTTGATTCATCATCTCATTAACATCCTAATTTTAATTCACTGTAAAAAATTATATAACAAAGCCAAAACCCTAAATATGAAACTGAACAACTCTTAACCTTCCAAAATAAAACTAAAATAAAATAAAAAAAACCCTTCAAAATCGAGTAACTTCAGTTTGAAAGATCTTGGGATCAAAAGATAATAAAATCAACGAAAAGAATAGAGAAAAAATTGATGAATTTATTGTATTAAAAAAAGGGTCGCTGGAGACTGAGGTGAGAAAGAGCCGTTGGAGGCTGAGGCTATTGGAGAAAGTTTTAAAGAGTGTAGAGAAAAAATAGGAAAAACATCGTTTATAAAGAAGTCTAAGAATTTATTTAGTTGAAGAATTATTCTGTTTTTATTTTTATTAATTAATAGAATTATTCTTTTCTATCAATTTATTTAGTTAAAGAGAAAACTTTAAAAAGTAGGTAAATTTTGGCATTCTACGTCATTAATGGTCATCAACTTTGAATTCTGTTTAAAACACGAGATTTAATCAACAATACATTGCATTAAAAAAAGAAAAAACACTCAGATTTTATTATAACAACTATCTAAACACTTCAATTTCCAATTCTTGCTCTAACTGAGAATCATAATGAATGTCGTTTCCAAGTTATACAACACAAAATTAGTAAACACGTAAATAACTTGATTTCCAAACGTGAATATTATATAAATACTTGTAGACATTTCTACAAACAAAGAGTTAAAAGGATCAAGGATGTGAAGTTCTCTCACGCATTTCTTCAAACATAAACGAAAAGAATTTAATATTCATACAATAAATAGATAAATAAATAATTAACAAAAGCTTGTTTTCATTCAGGGAACATTCCAACCTGCTTCTTAACGTTTCCCAATATAAGTATTAAACTTTTGCATTTTTTTTAGAAAGTACAAATATGGCGAACTGGTGATGGTACGCTATGGAATATTGGCAATGGTTTGGTTCAAGGTGATTTCCGAAGCCCAAATTAGGTCCAGTACAAAAATATATGGACAGCCCAATGTCAGCCCAAACTCAGAAATATTTACTTTTATTTCTTTGTTCATCTCTTATGCCACAAGCATATAATACGATTAAATACTTTAGAGTGTGTGATATTTTTTTATTGTGATGATCATATTTATGTGAAGATGGCATGAATTTTTTGGAGGACTTATTAAATAATCATATAATTTGGATTATATTTACATCATTTTTGTGTAGATCGCTATCCATGTCTTAGTATGATAGAAACTTGTTGACTCAAAAAAATATGTATTAATGTTTATGAAGACCAATCCAATAACAATAGTTTTTGTTGTCATAATAACCAATCAAATCAGTGCATTAAGTTTAATTAGGAAATTCTAACAGCAGATGCAAAGGCGGCAAAACCAGTTGATACAAGAAGGACCAACAAATAAGTAGCACAAACAAAGAAATAAAAGCTTCTCCACAATTTTTATATGCCATTAACAATATACACACTTGCTAAACAACCATAAAAATGAAAGGAAAGCATTAACAAATACATAACAGCTCCAAAAAGGTTGAATATTCAAGTAGCTACACAGTTTAATGTTATTGAAATTCAGAAATACCATCCAATTTCTACAACAAAACAAAGCAGCATTGGTATTGAAATTCAAGTTTTGAAACCCAGAAGCAAATATGAATAGTTAACATTTTTCAATTTATCAAAACAGATATATCTTTAGCATAGTTTCTAAAAACTCTATTTGCTCCTATGTTCACTTCATCTTGCTATAATTATCTAAATGAAACACAAGATAATAGAATCATAGCCAGCCTACAACCATTTACCACATTTACAAGAAGATGTTAGAGATTTTGGGACACTAAAAAATCATCAATGTCTACTACTCTAGACTAGGTAAGACTTCTTATAATTATATCGTAGCTCAATGCTTCTCACCATACACAACTTATACATAACTTTTTTAAAGAAATTCCACTACCTGTGTAATCTCTTCTAGGGTACTAATCATTTGCGCTTTGCCTTTTAAGTCAGATATGACTGCACCAACTGCCATGTTAATACCACTACGTAAATCCATCACATTTACACCAGCAGCTACAGATTTGCAGCCTTCTGTTAGTATTGCCTGAGTCAGGACAGTAGCACAAGTTGTACCTGCAAAAGAGATAAGTAGCAAATCTCCAGCGATAAGAACTACTTAAGTGATGTGAAAGAACCCATATTGAAAAAGATTACGTCTCCTCTGAAGGCTGTTAGTTCGTACTGGAGTCTACACACTGAGGCTTTCATAGTATAATCATATAACCACTGAAATTGATAGGACCAAAACAATACTCAAATTTGTGCTTCCAACATTTAAAGTTGATGGCTAGCTGTACAAATACTGGTTTTCTTCTAGGCATGCATGTGTAGAATCTATTAGAGTACGACTGTCATCAAAGCCAAAGAAATGACCGCCATTCCAAGTTGACTCGTGCATATAAACTTCAAGAAGGTTAAAATCAGGACATTACTCAAAGACTCAATTCAAAAAAGAAAGCAAAACCCAAGCAACTTAAAGTTGAGGATTTCTTGAGGTTTTGTAATGTTTTTTCTTAAGTTGCTTTGCTTTTCCAATCTGCCAACCAAAAATAACTCAACCCAACTCATCATCTAGAATCATATGAATCCATGAAAAATTCTAGTAGGTTACCAAAATAAAGTCAAGAAACAGTAAGAAGAAATTACCATCTCCAGCGGCTGTATTAGTTGCACTCGCAACCTGCTTTACAAGATCTGCACCAACATTCTTGGCCTTGTCTTTGAATTTAATGCCTTTTGCCATATTGACACCATCCTTTGTGACCTTTGGATCCCCTCTACTTTTCTCAATAATCACATTACGGCTCTGAATCAATGAATTAGGAATGAAAAACACTAAGAAGAAAACAAGAAAATTCTCAATTTATATTGAGCCTCTACTCATCTTACTATAATGGATCAAAAATATATTACACTAATCAAAATATAATTTCTCTGGAAACATAAGAAAGAATGGATACCTTAGGTCCCATTGTAACTTTCACAGCTTCTACAACCTCAGATACACCTTGCAACATTGCGGCCTAAACTCCAGCTCCAAAATTTATGTCCTTAGCCACATAGTTCCTATTGGATATAACCTTGCTATATACTTTTTTCCATTCAAACCATTAACAGAGCAACAAGAATGTATGACAAGCATACAACATTATCCTCTATAAAAACTCAAGGTAAACAACTAAGCTATTGCACCCACATCATTAACACTTACGTCATGGATGGCAAGTCAAATGCCCAAACCCAAGTTTCGCTGAGGAAAAACATTTTAGCTACATGATATATGTTCAGCAAACACTAAATACCATTGACTTAAGGAATAACAAAGAAATCCTAGAGAGTAGTTACTATCTGGACATCAGGAATTTCAACACTAACGTAGGACAAGTATAAAACATCATGATATATGATACTTGATACTTGATACTTGATAGCATATAACTAAGCTATTTCACCCATCTCATAGGTGGCAATTAAACGGCTTCCAAGAGAAAATTAGCAGTAACTAAGGAACAAAGCAGGGTTAACATTCCCAAAACAAGATTGGAAGCATTGGTGAAGAGAAAAATGAAACCCAAATGCAACACAGATTTCATAGACCAACAACAAATAATTTTGTAGCAAATTACTTAATACTTCAACATAGAAATACAGTAATATTTAAACTGACCACATAAGTTACAGATGAAGTCAGTGAACTTCATGAAAGGATTTATGTAGCCCTTGCAATGAGAGCATCAAATTGGACCACTTTCTCCAAAGTCCACAGTCTATGAAACAAGAAAAGTTGTATTAAAGAGACGAAATGCATTGGTAGAGGTAATTGTTATTTCATTAAAAAACAAATGCAGTAATCACTGAGATTTTAATCTGAACAAAAGTTATACTCAGGCAATATTCATGCATTACCTGTACAGGCTCAGATGGACAACGAAGGGCCAATGGTTGGACCAACAAAGCCAGCTGCATCCCTGATGTTGCCAAAAGGTCAAAAATGAGAATATTATTAATGAATTCAATGAAACTAATTACAGCACACAAATAACAGTCACCCATATTAAAGGGAAATAGACACTATTATTAAAGGTCAGCTGTACGTGGAACCTTTCATATCTCTTTTATTATCTTCAATATATGAGATCATTTAAAAGAAAAATTGCTGCACATAAAACAACATTCACCTGTGTATATTAAGTATTTGATCAACACCTGATTGATTGTGCACCTCATGTAATGCGGACTGCAGTTCCCAGTGTCCATGGCAATGAAGTCACTTGTAGAAGGCTTTAAACAAATAAATAAGGAATCAGAATGTCCAATGGAAAAAATGCACTATGGATCTCACACAAAAGCAAATTAATTATGTTACAGCAGCAAAGAAACCAGGTGAAATGAAAAAAAAAAAAAAAAAGGAAGAGCTAGGTCAAAGATTAAATTTCAGAACATATACCCAAATAGCAAATTAAATCAAGTAAATTTTTCACTCTTTTTCAGAATTGGTAGATAATATACTGGAGGAGGATTAGCCTGATTGCCATGATGGGTTTCATACATGATAACTGAGGAACTTGGATCGGGCCTTGGAATTTGAGTAGAATCAACCTTTGATTGCCCTACCCAGGGAACTCCAGCTTGGCGCACAATATGGTAGTCGATTGACTTCGTGGTGGTGGAGTCATTCCAAACATTCCTGGTACAAATTCTAGGAAAACCACAACGGATATTAAAAACAAAACAAAACTCATGGCATATTTTAAAGAACAATATCTTGGGCAATAGATGCCACAATCAAATTTTCCAGATGCCAAAGCTTAACTCACACACACAACACAATCAAATGATAAACAAATGTACTGAATAGAGAGAGAGAGTGTGTGTTAGAGCAGAGAAGACAATACAGTACAAGAAACATAAGGATAGCAATGTATAAAGGAAAATAAAATGCTCCCCAACTTGTTCCTCTTTTTTCTTTGTTGGCATTTATGCAGTTCTTACTTATCCAAAAGAACAAAATGAATAAATGTAAAACTCAAAGGATCAATATCTTTTATCCCCTACTAAAGATACTTACTCGCCAAGATTTCAAGGGAAAGCTCCCAACTCTCTCATCTCCATTTCTTCTTGACATATCTGATCTACATTGTTCTGTGCTCTATACAGCTTGTAGAACTCTGCTAAACGAGCAATATCCTGGCTTCTATCTATGGTTCCTCCCCCTCTTTTTGCCAGATTTTGCGAAATATTTTATCAGAGAGACAGGGAAAACATGTTAGTAAAACCCACATTTAGCAGAGAACATATAACCTGATACACCTGACTCAGGCAAGAAAATATAGGTACATGAGGGGTAGATTTTAAAGACAAAATTCACCTTTTAGTTTCTTCCAGGACCTCTTTTTTTTTTTTAATTATTTTATAAACATGAAAATGTTATTAAAGAAAGATTAAATCACAGAAAGGTGTACCAGTAGTCCACAACACAAATTTGTATTTCATAAAATTTAAGAAACAACAGCACCCCAATCCCATTGATCAAGGAAAAAGGAACCTCCATTAAATGCTTTGTCATTGAAGCCCACAAAAAGCAGAAGTATCTCTCTCCCATGAAAGGCCCAAGAACGAGAATTAAACTAAACCTTGGTGATCTTGAAGGACCTTGTAGTCTAAATTAATCACGTACTCGTTCCTGGCATCAAAGTTGACTTTGTGCATGGGACCATCCCTGGATGAACCACATGCATCAGTTGGCAAAGAACCGCACCAAAACATGCCTACAATTTCAATTCAAAGATCCAAACAAATTTTTCTCAATAACAGAAAACAATAGAAAAGAAATTAGGGTTATAAATTGAAGATAAAATAAAGAAGAAAAACCTCTTCGACTTTGGAGAGTTTATCCAAGAGTGAAGCCGAATACATCATGCCGATATTAGTTGCCATGTCTGTATTTCTTTCATTCCAACGGCTCTTTAGTTCGAGAGAGAGAGAGAGAGGATTTAAAATGAGTGAAGAGCGAGACTTTTTCATCACTAATTCATTTATAGACAAGCCCAAACTCATAACGACCCAATATCCTAATTTTTTTTTCTATTATGAGGTATTGCGTGTGGATCTTTAGATCATATATGCTCTTCAATTATATAAAAGCCCAAACTCATAACCGTCCAGTATTTCTTATTGTTTTACAATTTTATTGATCTATCCTAATTCCTATGGTTTCAAAAAAAAAATATTTTTTAATAATTTATAAGAGGCTGTTGGTAAATATGATAGCTCTATTTTTTTATATGTATGAATTAATTATTCAATTATGAAATTCATTTTATTTTCTTATACAATATTTTACATCAATGTAAAACACTTACGAAGAACAATTTAGTCAACCTTATTTAAAAATTAATTTTTGAGCAAATATAATTCTCATAATCAGTTTTTTATATGTAGCTAATAGATAATAAGTGATTAATTCTTAAAAAACTACCATTATTTGAGCAAAGAACCTCCTACTATAGCTTGGCCAATTCTTTTCTAGTTGAATTGATTTTAAGTGAATTGTGATTGGGTCCCTTCAAGCTCTTTCTCAACGATATTCTTAATCATTACTTAAAACCAACAACCACTTTTTTCATCAAACACCTAATTAAATCAATCATCTACCTTACCAAATCGTCAAAACTATAATAGTTAATATTTTTTTTTATGGAATAGACTGTTTATCACAAATACGACAAGGAAATTGAAGAGTGCAATATTAGTGTGAATTATATTATATAATAATTTATTGTATATTTTGATGATAAGCAGAATTGTTACTTGAATTGGCTGCAAATTCCTGGGTAAAGAGTAAGAGGACCCTCAACCTTTTATGAGAAATATTACAGCAGATAAAACAATAGTCACCCCTGTATATTAAACAAACCAGTAAAATTCTTCATGTTGGAGTCATAACTAGTAAAACCTCAAACGAAACCAAGGGTAGAAGTAGCAATCTTATAAACTTGAAAAGAAAAGGAACAATTTAACAAGAAATTATCAACACATACTTATAATGGAAACCTCATTTTACCACAATACAGCGAGAAATCCTTTGATCAAAGTAAAAAATCGTCATTTAGAATGTCAAAGATCTGAAACTCACACATTTCTCTGTCTTTTGATCAGTAATAAAATATGGAGATATATAGACTCTTCCAAGCTTCATTCCTTCCGTTATCCAAAGTATTTCCATCCTATACTATTTGCATATTAATGCATAAGCTTGACCTATTTGTAAAAGTTCAATGGCATAATATAGTTAAAGGAATAAAAGTTCTTATAGCAACAGTAATCACTCCTTCCTTTCCAACTTTTTCTATTGCTCTTGCTATCAATTCTCCAATCTCACGTTCACCACCATTTGCAGAGATAGTGGCAACCTATTCATAACATACCAATTTCTTTGAATTGCTATTGACAAAGACAAAAGTTATCAGCTTGGCTTTTTACTATAGCATCAAGTAAGTGACCCTTCTGAAACAATGATTCAGAAAGGTGTATCCAGATGCTATTAAGTTTAGGTAATGATCTTCGCATTCCCAGTTAAGGACACCTTAGAGAAGATGATCTAAAAGATTAAGTCATCCAAGGACATAAAGCTACTAATCATCCACTGTTTGCTATATATTGTTCCATATCTAACTCATATAAGGCAGAACATCAGCTCTGCTTTATCACTGTAGCATCCATAAAGATTTTAAAACTTACTGAGTCAAAAAGGTGTACATAGATGCCTTTTCTTTGTTTTGTTTTTTAACATATCTAAACTGGATGGATGAATAAATATCTATACACAGGAAGCATTAAAAAAGGATATAAGAGAGAGAGAGAGAGAGAGCATGCATATGCACAGGTTTAATACCTTCGATTAGGCCCAATTCCTGATACAACTGTATCACTTATTGTGAGAATAGCTACTTTGAAAGTGTCCTCAGAAACATCTGTACTTGCCTCTTTGGTTGTGCTTTCTTTCATTGTAGAAGCCAAAACTGATCCTAAGCCAGTCTCAATAATACCAGTACTACTAAAATCTGAAATTGTGATGGCTGACACCGAAGTTCCAACAGAAATTAAACTGCCACCTGCTGGCAACTCCTACAAGGCATTGGTTGATTTGCTCATCTGATGGCCAGTTGACACAACCCGTCCCGAATTTCCTCATCCCGTAGGATCCGGGCGCTCCCACAAGACTCAGATACCCGAGACGTGCCATGTAAAAAAACAGCGAAACCTGTTAAAGACATACTTTTCCTGAATAACATCATAGTATTTCCATTTCCAACATCTCAAAAAAAGACATGCAACATCTTTCGTTTTACAAAAGAAAAGAGTTAGGGAAACTTGTGGTATCAGATTTTCCACTATACTAGACATTCCAAAATATGAAACAAAAGGAATACATAAAGGAAAACATGAGTTCTTGAAACGAAAGTCCAAATTTACAATGCGACATAAATATAAAACCCACATAAAAGATGTCAACGCATGGCACAACCCTGAGTGGAGGCTCACACTCGGCACGATCTCCGGAAGGTCCTGGTGGGGGGAAAAAACATTTAAAAAGGGGGTGAGCTGAAATACTAGTGAGTGGGGAAAAGGGGGAGTTTGCAAAACATTCGTCAAACAAAAGTTATGGCATGCAATGGTCTTATAAAATACAGAAAACAACATGATTCCATGAACATTCTTTTTGGTGGCAGCTAATCATCCATGTATGCATAACTCATTTCTAATTGTTCTAAGTATTATAATGATCAATTAAACTGACAACAATTTCTGAATCCTAGCTATCACTAAATGCTGAAAATTCTTTATTGAGAACTTAAAGAATAGCGTAAATGCTTATGCTTCTAAAGACAATGTTTCTATAAACATGCTACAAACATCAAATGTTTCATAACTAATGCAAACTATCCATCAGATATTGAAACTGAAACTATTAACTGTAGGCTGGTATCTGAAAACTTTAAACTGATATCTGTTCGAAACAGTAAACTGATACTAAAGGTTCTCACCACAACTAGTACCTGGGGAAAAATCTCGATACCTGGCGGGCATCCCACATACAGGCAGAGCTGGGAAATACATCTCGATACCGGCAAGATCTATCATCGCGGGGCAGAGCCTGAAGAAAACTATCTCATAACCTGGCGGACAAACTCAACGCCAGGCAGAGCACTAAATCTCAATACGCATGCGCAGAGCCTGAAGACCAAATATCTCAATACCCAGCAGAACCTGCATCGCGTGGGCAGAGTGAAACTGGGGAATGGGTACTTGTAGGTGGTTTTAGCACCACAACATACTCATGCATAATCTCATGTAACATGTAAGTCAAGAGTATATTACGTATATGCTTATAAATCATACTATATGACATAATATTTAGAAATCGCATATAGGGGTGAAACTGCAATTTTCTAAACATGTTTCAAAAACTGACGGTATAACCCAGATTAAAAATTACTTCAACACATGATCTTAGCATATAACCGATAGAAATCATAAGCAAATATCACTTTTAAAAGTCAAAACTATAAACACGTTATAATGATAATTAAACCCGAGAGCAAATAATAATAATAATAATTCATATAAGGATAAATCATGCCAACATATGAGATTTCATGGAAAATAGGGGAGTAAAGTGCAAGTTTTTAAAACATATTTCCAAAACTAACAAATCACCACATTATAATATTACCAAGAAATCATATCAACATCACAAATCTCAACTCATATGCAGTTCAACCAATTTCCAAGCTCTAAATTGTAACATTTCCTTTAACATGAATATATCAATACATGGGTGAAAAATTAAAACTGTAAAAAAAATGTTTTCAAAACTGACAGTTTAGCCCTTTTCAATTACTCACTAACTTCTACCTTCCCAAATAAAAAAAGACGTCACAACCGTGAAACCTTTACCAAATTAGGAAGTTTATCAATATAATTATGAACCCAGATTTTATGATCACCAAAAAAAAAATAATTTAATCCTTACAAAACAAAGGGGTTATAGCAAAAATATAATATATATAAAAGAAACCATGAATCCCAAGGAATGTCATACAATCATAAATGAGAAGTACCTTTTTTTTTTTTTTTTACTTTCAAGACTTACTATTTCAGACTTTCTATAAACTATTACTCATTACAACAAATAGCATTCAAACGTAGTGTTCATAACATATTTTATCTTATTTAACAAAATCCCAGCAACTTACCAACACACTGCCAACCTAATACACATCATAAGAAACCAATTTAAAGCAATTCTTCTACAATAAAATATATCCCAAATCCAGCTGAAGCATGGGAGAACAAGCAATCACACAAACTTCACATATAATCCAAAAACTCATCAAAACATTAACATGCAGACATAAGCTCAAGCTTTTAAGAAAGATTTAATGACATGCAACACAAGACCAGATTGATGCAGTATCACTCTTTCTATGTCAGCCGAACACATGCAAGCAACGGAGCCACAGTCAACGGTAAGTTGTATCAAACAATATAGATAATACATTCACTTAACAAGCAATCGAAAAAGTTTAGATTTTGGAAAAGTTTTAAAGAAACCACTCACACAAAAAATTAGCTCAACCCGAAATACCCAGCTGCTCCAAGCATCATCCTTCTCTTCACCTCACTTTCTCTCCCTCATTTATCTTTTCTTTCCCTTCTCCTTCGGCCGAACGTTCTCTTTCCTTCTTCCTTCTTTTCTCCCTTCTCTCTCTCCTTTCTCTCTTTCTTTTCTTTTTCTCGGTTTTCTTCTCCCCACTTTCTTCTTCTTCATTTGGGCGAGCAGCCCAAATTTATAAAAACAATTTTTTTCTTCTTCTTATAATAGCCCCCAAATTCTCTTATTCTAATATAACCCTGCCACATATCTTTTCCTTGCAAAAACACCCAGATTTTGTGCCCTTGCTACATGCAAACCCAACAGTTTCCATTTCTTCGTTTTCACCATAACCAAACTTTAAAATTTGACAGAAAAGTCCTCCTTATAAACAAAACCAAAGGAAATATATATTATTAGAATGGGGTTTTACACCAGTGCTCTCAGCAACAAATCTGAAACACATTAAAGAACATTTTATTGGTAATGTTAATGCACCAGGAAAGTGGAAATGGTCCAACTCTCACACCCCATATACACAGAAGAATTTAGGTCCTGGTGGTTGCAATTGAATCCCAATCCTGAAACCAGATCTGAAGCCGCCTGGAAAACATGGCTAAACAACTTACCCGGATGCCTGATCGATCATCGGATTTCATCTAACAATAGCACGATGAAATTCTGGTCATACTCTACTGTCTTCACGGCTGGAGAAGACGAGCCTGCACCCTGTACATGGTACAGAAAAAGAGGACAGTAGTCACTCAAACTGTAATTTGCTTTGAATTTCATTTATGAATGGATAAATAATAATTTAAGAAATTACAAATGGTGAAAGAGAGAGAAGAACAATATTGTGGAAGTTTCAACAACCTCAAAAGATGAGGGTTTTCCCATCCAGAAGATGGCGAATGGTGGGGACTATGAAGAAATGAAAACATAGAAGACAACCAGGGTTTCCAAGTAAACAAATGCAAGTGTTTTATTCACCATCATATTCTCTACTGGCTTTAAACTGATCTCAGCAAATGTCAAAGGCTTCTCAGGTATAGTGCTACTGATCAAGTTCTCCTATGGTGATATCAACGTCTCTAAATTTGGTTCTCACTCTTTCAATTTACTTTATTCCAGGGAACTGAAGTAGTTGAAGGCCTAGTACTCAACTCTCCCATGAAAAAAGAGTTGCTTTTTAGTGCTAAAGCTTTTTCAAAGATGATCAAGAATGTACAACTTCCTAAAGCTTTTTCTGCTCTATTTCGTTTTCAACACGGTGACATCCATCAGTTTCGAAGACTGCCAATACCTAAACAATACACACAAGCTGTAAATCTTGAGGAGGTGATTCTTAAAGGATGTAGAAGGTTGCGCCAAATCCACCCATCTTTGCTGGTTCACAAAAATATTGCTCTTCTGGATATGACACTTTGTACAAGTCTTCCAGAATATATTCATATGGAATCTCTTAAAAAAGTACTTCAGCTTTCTTCTTGCTCAAAACTGAAGAAGATTCCAAAGTATGGATTGTCTATCAGAGCTTGCTTTAGACAAAACTGCTATTAATGAACTACCGTTATCTATTGAACTTCTGACCGGACTTACTACGTCGAATTTGTCATGCCTGAACTGCTTGAAATTAACCCGCTGCAATAGTAAGCCATTTTCAATGCTGAACGAACACCTTAATAAGCTTAGTCTTTTTTCTCTCTTGATATCTGTTGGTCTACTAGACATTATCTAACAGTATTTGTTCTTTTTGGATACAAGCAGTGTCAAAACTAAGAGAGATATTTGACCTCAATAAGAGGCAAAGGCAGTTCCAAAATATGGATGTGTGTATACTGTGAGAGATTCTATTTTGCTCCCGATCCCATTATTCGCTTCGAAGAGGAGTTCGCCGAAGTTGTGTCACACCATCTTTGGATACTATATTTTCCTCGTCACAATTACAAACTCAATAAATCTGATCATTCTAAACATAATCATGTGGGTTTAAGATTTCAGGAAAGCTGGAGATTGAAGATCCTGTCCAGTATACGAGTATGATGTCAAAAGTGTTTTACAAAATAATGAGCTCCAATCATGATTTTAGAATTTGAATGATGTTATTGGATGAACTACTCGACGTCATGCTAGTATGATGGAGCTAATTTTGTGTGGGAATTAATTGCTTTATATAGGTTTTTGTAGACGACAAAATCTACGGTTATGGAATGGGGGGTATGATCCCATGAGGTTGAGGCCACCAACAATCTACTATACCTTCACACACAAGAAAACAAGCGTAAAGTAAACGAAAAACACCGAAGTGGTATTTGCCGTAGGCTCTCCGACGCTCAAGTCAGCAAGGCTAAATGAGGCTAATTTAGTGAGGGTTAGGAAAAGAGAGGTTTATCAGAAGTTTAGTCGGTAAATGAGGCTAATTTAGTGAGGGTTAGGAAAAGAGAGGTTTATCAGAAGTTTAGTCGGAGAATAGAACTATGGCAGTGATATATAACTCTTAAGGGTGAGAACTATAGGGTTAGAAGGTGTAATACTGAATGCCTTGTGAGAGGGCGGGCCTCTGTTTATAGAGCAGTTATAGGATCTTCGAATCCTAATAGAAGCATGAGTCCTTGGTGGTTGTGGTTTAGTGAATAGGAAAGTCTTTGATTTCCTTGCCTTAGTAGGAGAGAGAGTCTTATTTAATCAAAGATTCGGATCTTAGACGAATTAGGATAGTGATAGGTCTTTTCGAAGGAATCCGGATAGTACCGAAATAGGAAGTAGGCAACCTTGGGGTTTAAGTAAACCCTAGGTCCAATAGGTGATTTCAGATCAATGGACTTGGGCCTAGATGAACTGATGATGAGGCCTAAGGGGATCGAGGCCTTATTGATGGGGCTCAAGTAGTGATCCTAACTAGAAGCATAAAAATACATTATATATACACTGACTGTTTACTTTATATATACATTTTATTTATAAAAAAAAATCGTGATCCTAACTAGAAGCATAAAAAAAAAAAAAAAACATTTGCTTTAAGCTGACTTTGTCAATGATTCTAAACCAATACTATAACGAGACCTTAGGATGCATGGAATTTGTACTCATATGTATATATAATCCACCATTCCATTCTTCATTTGATATAATTTTAAGATCTTACCCCTTTCACAAACAAATAACAACAAAAAGAATGAGTGTTTTCAGTAGACATTTCCTCTTGTTTGTGTTACTTGTAACTAAAACTCGAGTTTTGTCAAGGTGTGATAGAACTATTGTAAAAATCATAAACGGATTAGGCGATGGAACAAATCTCACTGTTCAGTGTAAATCAAGAGGTGATGATCATGGAAAACATGTACTTAATGATCCACAATGTTCTTACACATTTTCATTATTTGAACTTGACCAATATGGTGGCAAAATACAACACTGCATTTTCGCTTGGAAAAATGAATCCCATCAATTTGATATTTGGGAACATAAAAGAGATTATAGTAGATAAGGAGTTTCGCTCTTGGACGATAAAAGCAAAAGGTCCTTGTTACAATGAAAACGATCAGGAAAAGTGTCTTGATTGTAGTAAAAAAAATACCATTTCAAGTAAAAATACACGATTCTTGATCAACGTGTGTTTTTCACATAAAATTAATGGTTCTTAGACGGAATTTAGTTATATTTGAAATATAGTTGAATACGCTATGTAGTTCTCATATTTGAGTACATATATAATATATCTATTTGGTTGCATTGCTAATGTTGAAGTATAGGAGCCTTAGGAGGAGATATTTGTTGAAAAATAACGTTAAAACACACACAATAACGAAACAGAAAAGTAAAGAAGACAAACGATTTACCCTGATTCATTCCAATAAAGAAAGTACGTCTAACATTCAAATAGAGTAGAACAACACTATTGAGATAATGAAAATTGTTTATTCACGTATTTTGATGTTATTTCTCGATAGAAAACAAAATTCAAATAATATTTTCATTTGTATTTGATATTTTTTCAAAATCATTATTTTGGCACGAGTAAACTTGAACTTTATATGGAGTCAAAAGGATTATCTTCAGGGACTTATCAACAAAACCGAACTGGTTTTAATTTGTCTTCATAATATAATAATGTTTATATAATGTCTTTATAAGAATACATAGTTTAGAATTTCATAAGTTCTTAAATATTTCTTAACCTCTTAGAAATAAAAAATGAAGAGATTTGGAGAATTATGATTAGTTCTTCAAAATGAGTATCAAGGTGTTAATGGAGATCGAGGTGCTGACCAAGTTGATGTTCCCAAATATTCTCAAGATCCTTTGCAAGGAATTGGCGGTCCAATGACTAGGGCAAAGACAAAAAAGATGAAAGAGGCTTTGCAAGGCTTGATCATGGAAGTGCAATACAAAGAGGCTGTATTAGAAGACTCTAAGACTAAATTCAAAGATATCAAAGCTTCACCAAGGATTAAAAGCCCTCTTATATGAATTAGCAATGTTTACATTTTCTCAATGCATCAAACATCCCTGCTTGCCCCAAGTTTCTAGAGTTATCAACGCAACTGGAAAATTAGCATTCAAAAAATTCATATTCTTAATGACACAAAATTTATTGCTTGACAATTTCAAACAGAAAGTCAAATAAATAAGATAGTGGTAAGCCCTAGCTATGAAGTTTTAATTTAAATTTTTCAGGTCCGCTTTCATACTATCTATGAATTCTTGTCCTCCAGCAGCTTCCCAAATACAAATTACAACAAAAGGGGACGTAGCTCTTTTTTTGACACGCTTTGGAAACGTACTACGAGAATGTTTTACAAGCTGACATTACTCACAATTTAAAGACGATAAAGAAGATAAACCGAGGATCATCTTCTGAAGTTTTACCAGACTGGGATGACCCAACCGGTTATGAACGAGAAGAGGAGTTAGAGACAGTGCATGCAATGGGGGCAGAAGGTATCTTGAGATGATAGAGGCCCTGTGACTCATGTCCTGCACCAATCATCTATCCAGTGCCTCGGTCCTATATAACAACAGAGTCATTATCAAAAGTGATAGAACAATTCAAAGAGTGTGTAAGTTTACTGACAGACACAAGATTAAAAGGACAATGAGGAATATACAGGACAGAGTCCAAAGCCAAAGAAGGAAGTGGTTGTGCACGACGTATAGTTTTAACAACTGCTTTGGACCCATTAGCTAAGGTAACATAAGGCAAGGTGGTAGTATTAATAAGATGAGAAAGTAAACGGGGGTTACTAGAGATATGATCAAATGCATCAGAGTCAAGGACCCATGACCCTAAAGAAGAAGACTGAGTGAGGCATGCAACTGAATTACTCGATTGAGCAATAGAAGCAACAGATGAGGAAAACTGCTTGGTTGCCTAAAACTTAAGATATTCTTCATAATCAACACCAGTAAGAGTCAAGGAAAGCTAACCATGGCTTTCAGAAGATTCCAATGAAGATCAGTATAAGCAACATTGGCATCCCAAATAGGTCGACCATGTAATTTGTAGCATTTCTCCCTGATATGCCCGCACTAATGACAGTAACTACACTTGGGGTGACCTCCCCTACCCCCATGATCCCCCTGTTCACTTTTAGCAGTATGTTGAGATTGAGAAGCCAGGACATAAGAATCAACAAGGGAAGATCTTACAATACCATGGAGGAGACATGAAGTAACTGAGCAAACACTTCATCGAGAAAAGGCACATTAGCACTTGCCAGAATCTGATCTCGTACTAGAGTGAGATCAGGGCTGATAGCGACAAGAGTGAGAATCATGAAAAAATTGTCTCGTGGTGTCAGATCTTCTACTGCAGACTTGCCGACAGGCAATAACAAATTAAATTATACCTTAAGAGAAGCCATCCTGCCAAGGAAGTCTGACATACTCATATCTTGTTGTTTGAGATTAACCATACTAGACATAATAGAATATAAGCTTTGGATATCATTGTATAAAGCAATTTGTCTTTTTACTATACATCAACACAAGTTCTGTATATTTTATAAATAGGGTGAAGTGGAGGGTCAATCGTCACCCATAATAAACTACATAATAAAGCATCAGTCTTTACCCAGACTGCCTTATCTTCTTTGATATCTTCAGTCTTAGTGGTCAAGTGATCTTCCAAGCCTTGTCCATACACCAAGATTCAACAGAAGCGGCCCATGAGGAATAATTAGAATAATTAGAGCTACCTATTAATTTTTCAATTGTGATTGGAGGAAGAGAGAAGAATGAAACAAAACCTGATTTAGAGTAGGATCCTTCAGGAGACATGATCAATTTATGAGAGAGATTGAACTGATCTGGGCAGTATCAAAAAAAAAATTCCAACGACAAAGGATTTTTTTGGCGACGGTGACGATGTGGCAAGCATCGAACGGTGATGAAACCCAAGGTTCTGCTCGCTAATGTTGTCTAAGGCTATTGGTGCTAGCGGTGAGATGTCACGCTCGTTGAAGAAGGAGATCGGAGTAGAAACTACCAGAAAGTCGATTGGCACGTGGAGGCGCGTGGGACGATGAACGACGATTATCTTTTGAGGGTTTGACGACGAGAAAGAGACGAATAGGCTGGTGTTGTCAAATCTCAGAGTCGCCACTAGATGGAGGCAGCCTAAACTTCACTGAAAAAGATCACCAGCAAAAAAAAAAAATTGTCAAAACAGAAAAGAAGAAGAGAAAAAAAAAAAAATTCTAGGGTTTCTAATTTCTTTGCTCTGATACCATGTGAAATCAGAAGAGATTTTTACTTCATATTATTGTGAAAAGAATACACCAATATATACACATCCAATGAATCAAAATAAGGAATGAAATAATCTAGTTTCCTAATCTAGAAATCTTATTCCTAATATACCAGATTTTGTACAACTTATGGTTGTCAAATCACGATTCGTATCGTGTATCGAAAACCTAATTAATTAATGGATTTTATGATATTATTGACTTTAAATTATAGTATTACATAATCAAAATTAATCACAAAATTAAGAATTTATATCATTTCATTTCAACCATTCATATCATTTCCAAAATCAATGTTAATATCTATATCTCCACTTGTGTTATTATTATCATGCAAGATGAGCAACACATATTCCTCTTTACTTTCTCCATACAAAATAGGTATATTCGGATGGGTTTTAGTGAACCGGACCCAGATTCGACCCGAAATTTTTTTTAGGCCTTCGGCTCAAATTAATAAAGTTGTATCGATTTGTATCAATATTTTTAAGGATACAAACCAATACGTATCGTATCGTAGGATACATATCAACGTACCGAAATGTTTATGATATACTCTTTGATATGTATCGTTAGCGACCTATATCGAATCGTATCGTAGGATATATATCGTATATCGTAGGATACTAATAATCATGGTACACAACTCAACAAATCCAACAATTTTCAAGTGGAAAATTGATAATAAAGTTCTGCCTGAAAGTTATCCATCTAATATGGAGGATTCAACAAGTAAAAACATGCTAAGGTTATAATTAAGAATAAATCATTGTCCAACAAACTAATGCAAACCATATTTTGAAAGAAGTTGCAGCCATAAGCAACAAGGAATAATAAGTTCTTAAAATCATGTCTTATATAGTAATTCTAATCTTTTGGTAGAGAGATTAACATCCAAGCTATGAATGAACCTAGACATGTATCCTTAGTGCACACTATACAATATCAAGGAAGACAAGTTTCATGAGGAAAAGAAAATCATACAAAGTTAATGTTACGTGGCCATAATCATAAATGAGGCTATGAATAATGAAGCAGTATATGTAAAATGTTGAGAAAAAGATAGAACTTCATGAATTAACTATAATTAACTATGAATGAACCTGAAAGACAAGCTCAATTGCTCATATACAGTAGTGTCTATATGCGTGGCAAACAAAAACTAAAGGATCTAAATCAATTTATAACAAATGTATATGAGAATGAGCAAAGATCAGTTAGCTTTCTCTTAAGTGAGGATTATATTCATGATTGTTGTAAATCCTCCATGTTCTAAAATCTTTGTGTCACTCTCATGGAGAAAAATGAGTGGCCTTAAAACAAAAACATAGTGTGCTCACATATAGTATGGGAAAAATAACTATCCTAATCAAACAAAGGAATAATGTGCTCGTAAATCCTCCGAGATAAAGTAAAATCCCAATCACATAACAAGTAATGCAATTTCTATACACCTTGAAGTTCAAATATATCACAAAAATAAACAATAAAGAAAAGCTAGCACGAACTAGGTGAACTTTTCATGATAGAAAAAATTATCTCAACAAAACAGGAGGCACACCTGGGCAGCTGCAACAGCTTCTTCTGCTTCTTTGAGCCATACAAGTACTTCACCTGCAGCTTGTACAGCTTCAGCAGTATCCCGCAATTGACTTCTCATCCCTAAGAAATCTCTTCTCTTTCTCTCTTTCAGCTTTCAATGCTGAAATTTCAGCTGCAAGAGCATTTATGAACTTAGATTCAGCTCCCCTTACTCCTGCTCTAGTAGCCGCTTTCTTAACATCATCTATTCCTTCCTAAATCTTTATGTGCCTTGCAAACAATTGAATATGCTTTTCCTCAAGATCTGCATACTGTTCCAGCATGCGTGCAATTCCCTCCATAGCCATCTGCATTGCTTCCTTCAACTCTTCTGTACATTGCTTTTCAGCATCAAGTTCCTGTTTTTGCTTTTCTGCTAAGGACCTGCTAGCTTCAAGTTCGATCCTCAATTCTTCTGCAAGATAGATCTACTTGCTCTCTACCTTAGTCCAGTGGATTCTTTCTCGTTCAAGTTTCTCCTCAGCAATATCTTCGACTGACTCTAGGATTGTAGTCACAGGTGGTGCTAGATTAGGATCACATATTCATATGCATGTCTCAAAAAATTCTGTCAACAAGACAATAAGAGTCTAAGGAAAGTGGGTTTTAAGTGGGACCGCTTGTGACCCCTCCACTTTCTTGGGAATTTTCCTGGTGCGTATTGAACCATAGTAACACTTACTACTATATCAAGTTCCTGTGAATTATTTGATTTTATACCTCATCACCCCTACCACAAAAATGTCACCAAAACCTCCAAATCGTCAAAGAACTGTTCGAGATGTTGCAATTGAGAAATTAAGAAACCAAATCAAAGAACTACAAGAACAACTTGCAAGACAAGGAGTCACACGAGATCAAGATGATGAAATCGGTAATAGCTCCAACAGTGAAGGTGAGGGCACCAATCCATTTGGGGAAGAGTCTTTATCTCGAGATGAATCTCCTAGGTTCCGTCCGAGGGGTCGAGGCAGTGAATTTGGATTTCAAGCTTCAAAGTAGACATTCCTGAGTTTGAGGGAAGACTTCAGCCAGATGATTTTATTGACTAGTTACACAAGGTAGAAAGAATTTTTAAGCTTCAAGATGTTCCTGATGAGAAGCGTGTGAAACTGGTTGCAATAAAATTGAAAAGATATGCATCTATATGGTGGGAGAATTTGAAACGGCAGCAAGAAAGAGAGGGCCGTCAGAAGATCAAAACATGAGAGAAGATGCGCCAAGAACTCAAACATAAGTTTCTTCCAGCACACTATCGATAAGACACTTTTCTTCAATTTCATAATTTAAGACAAAGAATCATGTCGGTAGAAGAGTATACGATGGAGTTTGAGCAACTTTTTCTGAAGTGTGATATCCATGAACCAGCAAAACCATCACTCGTTATCTGGGAGGTCTTAATATAGAGATTGCAGATGTCGTACAATTACAACCATACTGGAATCTCTACAACCATAATGTAGAGATTACAGATGTTATCTAGTTGGCGATTAAGGTTGAAAAGCAACGGGCACGGAAGAACACTATAAATTCCATTAGACAAAGGGAGACTACAACAAACTATGGAGAACAAAGCTTAGCACCCGTTCCAAATCCTACAGTAAATTCCTTCAAGCCTCTTTATAGAAATGATAAAGAGGGTGATTCTAGTCGCACTTCTAATGCCGCTTCAAGAAAATGTTTCAAGTGCCAAGGCTTTGGGCATATCGTTTTTGATTGTCCAAATCGAAGAATTGTTTCACTTGTGGAGGAAGAAGTTATTGAAAATCATGCTGAGGAGGTGAAGTAGAAGTGCTTGATGAGGACATAATAGAAGTACATGTTGATAATGGAGAATCCCTTGCGGTACGCCGCAGTCTGAGCACCGTTATGATGACCAAAGACGCAAGTTGGCTTCGTCATAATATTTTCCATACAAAGTGCACATCCAAAGGGAATGTTGTAACGTCATTATTGATGGGGGTAGCTGTGAAAATGTTGTTGTCAATTATATGGTAGAAAAACTGAAGCTTTCAACCATAGCACATCCTCATCCTTATAAACTGCAATGGTTGAGGAAAAAAAACGAAGTCAAAGTGTCCAAGCGTTGTTGTGTTCAATTTTCAATTTTCTATCGGGGATAAGTATCGGGATATCAGGATAAAGTTTGGTGTGATGTTGTCCGATGGATGCTTGCCACTTATTATTGGAACGCCTATGTGTAGTATGATCGTCAAGTTCTTCATTGTGGATACAAAAACATGTATTCTTTCAAAATGGATGGGGAAAATTGTTTGAAGAAACCAGAAGAGCCTACAACATTTATCACGAGATCCGGTCTTGAGAAAGCTTGTCGGGAAATAAACCAGGTGTGTTTGTTACTATTGTGCGACGAAAATGAAATGTCTTTTACCTTGCCTGAGAAAGTCAAGCACTTACTTCAAGAATTTTCTGATATTGTGCCGGATGAGATACCTCCTAGGTTGCCACCAACGCGAGATATTCAACATGCTATTGATTTCAGTCCTGGCTCTGTCATTCCAAATAAACCAGCGTATCGCATTATTTTTAAAGAACATGATGAAGACGTGAAACTCGATGGCAAGTCTCTTCTAACCCCGGAAGAATGATGCGGGAGCATAAAAGAAAAAGGAAAAGAAATTAAATTAAATTAATTATATTTATATTGACTTTTGTTTTGTCCCACATGGGAGAGATATGCTTTACTTTTTCACTTGGAAGGCTATAAATAAAAGCCTTACTTTGTCCCTTGTAATCATCATTGAATATTACTTTCTCTTCCTCTTTGAGGTTGTAGTTATCTTTGGATTAACCAACCAAGGTAGCTTTTTTGGCTATTATCGCCATAGCGGAGTTTATTCTAATTTCACCACGATTGACATCCATAATGGGGTTTTCAACCTCGCTAAAATTGGTGTTTCTCGCGACGTCCTGGCGTCAACTTGGTATTAAACGCCGGGACGTCGCGAGAAACCCCAATCTTGGCGAGTTTGAAAACCCCACCATGGATGCCAATTGTGGTGAGGTTAGAATAAACCCCGCTATGACAATAATAGCCAAAAAGACCGCCTTGGTTGGCTAAGCCAAGGATAACTATAACCTCAAAGAGGAAGAGAAAGTAATATTCAATGATGATTATAAGGGACAAAGTAAGGCTTTTATTTATAGCCTTCCAAGTGAAAAAGTAAAGCATATCTCTCTCATGTGGGACAAAACAAAAGTCAACATAAATATAATTAATTTAATTTAATTTCTTTTCATTTTTCTTTTATGCTCCCGCATCATTCTTCCGGGGTTAGAAGAGACTCGCCATTGAGCCCCACATCTTCATCATGTTCTTTAAAATTCATGCGGTATGCTGGTTTATTTGGAATGACAGAGTCAAGAATGAAATCAATAGCATTTTGAATATCTCGCGTTGGTGGCAACCTAGGAGGTATCTCATCTGGCATAATATCAGAAAATTCTTGAAGTAAGTGCTTAACTTTCTCAAGCAAGGCAAGAGACACTTCATTTTCGTCGTACAATAGTAACAAACACACCTGGTTTATTTCCTGACAAACTTTCTCAAGACCAGATCTCGTGATAAATGTTGCAGGCTCCTCTAGGTTCTTCAAACGATTTTCTGGTCTCGTTTTTAAAACTTACTTTTCCTTTTACAAATTCATATTCATCTTATTGTGTGATTATTTTTTCCATAGTTTTAGTATTATATTTTCATCTAACAATCAAATATTTAAAATAAAACAAATTGTTTCAATGATTATGAAAATTTAGGGTTAGAGTTTATGTAAGATTAAATGTTAAAAATTAAAACAAAAATATAAAATAGAGTATAAGTGTATTTAGAAATTATAATGTTATTTCTAGTAACTTTAATTAAAATTAAACTTGTCAAAAGAAAAACTAAATTTAAAAGTGAGAGATAGGGGCTAAAAATCTATTGAGAGGATATATTGGCACTCCTATTAATGAGTTAAAGAAACTCTGCTTTTTAATAACTTTTGTAATGTCAAAATTTATCACTATATTAAATTATCAATATTAAGTTTAATTTCTAATTCTTTACAAATAATTTTGACACCCCACATTTATCTTATTTAATTTCTAATAATTTAATCAAAATTGAATTAGAAAATAAAAAATTATCCAAATTGCAGTTAATATAACAAGTTTACCCTCCTATAATATTCATAATTGAACAAAGAAATTACTGATTTACCCTTACTTTTATATCTTAATAATGTAAGCCTAATTTTCATCTAATAGATAATGAAGACTTTTCAACTTATATTTTTATAAATTTAGTCTTTATATGATGAATCTAATCCACCAAATAGTTATTATCCAAGTACTTGAAATTCCTCAACAAGATATTCTTATCTCCAAAGGAGTTTTGATTTCCTTATTATTAAGGGGAATCGTTATTGCACTAGATCATACTCAACCAACTAGTCGAGGTATTGACTACCAGTCTTGAAGTTTCAGTCTAGGTTAATGCCATTTACACCCCCTAAGATTCAAGAAATTGATAGTTAGACCTTTCAATTATAAAAAATGAAGGATCAAATGACTTGGTAAATTAGACTTTTAAAACCTCCGAATGTCACTTTATCACAATATCCTCAAATTAAAACTCTTAGTGACTTAAAGATGTTTCTCTAGTGCAATATATATATATGGCAAATGGCAAGCAATTGAAAATGCTTGAACGAAAAAATAAATTGCACAAATGTAAAGAGATAAGGGAAAAGAAAAGCAAACACAACGATACATAATGGTTCGGCCCCAACCCGATCTATGTCCACTCCTTTTAAGCTATCCTTCTTAGAGTATTCTATAATCTCCCTTAGTTGATCACCCAACCAAGCAAATCCAATACAAATAGCTTTCCTCCAAGTGTTATTAAACATTTACACACAATTGTTTCACAAGGTGCAATTGGAACCCCTCTCTCACACACTAAGACTTACTTTCTCTTAGTAGAATTATCTAGAAACCCGAGAATAAACCTCACTCTTTTACAACTCGAAATTTGATTGATAAAACAATGAAAAACTCTCTCAAAGAGTAGATGAACAACTGTATAGCTCAAGAAACCTAATCTACAAAAATCCAAGTTTAGGATTTAGCAAGGGTTTAATTTAGAATATGATATTTGTATGTGAAAGCTCCAAAAGATTGGTATAAGATTGTTTGATTTCTTTTGTTCTGAAAGAGATGAAATTTCACAGAATATAAAGTTATTTCAGAATGGGTTTTGCTTAATTTATATATGGGAGTGCAAAAATATAGTCATTATACCTAAAAACGAACTTTGAAAATCGTAGAAATTGGTCGACCATTTCCAATCCGATAGATTGTTTCCAATCCAGTCGACTGAATTTGAGGTGGTGCCTATGTGGTGCATAGGGATGGGCATTTTCCCCGTCCCGTCGGAGACCCGGACCGAATGGGGAGGAGATTCCCCGAATGGTTTGGAGACAAGACCAAGTCGAGGCCAAAATTCAATCCACAGGGCTGGGGACAGGGTTAGTCTTGTCCTGGCCCGTCCCGCCCCGCCGTATATATATATCTTCCTACCTTCTACTCGTTGTGAAACACTTATTTAGACATAATAGTTCAATGGTTATAAACATAAAATTAGCAACTGACTTTACACAGATCTAGCAATTATGATAGTGATAAAAAAAAAAAAAAAAAAAAAAGGGCACTTTGACCCAACGTCTACCTCAACAAGTCAATAACACAATCCCAGTAAAATACGAAATTTTGACTTGACTACTTTATTACTCTAACTGGTATGGCAAGGTGTTTGGGTAATACAATTGGGATACTATTAAAAATGAAATTAATTTATTTTTGTATATAAAAGATTTTGTCACAGATAAAAGACCTTTTTGCTAAAGATATATTAGTGTATCATGAATTGTTAAACCGAGGACAGCAAACTTCTTTTCCCCCACTCCATTAACCATATTCTTCTTCAATTACCCAATAAAACTTGCAATTACGGTAATACAAAAGCCTTCAATAATAATACAACTACAAGATGAAGATATTCAATTGCACAAGTATTTACATATTGTTTATTATGGGTACAAAAGAATTGCCCTCTATAGCGAACAATTTGGAGAAAGAATTCAGAACAAAATGTCTTCAGCAGCAAAAACAAAAGCTGATGAGAAAAATATAGATGAACTCATCTTTCTGTGCACAGGTATTACGAAAAGAATTTACTCCTAAGCAAAACATAATGCTTCCAAATAATCGTCAACATATGCTAAGCAAGGCCAGTGATCAGTTCTAATTCGAACTAAAGTTGAGTTATCAGATACTTCCATTCGAAATAGAAGATGGAACCTTGGGGGAAGAAATATCAAAATGAGAAAGCAACCCATATTTCTTTTACTGATATTAACCTGACCTTCTCCTTCATTTTCATCCCCGATGTAAGTAAGATGCAGAGGCCCTGGCTCAATATCAGTACTGAAGTTACTACCATCAAGAAACGAATCAGAGGCCAAATCCTTCCAGATGATATCCATAATGATTCCACCATCCTTCACAATGTTGATAAGTTGCTCTCCAATCACGCTTACAACAAAGGGTGCCAGGTAGCGTTCTGTAGCCCTAATCAAAGTGTCTGCAGGAACTTCAAGTAGCTTGACTGACTGGATTCCATTTATTGCTGCAACCCCCTTGCCTCCTTTCAATGTAAAAGTCTCCCGCCCTGTGTTGGAAGAGGTACTACATGCCTCCCAAAGAGCACTGAACAAATCAGAGTAATAAAGAGGTATTACATCTTCTGGTATATCCGGTGGGGAAATAGCCTTGAGAAACATGTCTTCTATGCCTACTGTGATACTCTGAAGCTGGCCATATATGATCTGACCATTTTCTGCATTTGTTTCAATAAAAACATCGACAAGACCAGGTGATGGTTCGGAGGGTTCCAAATCAATAATTACATGAGCTCGAAAGCTTTCCTCTTCTCCAGAACCATTTTCTACAGGAACATCTAGTGAAACCATTTGATCAGAAAAACTACCCTTTCTTGCAGGTTCACCTAGAAGAAAAGGTATGTGACACGAAGGAATAGACCCATATGGTGCTGAGGATGAAAATTTAAGCACGGTAGCATATATGGCTGGAAGGGAATCTACTCCATCCAACCCACCCATAGAGGAATCATCTCCCCACAAATGATTGAAAGGCCCAGATTCAAATCTCAAACTACATGATATTCTAACCTTCAGCCCTTCCACATGCCTGAAGTCAGGAATACAAGAAAAGTGCCTCCTGAGTATTCCTAATATTTCTGAAATTTTAGAATCCATGACACGTAATGGTTCAAGTGGCTGATTGATATTTTCTGCTTTAGACACAATCTGATGATCAATACTGCCATCAAGTTCCCTTTCATAAACAACAGGTTCAGTGTCCCTAATGTTGTCTATAAAACCAGATTTATTACTCCCAATACCCATGGTTGATAACGACAAGGACCAAGATTGTTTGACTAGTGGTGGTATCACACGCTCAAGATGAACACAAGATGAGATGTTTTTGGACCTCTTGATATCATGATAGTGCCTTGGAGACTGAATGTTGAAGAATGAATTCGAATGTGGAGATGGTGCTATGCCAAGAAGTTGCTCCCCATGATTAAGTACGCCTCTGAGCTTCCCTCCTGGTATACAAATCAGCAGTCGCAAGTAGATCCTGCAAAATTCCATGATCATTTAGAAGCCAATGACATGAACTAAAATAAACTACATCACTTCCGTACCAGAAATAATAAAAAATTGACATCAAAAATGATATGGGATAAAAAATAACTATGCTTTTGTTGTCAAACCTTGCATGATCACGAATCTCCAAATCAGGGAAGTACAGGCAGGTGAATGCAAGGAGGCGTGATAGTCCAATGAATAATCTAGAGCTATGATGGTGCATCAGCATGGTTCGGCAATTCCCAAGCACTCTACTTCCCTGAGACCAAGACTTCAGTCCTGTGTCTGGGCCATGCTTCTCAACGAGGAAAGCCATTAAGTTAGTGAGCAGCTCTAACAATCCTTGAGGAGGTATTGTATCATTTTCAGCAATTCTATCAAATATTGGGAAGTAAGAAACTAATTTATAATCTATGATGACTCTTGGAAGCAAATGCTCATCAAGTTTTTGAAGCAAACACTCTCCCAACCAACGATGCTTTTGACAGCCTATCAAGCGATCAATGAAAGCTACAATGACTGGGACCAATCTCTGAAACTTTAATGTCATGTCCACTAGCATGCCCTGGAACATCAAAGTTGTAGACATGAATAATGAGTGATTCCGTAGCTTGTATAATAAAGCAGTTCTAAAACAAAAATAAAATCCATAATTGTACATCAATACACCAAGCCTCCAGATCACCAACTCTATTTTTCTCTCTAATTTTTAAAATTAAAGAGCGATGAAAGATATTGTTGAATCTAAACACAGACATTGCCGACATCAGTAAAAATTTCTGTTTAAATTCAATTTTTTAAAATGACAACTTTGGATTAATTTTCTTTTGGATCCAAAACAATGTTTTACACATGATCCATATCAGAAAGTAATTAAATAGGAAAATACTAGGAAAGCAAAACCTATTGAAGAGACAATATGAATTTTCTAGAGGCAAAACTGTTACAATCACATTGAATTTACTTTTAATTTATAATTAAACATTGCCCAAAATCCTATGAAAATATACATACAGTACATCCAGGGACAATAATTAGCTCGCAACTATATGACTCAGACCTTAGAGGGGAAAACAGAAAAGGATAATGAAAATTAGAGTAACAATAAATATCAATATACTGATGTAAATTAACATGAAAGAATCACTAGTTAGATCTGTATGACAAATGTTGAGTGCTAACAATTAATTTCATTTCCTTCATAAGATGGGAAATCAGAGAGCAAAACTGTTTCAAGGATGTCAACTGTTATTGAAATGTCATTTCTACTCCGTTGGACCGAAAAATCTTAACCATTAATGACTAGATCTTTGGAGTGGCATAAGCAATATTTCTAACTTAAACAACCAAGAAAAATAATTAATCCCTTGCATTCCACATCACATGACAAACGAAAATCAGTTTCCTCCAAGCCCAAGTAGAGGTTCAAAGTACCCAAATCAAGCCGTCTTCTATCTGGGACCTTGCCATTGGTCAGAACTGAAGAATTGCAATTGACAAGGTATACAATTCCAAGTAAAGCACATGAATTTAATAGGATTTTACCTAGAGATATGTCTAAAGTCATAAATTTTGTAAAACAAACTTACAACCATATAAATAAGAGTCGAACTACATTTTATTGAAAGAAAACTACTAAAAAGACCCTTTTGCTTTTGACACATTAAAATATGACATTTTTCAATTGGTTTAATAGATAAGATCTTTCATTTACTTTTGTTCCATTTTAACCTTCCACAACTTTCATGCTTTCACTCTAGCAACTCTAGCGCTAAAGTGACTATAACACTAGATGTGACTCTAGCACTAGAGCCACTAAATTTGTTTTTTTATTTAATTTTTCTCCAAATTAGTGTTAGAAATTAAATATCAAAACTTCTTTAAACTAACAATCAAATTAACTAATTATATTTTATTAAGAAATAAGACATTTTATTTTGAAAAAGGAATAGTAAATGTATATAAGAGTTAATTTAATTTTCTAAAAATAAAAAAATTTCACTCTAGTGCTAGAGTCAACTAGACTCTAACGCTAGAGTTGACTGGACTCTAGCAACTCAAGCACTAGAGTGGTTTTCCGTAGCTGCTAGAGTGAAGAAGGTAAAAGTGGAAAGAAATTGAATGAAGGGTCTTATTGATGCGAACCTACCCAGATCTCTTGCTCACTCATACACAAATACTAAGGACACATATTCATATGCTGTCTCAAAAAATTCTGTCAACAAGACAATAAGAGTCTAAGGAAAGTGGGTTTTAAGTGGGACCGCTTGTGACCCCTCATTTCTTGGGAATTTTCCTGGTGCGTATTGAACCATAACACTTACTACTATATCAAGTTCCTGTGAATTATTTGATTTTATACCTCATCACCCCTACCACAAAAATGTCACCAAACCTCAAATCGTCAAAGAACTGTTCGAGATGTTGCAATTGAGAAATTAAGAAACCAAATCAAAGAACTACAAGAACAACTTGCAAGACAAGGAGTCACACGAGATCAAGATGATGAAATCGGTAATAGCTCCAACAGTGAAGGTGAGGGCACCAACCATTTGGGGAAGAGTCTTTATCTCGAGATGAATCTCCTAGGTTCCGTCCGAGGGGTCGAGGCAGTGAATTTGGATTTCAAGCTTCAAAGTAGACATTCCTGAGTTTGAGGGAAGACTTCAGCCATGATTTTATTGACTAGTTACACAAGGTAGAAAGAATTTTTAAGCTTCAAGATGTTCCTGATGAGAAGCGTGTGAAACTGGTTGCAATAAAATTGAAAAGATATGCATCTATATGGTGGGAGAATTTGAAACGGCAGCAAGAAAGAGAGGGCCGTCAGAAGATCAAAACATGAGAGAAGATGCGCCAAGAACTCAAACTAAGTTTCTTCCAGCACACTATCGATAAGACACTTTTCTTCAATTTCATAATTTAAGACAAGAATCATGTCGAGAAGAGTATAGATGGAGTTTGAGCAACTTTTTCTGAGTGTGATATCCATGAACCAGCAAAACCATCACTCGTATCTGGGAGGTCTTATATAGAGATTGCAGATGTCGTACAATTACAACCATACTGGAATCTCTACAACCATAATGTAGAGATTACAGATGTTATCTAGTTGGCGATTAAGGTTGAAAAGCAACGGGCACGGAAGAACACTATAAATTCCATTAGACAAAGGGAGACTACAACAAACTATGGAGAACAAAGCTTAGCACCCGTTCCAAATCTACAGTAAATTCCTTCAAGCCTCTTTATAGAAATGATAAAGAGGGTGATTCTAGTCGCACTTCTAATGCCGCCGTCAAGAAATGTTTCAAGTGCCAAGGCTTTGGGCATATCGTTTTTTGATTGTCCAAATCGAAGAATTGTTTCATTGTGGAGGAAGAAGTTATTGAAAATCATGCTGAGGAGGTGAAGTAGAAGTGCTTGATGAGGACATAATAGAAGTACATGTTGATAATGGAGAATCCCTTGCGGTACGCCGCAGTCTGAGACCGTTATGATGACAAAGACGCAAGTTGGCTTCGTCATAATATTTTCCAACAAAGTGCACATCCAAAGGGAATGTTGTAACGTCCTTATTGATGGGGTAGCTGTGAAAATGTTGTTGTCAATTATATGGTAGAAAAACTGAAGCTTTCAACCATAGCACATCCTCATCCTTATAAACTGCAATGGTGAGGAAAAAAAACGAAGTCAAAGTGTCAAGCGTTGTTGTGTTCAATTTTCAATTTTCTATCGGGGATAAGTATCGGATATCAGGATAAAGTTTGGTGTGATGTTGTCCGATGGATGCTGCCACTTATTATTGAACGCCTATGTGTAGTATGATCGTCAAGTTCTTCATTGTGGATACAAAAACATGTATTCTTTCAAAATGGATGGGGAAAATTGTTTGAAGAAAACCAGAAGAGCCTACAACATTTATCACGAGATCCGGTCTTGAGAAAGCTGTCGGGAAATAAACCAGGTGTGTTTGTTACTATTGTGCGACGAAAATGAAATGTCTTTACCTTGCCTGAGAAAGTCAAGCACTTACTTCAAGAATTTTCTGTATTGTGCCGGATGAGATACCTCCTAGGTTGCCACAACGCGAGATATTCAACATGCTATTGATTTCAGTCCTGGCTCTGTCATTCCAAATAAACCAGGTATCGCATTATTTTTAAAGAACATGATGAAGACGTGAAACTCGATGGCAAGTCTCTTCTAACCCCGGAAGAATGATGCGGAGCATAAAAGAAAAAGGAAAAGAAATTAAATTAAATAATTATATTTATATTGACTTTTGTTTTGTCCCACATGGGAGAGATATGCTTTACTTTTCACTTGGAGGCTATAAATAAACGCTTACTTGTCCCTTGTAATCATCATTGAATATTACTTTCTTTCCTCTTTGAGGTTGTAGTTATCTTTGGTAACCAACCAAGGTAGCTTTTTTGGCTATTATCGCATAGCGGAGTTTATTCTAATTTCACCAGATTGACATCATAATGGGGTTTTCAACCTCGCTAAAATTGGTGTTTCTGCGCACGTCCTGGCGTCAACTTGGTATTAAACGCCGGGACGTCGCGAGAAACCCCAATCTTGGCGAGTTTGAAAACCCCACCATGGATGCCAATTGTGGTGGGTATGAGAATAAACCCGCTATGACAATAATAGCCAAAAAGACGCCTTGGTGGCTAAGCCAAGGATAACTATAACCTCCAAGAGGAAGAGAAAGTAATATTCAATGATGATTATAAGGGACAAAGTAAGGCTTTTATTTATAGCCTTCCAAGTGAAAAAGTAAAGCATATCTCTCTCATGTGGGACAAAACAAAAGTCAACATAAATATAATTAATTTAATTAATTTCTTTTCATTTTTCTTTTATGCTCCCGCCTCATTCTTCCGGGGTTAGAGAGACTCGCCATTGAGCCCACATCTTCATCATGTCTTTAAAATTCATGCGGTATGCTGGTTTATTTGGAATGACAGAGTCAAGAATGAAATCAATAGCATTTTGAATATCTCGCGTTGGTGGCAACCTAGGAGGTATCTCATCTGGCATAATATCAGAAAATTCTTGAAGTAAGTGTTAACTTTCTCAAGCAAGGCAAGAGACACTTCATTTTCGTCGTACAATAGTAACAAACACACCTGGTTTATTCCTGACAAACTTTCTCAAGACCAGATCTCGTGATAAATGTTGCAGGCTCCTCTAGGTTCTTCAAACGATTTTCTGGTCCGTTTTTAAAACTTACTTTTCCTTTTACAAATTCATATTCATCTTATTGTGTGATTATTTTTTCCATAGTTTAGTATTATATTTTCATCTAACAATCAAATATTTAAATAAAACAAATTGTTTCAATGATTATGAAAATTGGGTTAGAGTTTATGTAAGATTAAATGTTAAAAATTAAAACAAAAAATAAAATAGAGTATAAGTGTATTTAGAAATTATAATGTTATTTCTAGTAACTTTAATTAAAATTAAACTTGTCAAAAGAAAACTAAATTTAAAAGTGAGGATAGGGCTAAAAATCTATTGAGAGGATATATTGGCACTCCTATTAATGAGTTAAAGAAACTCTGCTTTTTAATAACTTTGTGTAATGTCAAAATTTATCACTATATTAAATTATCAATATTAAGTTTAATTTCTAATTCTTTACAAATAATTTGACACCCCACATTTATCTATTAATTTCTAATAATTAATCAAAATTGAATTAGAAAAAAAAAATTATCACAATTGCAGTTAATATAACAAGTTTACCCTCCTATAATATTCATAATTGAACAAAGAAATTACTGATTTACCCTTACTTTTATATCTTAATAATGTAAGCCTAATTTTCATCTAATAGATAATGAAGACTTTTCAACTTATATTTTTATAAATTTAGTCTTATATGATGAATCTAATCCACCAAATGTATATTATCCAAGTACTTGAAATTCCTCAACAAGATATTCTTATCTCCAAAGGAGTTTTGATTTCCTTATTATTAAGGGGAATCGTTATTGCACTAGATCATATCAACCAACTAGTCGAGGTATTGACTACCAGTCTTGAAGTTTCAGTCTAGGTTAATGCCATTTACACCCCCTAAGATTCAAGAAATTGAGTTAGACCTTTCAATTATAAAAAATGAAGGATCAAATGCTTGGTAAATTAGACTTTTAAAACCCCGAATGTCACTTTATCACAATATCCTCAAATTAAAACTCTTAGTGACTTAAAGATGTTTCTCTAGTGCAATATATATATATGGCAAATGGCAAGCAATTGAAAATGCTTGAACGAAAAAATAAATTGCACAAATGTAAAGAGATAAGGGAAAAGAAAAGCAAACACAACGATACATATGGTTCGGCCCACACACGATCTATGTCCACTCCTTTTAAGCTATCCTTCTAGAGTATCTATAATCTCCCTTAGTTGATACCCAACCAAGCAAATCCAATACAAATAGCTTTCCTCCAAGTGTTATTAAACATTTACACACATTGTTTCACAAGGTGCAATTGGAACCCCTCTCTCACACACTAAGACTTACTTTCTCTTAGTAGAATTATCTAGAAACCCGAGATAAAACCTCACTCTTTTACAACTCGAAATTTGATTGATAAACAATGAAAAACTCTCTCAAAGAGTAGATGAAAACTGTATAGCTCAAGAAACCTAATCTACAAAAATCCAAGTTAGGATTTAGCAAGGGTTTAATTTAGAATATGATATTGTATGTGAAAGCTCCAAAAGATTGGTATAAGATTGTTTGATTTCTTTTGTTCTGAAAGAGATGAAATTTCACAGATATAAAGTTATTTCAGAATGGGTTTTGCTTAATTTATATATGGGAGTGCAAAAATAAGTCATATACCTAAAAACGAACTTTGAAAATCGTAGAAATTGGTCGACCATTTCCAATCCGATAGATTGTTCCAATCAGTCGACTGAATTTGAGGTGGTGCTATGTGGTGCATAGGATGGGCATTTTCCCCGTCCCGTCGGAGACCCGGACCGAATGGGGAGGATTCCCCGAATGGTTTGGAGACAAGACCAAGTCGAGGCCAAAATTCAATCCACGGGCCGGGGACAGAGTTAGTCTTGTCGGGCCCGTCCCGCCCTGCACCCCGCCCTTCATATATATCTTCCTGCCTTCTACTCGTTGTGAAACACTTATTTAGACATAATAGTTCAATGGTTATAAACATAAAATTAGCAACGACTCTACATGATCTAGCAATTATGATAGGGATAAAAAAAAAAAAAAAAAAAAAAAGGGCACTTTGACCAACGTCTACCTCAACAAGTCAAAACACAATCCCAGTAAAATACGAAATTTGACTTGACTACTTTATTACTCTAACTGGTATGGCAAGGTGTTTGGAATACAATTGGGATACTATTAAAATGAAATTAATTTATTTTTGTATATAAAAGATTTTGTCACAGATAAAAGACCTTTTTGCTAAGATATATTAGTGTACATGAATTGTTAAACCGAGGACAGCAAACTTCTTTTCCCCCACTCCATTAACCATATTCTTCTTCAATTACCCAATAAAACTTGCAATTACGGTAATACAAAAGCCTTCAATAATAATACAACTACAAGATGAAGATATTCAATTGCACAAGTATTATATTGTTTATATGGGTACAAAAGAATTGCCCTCTATAGCGAACAATTTGGAGAAAGAATTCAGAACAAAATGTCTTCAGCAGCAAAAACAAAAGCTGATGAGAAAAATATAGATGAACTCATCTTTCTGTGACAGGTATTACGAAAAGAATTTACTCCTAAGCAAAACATAATGCTTCCATAATCGTCAACATATGCTAAGCAAGGCCAGTGATCAGTTCTAATTCGAACTAAAGTTGAGTTATCAGATACTTCCATCGAAATAGAAGATGGAACCTTGGGGAAGAAATATCAAATAGAGAAAGCAACCCATATTTCTTTTACTGATATTAACCTGACCTTCTCCTTCATTTTCATCCCCGATGTAAGTAAGATGCAGAGGCCCTGGCTCAATATCAGTACTGAAGTTACTACCATCAAGAAACGAATCAGAGGCCAAATCCTTCCAGATGATATCCATAATGATTCCACCATCCTCACACATGTTGATAAGTTGCTCTCCAATCACGTTACAACAAAGGGTGCCAGGTAGCGTTCTGTAGCCCTAATCAAAGTGTCTGCAGGAACTTCAAGTAGCTTGACTGACTGGATTCCATTTATTGCTGCAACCCCCTTGCCTCCTTTCAATGTAAAAGTCCCCGCCCTGTGTTGGAAGAGGTACTACATGCCTCCCCAAGAGCACTGAACAAATCAGAGTAATAAAGAGGTATTACATCTTCTGGTATATCCGGTGGGGAAATAGCCTTGAGAAACATGTTTTATGCCTACTGTGATACTCTGAAGCTGGCATATGATCTGACCATTTTCTGCATTTGTTTCAATAAAAACATCGACAAGACACGGTGATGGTTCGGAGGGTTCCAAATCAATAATTACATGAGCTCGAAAGCTCCTCTTCTCCAGAACCATTTTCTACAGGAACATCAGTGAAACCATTTGATCAGAAAAAACTACCTTTCTGCAGGTTCACCTAGAAGAAAAGGTATGTGACACGAAGGAATAGACCCATATGGTGCTGAGGATGAAAATTTAAGCACGGTAGCATATATGGCTGGAAGGGAATCTACTCCATCCAACCACCACTAGAGGAATCATCCCCACAAATGATTGAAGGCCCAGATTCAAATCTCAAACTACATGATTCTAACCTTCAGCCCTTCCACATGCCTGAAGTCAGGAATACAAGAAAAGTGCCTCCTGAGTATTCCTAATATTTCTGAAATTTAGAATCCATGACACGTAATGGTTAAGTGGCTGATTGATATTTTCTGCTTTAGACACAATCTGATGATCAATACTGCCATCAAGTCCAAACAAAAACTAAAGGATCTAAATCAATTTACAACAAATGTATATGAGAATGAGCAAAGATCAGTTAGCTTTCTCTCAAGTGAGGATTTTATTCATGACTGCCAAAAATCCTACATGTTCTAAAATCTATGTCACTCTCACGGAGACAAATGAGTGGCCTTAAAACAAAAACATAGTGTGCTCAAAAATAGTACGGGAAAAATAACTATCCTAATCAAACAAAGGAATAATGTGCTCATAAATCCTCCGAGATATAGTAAAAACCCCATCACATAACAAGTAATGCAATTTCTATACACCTTGAAGTAAAATTATATCACAAAATAAAAAATAAAAAAAAGCTAGCAAGAGGTGAACTTTTCATGATACAAAAAATAATCTGAACAAAGCAGGAGGCACACTTGGGCAGCTGCAACAGGTTCTTCTGCTTCTTTGAGTCGTACAAGTACTTCACCTGCGGCTTGTATAGCTTCAACAGTATCCCGCAATTGAGCTTGAAGCCCTTTATTCTCATCCCTGAGATATCTCCTCTCTTTCTCTTTTAGCTTTCAATGCTGAAATTTCAGCTGCAAGAACATTTATGAACTTAGATTCAGCACCCATTACTCCTGTTCTAGTAGCTGCTTTTTAACATCATCTATTCCTTCCTAAATCTTTCTGTGCCTTGCAAGCAATTGAATATGCTTTTCCTTAAGATCTATGTACTGTTGTAGCATGCGTGTATGTCCTTCCATAGCCATCTGCATTGCTTCCTTCAACTCTTCTGTACATTGCTTTTAAGCATCAAGTTCCTGTTTTTGCTTTTCTGCTAAGGAACTGCTAGGTTCAAGTTTGATCCTCAATTCTTCTACAAGAGATATCCACTTGCTCTTTACCTCAGTCCAGTGGATTCTTTCTCGTTCAAGTTTCTCGTCAGCACTATTTTCGGCTGACTCTGGAATTGTAGTCAAAGGTAGTGCTAGATTGGGATCACATGAATAAGTCAATTGCAAAATTGAGTTTTTTTTTCGAGCAGATAATGAAGAAGAGTCTATATAATATTGTAACTCGCTTCTTAAATCTTGAATCCCTTCTAACAGAACTTCCCTTTCATCTAAATCACAGAAAGTTCGATAATGTTCCAGTTGCTCTTGAGCTATATTGAGTTCAATTTTTGTCCTTAAAATTTCAGGATGACTCTTAAATTTTTCCTTCTGAAGCTGTAAAAAATAAGGTCAGATATATGCACAAAATATTAATTAATGTTATCTTTAGAAATAAATTTATACTTTGGCAAGTAACCATTCTACCTCAAAGCTTAATTTCATAAGTAACAACCTAATAAAAGTATTAAAAAGCTACAATAATACCCGTCACGTATCTCATAGTGAAATGGATGCAAACACAGATGCAAACTAAATAAATATACAATTACATATGAAAAATGAAAACATGTGAAACTTGTAGGGATTTGTAATTGAGTGTTTAGCTTTACTACTATGTTAAGTAGATTTGTAACCAAAAACTTAGGCTAATATATTTTTTAGCTCTAACATACCTTATGCTCATGCATGAGGTATGCAAATTCTTCTTCGATGAACTCCTCAGTTGGCAAAACACCATCCATAAGGCTTTCAAGGCGCATAATTTTATCCTCCCTTGTCTGTCCTATAATGGCATTGCATTCTCTTTCATGCTTGTACTGTTGCACCTGCAAAGAAAAGAAGAAAAATGTCACCAATGAAAAAACAAAAAAAGAAGAAAAAGAAAGCATTATATAGTCATTGCTATTTGTTGGTAAAACAAGTAAGAAAACATACCAAACGATTAAGGTGCTTAATTTCAGAAGTTTGCTTGGCATAGAAGTCCTCTAGTGCTATTTCCCTCCTAATGGCTCCTGCCAAAACCTTCTCCACTGCCTGAGCGAAAAAGAAACATGTATATGCAAGCAGTAATGATGTTAAATTAATCCAAAATGCAGCTGAATCATTATACTTACTTTTGGAACTTGCTTCACGGACTTGTCCGCAGAGTGAGTCAACAAAAGGTACCAACTGAAGATTTGAGCTCTCATTCCCCTCTTTGACATCTAGCTGCATTCTGTTCTTGCAATGGTTATATAAGAATAATTTTGTATCTTCTTTTGGCATCTCACCATTTTGAGAAGTTTGCACGCTGATGTCAACTTTGGCAACAGGCAAAACTGGTTTAAAATCAGTGGGTCTTAATGAGAACCTGTTGATGTTTGTACACCGGAGATTACAAAGAAAAGAAAGAGAGCAATTTGAGAGTAAAGAGAGTTGTGTATATTCTCTATTTTCAATGAGTTTTCATTACAACTAATAAAGCAAAAGTCAAACTGTTTACACCAACTTTGCAGTCATATTATAACCTGAATTAACCTAAAGCCACACACTTAATACCAACTAACAACAACTATTACAACACATCCCTTATAACCTGGGAATACATATCTACCATTACAAAATAAGTTATACTTGCTGCATCTCAAAATGGACCCCCGGTAGATTGTCTTTCAGTTTTGCCACCAAATCATGTTCAAAAAACCAACCAGTAAACTGTTGCATTTCCAGCCAAGTATCAATGTTCAACACTCCTCCTTGATGGTTGGCTAGAAACACCAAGTCTGAATCTGAATTCTTCAAACTTGGCTTTATAGATAGCTTTGGTCATAATGTCAGCCACTTGTGATTCACTCCTGCAGTGTATCAGTTTCACTTCACAATTTTGCTCAGCCTCTCTCACGGCATGAAACTTTATTTTTATGTGTTTTGTTCGTCCATGGTGCACTGGATTTTTGGCCATAACTACTGCAGATTGATTGTCACACATGATGGCAATAGGCTTGATCTGTTTCAGCTTCAAATCTTCAAGGATCTTCCTTAGCCAAATGGCTTGATTCATAGCTGCAACAGCAGATATATACTCTGCTTCTGCTGTGGATTGAGCCACGGTTTCTTGCTTCATGGAGAGCCAACAGATAGCACCATGATTTTAGAAAAATGCAAATCCAAAAGCATTCCTCATATCATCTGTTGAACTAGCCCAATCACTGTCGGAATAACCAACTAATTTGAAGTCTTCTGATCTCTTGAGCCACACCCTAAAGTCAGTGCTACCTTTTACATATCTCAACACCCTTTTTGCAGTCTTGAAGTGTGTCTCAGTTGGCTGACTTATAAACCTGGACAATAAGCTAGTGGCATATATCAAATCTGGTCTAGTTGCTGTCAAGTATAGTAGACACCCTATCAAACTTCTGTACAATCCTTCATCAACCTTCTCACCATTATCATCTTTTGACAGTTTCAAATTAGGAACCAATGGCAAATCCACTGGTTTGCAATTCTCCATGCAGAATTTTTTTAGAACTTCATTTGCATACTTTCTTTGATTCACAAAGATGCCATCTACCTCTTGATTAATTTCCATTCCAAGAAAGTAGGACATTCCACCCAAGTCAGTCATTTCAAACTCAGTTTGCATGGATTTCTTGAACTCATCCACTTGTGCTTGATTACTTCCAATTACTAGAAGTTCATCCACATACAGAGAAATGATCATCACATCATCTTCAGCTTCACTAGTGTATAGAGTATATTCATTTGGACTCCTCACAAAGTCTAAGTTGAGCAGGTGGTTATTGATCCTGTTGACCAGGCCCTTGGTGCCTGTTTTAGGCCACACAAGGCCTTCTTCAGCAAATACACTTTTCCCTCTTCTCCTTGGATCACATACCCTTCAGGTTGTTCAATGTAAATTTCCTCATTTAACTAGCCATTCAAGAAGGCAGATTTTACATCCTGGTAAACTTTCGAGGAGAATTTAGCTGCCATAGCAAGTAGTAGTCTGATAGTGTCATGCCGAGCAACTAGAGCAAATGTTTCCAAGAAATGCACTCCATATTGCTGAGCAAATCCCTTAACCACAAGCCTAACCTTATGCTTCAGAACTGGCCCATTTGGATTTACCTTTTTTCTAAAAATCCATTTCACCTGAATCACCTTTCTGTTTTCTGGTCTGTCCACCAGCTTCCAGGTCTGATTTTTTTCAATCATTGCAAGCTCCTCCTTCATGGCAATCCTCCAAGGTTCTGACTGTGCAACCTCTGTATAGCTTGAAGGTTCCATTTGTGCCAAGTTGCATCTGTCATATACATCAGCTAGAGTCCTAGTTCCTCTAACAACAACCTCTTCATCTGATTCCTCCCCTCAGTCTTTTTCAATCTGATCAGGTTGAACCTCACTCATTTGAGGTTTTGTTTCTACATCAGCTTTGTATTTTTTCCTTTTCCAATTCCAGACTCCACTCTTATCTATTATGACATCCTGGGACACCACTACTTTCCTTGAGCCAGGAATGTAAATTTTGTAGGCTTTGGATTGGCTGTTGTAGCCAATAAATATTCATGTCACTGCCTTATCCTCCAGCTTTGTCCTCTTTGCAGTTGGCACCAGGACATAGCATATACTCCTAAAAATTTTCAATTCATCCACTACTGGTCTCTCTCCAGTCCAAGCTTCAAAAGGTGTTTGATTACTCAAGGCTTTAGTAGGAAGTTTGTTGAGTAAGTAGACGCTTGTGTTTACAGCCTCTGCCCAAAAGAATTTGGGAAGATTTTTTTCAGCCATTAAGCATCTTGCCATTTCCATAACTATCCTGTTTCTTCTCTCACAAACTCCATTCTGCTGTGGAGTATAGGGGCTGTTGAATTGATGTCTAATTCCAACTTCTATGCAGATTTTTTCAAACTCTTGAGAAGTGTATTCAGTGCCATTATCACTTCTCAAGGTTTTAATGGTTTTTCCTGTCTGGTTTTCCACTTCTAGTTTGAATCTTTTGAACACTCCAGTAACCTCATTTTTTTGCCTTAGAAAGTAAACCCAGCCCATCCTAGACCAATCATCTATGAATAATACAAAGTACTTGCTCTCATTAAGTGATGACATAAATTGACTTACCACACTCATTGAAAAAGCAATATCTGGACGAGTTACTGTAAGGTAGTTTAACTTTCCAAATATCCGTCTGTATCTCTCTGGATCACCAAACGTCTCTCCATCCTCAGCATTCAATCTCACATTAGGAACCATAGGAGTGTCACAAGGCTTAGCCTCACTTATACCCATTTCAGTCAACACATCTAACACATACTTGCGTTGAGAGAGAAAAATCTCTTTCTTACTTCGAGAAACCTCGACTCCCAGAAAATACCTTAAAGTGCCCAAGTCTTTTATGTGAAATTTGGAAGCCAAAAAGTTTTTCAAACTCTGAATGCCAACATTATCACTGCCAGTGATTATAATGTCATCAACATAAACAACCAAAAGAATGATGCCAGAACTAGATTACTTATAAAAGAAAGAATGATCATAAGCACTCCTATGTAAACCAAACCGAGTCACCACTTCACTAAACCTCCCAAACCACGCTCGTGGAGATTGCTTTAAGCCATATAAAGATTTCCTCAGTTTACATACCTTTCCTGACCCCCCCTAAGCAACAAACCCCGGAGGTTGCTCCATGTAAACCTCTTCAAGAGGATCACCATGTAAAAAGGCATTTTTTACATCAAGTTGGTAAAGAGGCCAACAATATGAAGCTACAAGAGAGATGAATAGTTGGACAGAGGTCATTTTAGCCACTAGGGAGAATGTCTCAGAATAATCAATACCATACATTTGGGCATAACCCTTAGCAACCAACCGAGCTTTTAACCGAGCCACAGTCCCATCGGGATTAGCTTCACTGTGAAAACCCATTAGCACCCAATAGCCTTTTTATTTTCAGGCAACTCCATTAGAACTCATGTATCATTATGTTCTAGAGCCAACATCTCTTCTTCCATAGCCCTTCACCACCCATCATGAGAAATTGCTTCAGACACAAAGTTGGGAACAAACACAAAGTCTAAAGAGGCAATAAAAGACTTTGAAGATGAAGACAAAGAGTGATAGGAAACAAATGAGAAGATAGCATAAGTACAAGAGCACTTACCTTTACGAAGAGCAATAGAAAGATCATGATCATGGTCAAAGGAAGGAGGAACCAGATCCGAGGGCGAGGCAATCTATAGAGGCAGTGGATCAGATGTTGCTGCAGGTGTCTCATGGTGCTGGTGAACCCTGCGAGAGTATACCTGGGTGATAGGAGGGCGAGATGGTAAAGGACTATGATGGGTAATGTTGTAAACAAGAAGATCATCAGGGGATGCTTCAAGAGAAGTTGATGAAGTGGAGGACTAAATATATGGAGTGGTTTCAAAAAAAGAAACATCAGCTGAGATAAGGTACTTACCTAGGACAGGAGAAAAACAATGATAACCCTTCTGATATCGGGAATAACCCAAGAATATGCACTTGAGGGACCCAAGTTTAAATTTGGATACATGAGGTCTAACATCTTGAACAAAGCACGTGCACCCAAACACTTTAGGAGGAAGAGAGAATAAAGGTTGTGATGGAAAAAGGATGGAGAACGAGATTTGACCACCCAAAACAGAAGAAGACATGCGATTGATCAAATGACATGCTGTAGAGATAACATCTGCCCAAAATTATGTATAGACTTTCATGTGAAAAAGGAGAGTATGAGCGACTTCTAATAAATGACGATTTTTGCGTTCAGCAACTCCATTTTGCTGAGGTGTATAAACACATGATGATTGATGAATAATACCTTTAGTAGACAGATAGGAGGAGAAAAGAGTAGAAAAGTATTCTTGGGTGTTATCACTTCTGAGAATTTTAATAGATGAAGTAAATTGATTTTGTATTTAAGCATAAAAGGTACAAAATATGGAGAATAATTCAGAACGATTTTTCATAAAGTACAACCAAGTTACACGTGAAAAATCATCCACAAAAATAACAAAGTATCAATATCCAGACTTAGACAACACAGGGTAAGGACCCCAAACATCAAAATGTATAACATCAAAAGGGGTTGTGGCTCTTTTGTTTATCCTAGGGCTATAGGACACTCTATGGTGTTTTTCAAACTGACATGCCTCACACTCAAGGTGTGACATTGACCCTACACTAGGACACGGCCTTTTCAAAATGGGAAAGGGAGGATGACCAAGGCGACCATGTAATATGGGTAACGATGAATCACTGGTACACGCAACAAGTTGAGAGACAAGAGTGGAGACATCATCGAGCATATACAGGCCACCCGATACACGACCCCTACCAATAATCTGCCTCGTCCCAAGATCCTGAAAAATACAATGAGTAGGAAAAAAGTAAACACCACAATTGAATGCATTAGTAATTTGACTAACAGATAAAAGATTAAAGGGAAAATGAGAAAGGCACAAGACAGAGGAAAGAGACAGATTTGTTGAGATGGGTAGTACCATATCCAATAATAGTGTAGTAGACCCGTTAGCTAAGGTAACCGAAGACAAACTGGGAGAAGGTGTAAATGAGGAGAGAATACCTGTATCGCCCGTCATATGGTGGGTAGCACCAGAATTAATGACCCAGTTACTACTAGAAGTAGAAAAACAGACTGTAGGATTACCTAATTAGGTTAATACAGTGGTAGTCGATGGGATGAATGACTGTGAGCAAGAATTCTAAGTAAGACGAGCATATTCTGCTGCAGAGATAGTAACCTGTGATGGGGTGGGTAAGAGACCATCTTGAGTTGCAACATGAGCAAACTTCTGAGTGCCTTGGATATTCAGGGGCTTGCCATGGAGTTGCAACTTGTGATGGGGTCGTATTTTCTCACGAATGAAATGACAGTCAATTTCAATGTACTTAGTTCATTCATGAAATACGGGAATAGAAGCAATATGAAGAGCAGCTTGGTTATCATACCACAATTTCGCTAGCAAAGAGGCCATAAGACTAACTTCAGTAAAAAACTGATATATCCATATTACTTCACACACAGACTGGACCATAGCCTTGTATTCTGATTCTGCACTAAACCGGGACAACAATTTGCTTTTACTTTTCCATGAGACAAATTTCCACCAACAAAAACACAGTAGCCCGTAGTGGATCTCCTATCTATCTTGAAACCCGCCCAATCTACATCAGAGAAGCACTTAATATTATTATGTCCATGATTTTTGTACAAAATACCACGTCTTGGAGCTCCTTTCAGATAACACATAATATTCTCTAACGTTGCCCAATGGTCAACCATAGGAGAAGACGTGAATTGACTTACTATACTGACAGAGTATGCAATATCAGGACGAGTGACTGTTAGATAGTTCAACTTTCCAACCAGTCTTCTATACCTCTCAGGATCTTCAAACAGTTCACCATCTTTGGTAAGTTGCGAATTAGGAAAAATTGGCATGCTGCATGGCTTAGCTCCCAATTTTCTTGCCTTAGTTAATAAGTCAAGTACGTATTTCCTTTGAGAGAGGAAGATGTCTTTCTTACTCCTTGTTACCTCAATCCCCAAGAAATACTTCAACACTCTTAAATCTTTTGTATGAAACTAGGTGTGAAGAAAGGACTTAAGTAATAAAATCCCTACAGTGTCACTCCCAGTGATGATAATGTCGTCAACATATACGACAAGAAGAATAACACTAACTGTCGATTGTTTGTAAAAGACTGAGTGATCAGACTTGCTTTTTGTCATTCCAAACTTTTCAACTACCTGACTGAACTTTCCAAACCAAGCACGTGGACTCTGTTTCAAACCATACAACGATTTGCAAAGATGACAAACTTTCCCATACTCCTCTTGAGCAACAAACCCAGGTGGTTGCTCCATATAGACTTCTTCTTGAAGGTCACCATGTAAAAAGACATTTTTTATGTCCAACTGATATAATGGCCAAGAATGAGTAGCTGCCATAGAGATAAATAAGCGAACAAAAGTCAATTTAGCCACAAGGGAAAAAGTGTCAGAATAATCCACTCCATAAGTTTGAGCATAGCCTTTAGCTACAAGATGAGCTTTAAGCCTAGCCACTGACCCATCAGGATTTACTTTAACAGCAAACACTCATTTGCATCCAATAGGTCTCTTTCCAGTAGGTAAGTCAACCAAGGTCCAAGTACCGTTAACATCTAAAGCATTCATCTCTTCTATCATAGCATCACGCCAGCCAAGATAAGATAAGGCTTCATGAAAAATTGCAAGAAGGGAGACAGAGTCTAGTGATGCCACAAAAGAACAAGAAGAAGATGATAGGTGATCATAAGAAACAAATGAAGAGATAGGATAAGTACACTGACGTTTACCATTCCGAAAAGCAATAGGAAGATCAAGATCACTCAAGGCTGGATCCAACGACGAAGAGTCTTGGGCAGGACATGAATTCTGAGGGTCTTCCTAATGAGGAACACAGGTATCGAGATCACTGGAGACTGGATCTGATGACGAAAGGACTGGTACAGGAGCTTCCTGTCGATGAGAATAGACAATGCGAATTGGAGGTAGTGGACGGAAAGAAGGTGGTGTCGGAGGAGGAGGAACAGTAGGTGGGGAAGCCTCAGGTGTAGGAGTAGCCGGTAGAGATGTGATAGTGTAGATTAGTAAGTCATCGTCCTCCCGGTGACTTGTATATGTGGACGAAGTAGGAAAAAAAAGGGTGTTTTCTAAGAAAGTAACATCAGGTAACACCAGATATCTATTAAGACTAGGACAATAGCATCGATATCCCTTCTGAAGGCGAGAGTAACCTAGAAAAACACACTTAAGAGATTTGGGATCTAACTTGGTTACCTGGGGTCGAACATCACGAACAAAACAAGTACTACCAAATATCTTTGGTGCAATAGGAAACAAAGGCTTAGACGGGAAGAGGACATTGTAAGGAGTGGAACCATTTAGACTATATGAAGGCATACTGTTAATTAGAAAACAGGTCGTGGAAATTGCATCGCCCCAAAACTGTTTAGGAACTTGCATTTGAAATAATAGGGCTCGGGCAGTTTCAAGAAGGTGCCTATTTTTCCTCTTGACTACTCTATTTTGGGACGGTGTGTCAACACAAGAGGATTGATGAAAAATGTCATGTTGACTCATATAAGACTGAAAAAAACTCAGAAAATATTCTTTGGCATTATCGCTTCTTAATGTCTGGATAGAAGTATTAAATTGAGTTTTAGCTTCAGCACAAAAGACACAAAAATGAGAAAACAACTCGGAATGATTTTTCATTAAATAAAGCCAAGTTACACGAGAGTTTTCATCAACAAAGGTAACAAAATATTTAAATCCACATTTAGACATAATAGAACACGGACCCCAAACATCTGAATAAACTAATTCAAAAGGGACACTAGCCCGTTTATTGACTCTTGGACTTAAAGGAAGACGGTGCTGTTTGGCAAATTGACATGACTCACAATCTAACGAAGATAAATTATTAAATTGAGGACATAGTTTCTTTAACAATGGTAAAGAAGGATGTCCTAACCGATAATGCGTCTCAAAAGGGGTCGAAATACTGGAACATGCAATGGTTTTAGGCACCTGTGTATCAAGGATGTAGAGCCCTCCAGATTCATGTCCTTTACCAATAATCTGCCTCATCGTAAGATCCCGAAACAGGCAATGATCAGGGAAAAATGAGATGCAACATTTAAGAGCACGAGTGAGTTTACTCATAGAAATTAAATTAAAAGCAAACTGTGGTAGACTCAATACAGAGGATGGGGAAATTAACGAAGTAGGGTTAACAAACCTAGACCCAAGAACACAAGAAGTTAACCCATCAACTAAAGTAACATTAGACAAGGAATTATGTGACTGATATGTTGAAAAGAGACTAAGATTACCTATCATATGATCCGTGGCACTAGAATCAATGACCCATTTGGAGGATGAGGAAATAAGACATGTATTTGGTTTACCTGACTCGGCGAGAGCAGTGATGGAAGTAAATGAGGACTTCAATGGTTCTTGATACTGAAAAAACTTGGAAAACTCATTAGCTGAAATCATAATCTTCTCAAAAGTATCAATAGCAATAATAGTAGTAGCACACAATCCCTCCTGACTCCTAACTCCGATTATCACAATTATTCAAACCCCCTCCTCTATTATTGCTCTTGTTATATGAACGCCCGGTGTCATTATTCTGACTTACAAGAGCACTACTCGACTGAACAGATGGAATGTTTTCTGTATTAAGAACCCTAGTAAATACGTCTTGAAGGGAGGTGATCTCAGAACTGGTGAGAACCTGAGATTTAGCAAATTCAAACTCAGAAGGGAGTCCAGCTAGGAGCCTCATAATCGTCATTTTCTCTCGTTGAGCTTCTTGAACTTTCACATCAGCACTCATTGGTAAAAAGACGTTAAGTTCTTCATGTATCCTTTTAAAATCCATAAAATAGGTCGTAAGAGACCTATCTTATTGCTCAGCTCGATAAAAGGCTTTGCATACATCAAAAATACGAGAAACATTTCCTTTCCTAGAATACAAAAAATCTAGATAGTCCATCAACTCTTTCACATATTCACGATGATTAATTAAACCAAGTACCTCACTGTTGATAGAGTTCCGTGTCTGCAAGAACAACCGGGCATCCTCTCTCAACCATGTTTGCTTTGAATCGTCTTCAGACGGATCTTTTGTGAGATGATAATCTTTACCAATGCTTCGTAGGTAGAGACGAACTGTCTTACTCCAATCAAAATAGTTATCAAACCTATTAAGCTTATGTTCCATAATTTTTGACGTTACAGGAACCATATCAGTTATAGGCTTATCAGCCATGGTAAAAAGATGAAAAATTGATCTCATCACAAGTAGCCAACACAACTTACAGACGAAAATCAACAAACTTACCTCAACACAAATAGCCAACAAAACTCTTCAAAGAACAAAATTTGATACCAACAGAAATCAACAAAACTGATTTGACCTGGCTGAGATACTAAGGAACTGATCACATAGACTTGCTAAAAATATCAAGACGAAGCCAGAAAGGGTGATCGGAGCACCGTCCTCCGTCACACGTGCCCCCACGCGACGGCGCATGAAGACTGTTAGAGTAGATGCCCTAGAGCCAATCAATTATTGTAGAATTGACTCTTTGTAATAATGTTCATTAATCAATAATAAAAGGCATTTCATTCTATATCACGTAAATCATTCTTATTGCAATATGTATTGATATATGTCCTTAGAATGGTAGAACCGTGACGAGGGTATCAAGTGTTTCAAATCTTGATAGTGAGAACCCTATGAGCACATATGGTGGCCATTCTAGAAACGTCCGTAGCCCCAGTATTATTCTGAAGTAAGGGCACAGATAATACGGTAAGGCTATCATAGTGTTGAACGACATTGTCGAAAGGCAGTGACTGATCTCACTTGTCAAGGTTGTTTGGTGACAACCTGGTGCAACACATGGGTGCTTGTTGTAGGCGGATATACCGCAGCAAGTTCACTGGACTGACCCACCAGAGGATTCCATATGGATGGTAACCCCAGTGTCTATGGAACAAATCCTCTAACGAATGGTGGTGCATGTGATCCTTAGACTTGAGATCACCGGAGCGCCTTGTGCACCGATTGGTACAGTTTGACACTAGCCTAACGCAGTTCTATTCAGAGCTGTCAGTACGGTGGTGATTGGCTATATCAAGGAGTGTATCAAGACTATGGTGGATTGACAAAGGATTCATCACTCCCGGGTACGGGAGAAGTTATCTCACGGCGCAATTCAGTATATGGCAATGACACTAAAACTGTGGCCACAGTGGGATTGAGTTGTTGCTCTATCCAGATTATAATACGGGTCATTGGTCCAGAAACTGAATATATAATATCGAGAGTAACCGAAGGTTGACACTATTTCTATGCCTTCGTCTCGTCGAGATAACGTATGATGAAAGGATCGTATTGTACGGTAACCATATCGTTGACAGGTAGCTACTTTGCTGAATCCGAATCTATCGGGTGGCCATGATGCCTTGCTAGGGGCCAATCTTGGTCTGTGTATTAGTGAGACGATTAATTGGTGTTAATCGCGATACTATACACTACCGGTATGATGAGGAGCCTATGGGTCACACACATAGAAGATAATTTAAGAGCCAAGAAGAAAGAAGGGCGTTTTCGTCTTTTTAGGCGAAAGGGTATTTTGGTAATTTCACAGTGCAATTAAATTTGCTGAGGTCGTAGCCTTTTATTTAATTTGTTAAAAAATTAAATAAGTGAAATTACGGTTAAATGTGTGTTCGCACATATTTAATTAAATCATCATTATTGTTAAATGTTAATTAAATATTAATTGATTTTAATTGAAATAATGATGAATTAAATTAAAATATCTAATTGGGAGTGTTTGGCAAATTTGGGGGTGTTTGGGTTGTAGCCCAAGCCCATTCCATATGGGAATAGGGCAACTAAAATAAGACTATAAAAGGAAAAGGGTTTTAGTTGGAAAGGGAGTGTGTGTTATTTTATTCATTCATTGATTTTGAAAAGAAAACCTCCAGCCAAAACTCTCCCACGCCACTTTTACTGTTCCATTGAAAACAAACACTTTTGTTGTTCTTCTTGATTTCTTAAGGCCAAGGAGGATCTAGCAAATCCCTCCTTGGTTCTTGTTGATTGTCTTTGTATGGACCTCTACGGTTCGATCCTACACTTGGATCGGTAGCAAACACGTTCAGAGACAATATTGGTGGAGCCTCCAAACGTGGGTATGAATCTAAACTTTAGATTTATTTTATTTTCTGCAGATTCTTGATATTATACATAAACTGTAAAATTTGTGCCTTGATTTTGGGCTTTAAGGAACGATCTATGGTTGTATAAAATTTTGAATTCTGCTGAGCAACCGGGTTGTTTCCTAAAAAAGACTACCGCAAATGAAAAAGGTGGCGCGTGAGACTTGTTGTAGATTTTGCAAGTGTATGAAATCGTGCAAGTAATAAAGTGTATAAATACGATATCGAACCCAAGGGAAATTACTATTAACAATTACCAATTAAACTATCTTATTACTATTTGATCAATCCAAATTGTATCAAGGAAAACCTAAATTAAATAAAATTAACAATTGAAATTAAAAAGAGAACTGAACAGAGAACAATTAAAATAAAGCTTTGGGTCCTAGGGCATAGACTTCACACCAACTGTTATTCATATGTATCAATCACTTATGCTAATTTTATTAAGCTCTTCCTACAGGTGAAACTCCCTAAATTTCCAATAAATTTCTCTCGAACAATTATCGAATTAACTTTTAATTACTAACCTGAATTATCTCTAATCATATTTAAGCAGTTGAAGATCATTACGCTCTATGGAGTTTACTAGAACCTCACAAGTCGTGGTAACATATCTCTAGCGTTCGCTCAACCTATGGTTTTACTACCATAGACCAACTAAGTATCATCTCTCGATCTCAACATAGTCCATTAGTTCATTCAATTCAAGGGCCCTTAAGAATCAAAAGCATTAGGTATAATAATAAAACTTAGGAAAAATTCTTAATAAAAATTAACAAGCATAAATCAACACATAATCAAGAGATTGGGCTACATCTTAGCCCTAGAGAATAAATTTAGTTCATAATAAACATGAAAGAAATAATCATCTTTATTAAAACAATCATCATGAGTTTATAAGAAAGGAACAAGAAAAACTTATCTATATTGTGAATCAAGGCTCCAGAACTTCTGTCACTTTTCTTCTCTACAGGTTTTACTTCTCTTATTCTCCCCAAAGAATCCCCAAAATAATGTTAAAAGACTTCTATTTATATCCCACAAGGGTTAGGGTTTTGGTTTTATTTTCCTTAATTCTATTTAGCTTAGGACTCTTAACCCTATTTTCCTAAACAAAAACGGAAGACAAATTCTTAACTGTCGTGACTATGCCCTGGCACTATGCTGCGGAATGGTAGCTACTAGACAAACTGTGTCATGGCATTGTGTTGCAGCATAGTAATAACTCTTCTTCTTCTCACATCATTCCACTGTTCGGTTATTTTTGAGCTTGATAACGATGAAATTTGGAGAAGTGGTAAACATATGAAATGTAGCCCTTTGAATTAGCTTTCCAAACATCTTAATACGAGTTCTAAAGCTCAAGATATTGTCAAATGACGGAGGTATGCTCAAGCTGGAGCGTAATCTAGAATCTTCTCTTTACTTCAAACCTCCATAACGTCTTCAATTCAACTCTGATTCTTGATCCGTTTGTTTCTACTCGTCACTCCTTCCGTTGCCAACATGATTCTTCATCTGAGCATAACATTTAAGCACTAGTAGCCTAAAAAACAATCAAACACACCCATGATCCCGTAAAAGACAATTATGAAAATATTAAACAACTTTACCAAATTAAGCCTAATTTCCCACAACTAATCCCCATAAGCCACTAACTAAATGTGTATTTTCAAGCTCTTATCAAGACTCACGCGCTGCACCTCTGGTGACCAGACTTCAAGGAATGGTCGATCGGCAGGAGGCGCTTCTTCCTAGGCAGGAAGTGAGAAGAAGAAAAAAAGGCCACTCTCCAGGGTGACTCACAAATAATGTTGACTTGGGCAGAAAAAAAGAAAACAAAATTGAAAAACAACCTAGAATTGCTCTGATACCATGTGAAAAACTGAGAATTGATTGTTATTTTTTTGTTATATGTATTGATAAATTATACATCAATATATAGGAAAATAAAGAACTAATCTAGGAAACAAATAATCTAATCTAGGAAATGAATAATCTAACTTCCTGTTTTACACATTTGTTCTTAATATATATTGATTACAATCCTAATATCCTATTATAGATTTATACACTTAATCATGCAATATATGTGAGATTTTGCATGATTATCTACAACAGTTACCATACTTCTAGTAAAGAGTTCAAATGAAGAACCTAACTAGAAATATCTCTTGCCATCGAACTTTGAATCTTGCTCTCCTCCAACAGAAAAATCACAAAAAGATATACAACTATCTCTTGTCTACCTAGACTTTTGTTGTAATCTTAAAAACACCCATATGATTCTAAAATTATCTATGACTTTTTCTATAATTATTATTACTGACCTTTGCTAAGATTTGCTTAAATATCGCTAAACTCCTCCTAAAGAGTAAAACTGTTGGGAGTACAAAAATAATTTCAGAACCATAGGTGCGTATTTAGGATTACACCTTGGGTTAGGAAAGGTCAAAAGATAACATTACCAAGTAGAATAAATAGAATTTGCTACAAAGGAAGAAAAAAAGGCCTCAGAGAATGTGACAAACCTATACGTTGAGGCAAACGTCATCATCTTGAGTTTTCATCAAAGCCTCCAATGAAAGATGCAAGAGCTTAGGACAGTGAGCAAAAAGAACATCAGCTCCGTCACTATTCATGGATTCGCATTGGAGGATGGATACTTTATACAAAACAAAAAGGATATCTCCATTGATTTCCTCACTGTACTTGGAGAAACAAATAGGCCTTAGCTTACAATAGGGTAGATGCATTCAAGGTAAATCTTATTACCTTGGCAAATGAAGGCCTACAACAAGATTGGAGATGAGGGCATCTCTGTCTTTAATGAGGACATAGGAATTATTTGTTCGACTATTTAAGAGAACCCCAAAGTAGTGAAGCTGCACTTACAAAGACCACAAAATGAAAAGGATGAAAAAAACAAAATTGTGAAGTCTTCAAGAACATTACTAGAAGATGAAAACCTTGCTTTAAACAAATAAGCAACTGCTTTTTTTTTTAATTGTCATACAATTACTCTAAGCATTGCATCCTTGTATATTCCTAAGCTTAGACTTCATGTAAAGATAACTAAGGTCTAACTGATGTACTCATGTGTCTTTAAACTTCTGAAGTTTATTTTCCTAAGGCCATTCAAAATATTTAATCAGCATCAAAAATCTGTCATCATAAGTGCTTCCAGTATATAAGGCTTAAGAATTATGTTTATCTCAACTATACATATTCTGCCAAACAGAAGATATAGAACTCACGATAATTTAGAAAGTAGTTTTGGTGCTCTCTACGTTGATTGGGAAGAAGGTTGAGCTATGTATATGATTTAATTCATATCGTAAGGATTATATGACCAAATAAGCAACTAAAGCTTCTGCTCTCAAAGGAGAAAATCAAGTTTGACTTAATCAACTTATTCTACAACAAAACTAATTATGCTTTGCTAGCTAGCTGGAAAAATTCAGCAAAATAAGAATTAATATATAGTAAACTATAGTTTCTGAATTTTCTCAGCAACCAAACACAGATTCATACGATAATGAACCAGTCACACAATCTAAGCAAAAGTTGATGAAAATTACAAAAATGCAAATTACACAAATTAGTTACATAATCTAAAAACAAAATGAAGAATGTCATAAAAGAACACAAGACATTACCATATAAATCTGCCTTCGACTCCAGGCCAAGGCACCGGAAGAGAGTTTGTCAGCGATATGTAAGACCAACTCGGTGAAAATATCAGCATTGCTTGAGGTGCATAGAGTGGTAATTACATCGATAATTTGGCACGCAATAGGTATTTCTCAATTGTGTGAAAGCTAATTATTGTTTCAAGTAATGAGGAACAGAATTGAAATATACCTAGAATAAAAAAAACCTTTTAGATGTATTTTTCAAACACTAGTTCTTTTCTCTATAATTTTTAATTTAATGGAAATTGCATAAGTCTCAATACATGTGAACTGCATTAGCATGTTCCCATGACTATACAAATGATTTTAACAGTACTTCACTTTTTCAATATTTCATTTTTCTTATTATTTGATTTCTACATTTCTAGTACTATGAAGTTCTTTAAATTCTAGTCTCATCACCAGGATAACACACTTGGTCAAACTTGACATTTTTTATTCTATTAAACTATATAGCTATACAGATGCAATAAAAAAAAAGTGCATTAAACAGCACCAAGATGTAGATTCAAGTGACAGACACCAGAATCTAAAGATTACCTTATAAAGTACAGATGTTGAATCAAGTGAACTATAACGAAGACCCATGTTGCAAGATCGACAAGATTTATTCTACTTGTTTTAAACCTGCTTATACCATCTGCCTTGCTCTAAAAGACACAAGAGTTTAACTTAGAAAACATCGATCACAATGAAATGAAACAAAACTCATGAAAAAAACAAAGATATTCAAGTACTCTGTTGTTGTTGCATGTCAATAGATTCTACTCTTACGTCAAAGTTAATGAAGCAGATTTAATGAGCAAAACTACACAGAATATCAGATTGCTTAGCTGGTAAAGAGTATTCTAATAAATAGACATAGATTAATATGCCTTTAAGAGAAACACTTTATGCAATCTATAACTCATAATTTAAAGAAAAACTACTAATTTTTAAATTGCAGCAATTATTACCTTGCATCGTGATTCAACAACACAAGTGAAAACACTATGTGAGCGTGAGTTTTCTGCATTTATACTAACCACACCTGTCCTCCTGTTTGACAATCTCTGCATCATAAAAACACTAATCATAAATGTAATGCAAGAAAAATTAACAAATCAAACATATTAAAATCAGATATTGAGGGGAGACAGGAATGTTACGAGTGAATAAACCAATTTATTTTCCCCAAAATAACTACTAACTATGATCCAAAATCAGTAGATTAAAACAAAACAAAATGAATTTCATGGATGACAATTCTCTACATGAACCTCATCAATTAGCTAAACTTCCAGATCTAAGGTGAGAACTTAGGGTAAAGCCTTACACCATCAGCAATAATCCTTAAAATGCTTCAGTCCAGTAAGCAAATATACATCAATTTGAATCCCCTTAGAGAAGTAAAACTGGCATACCTCTGGTGAAAAAACAATTTCAGTAAAACATTTAATGTTTTGTCAATCTTTATTACAATTTATTTATTGATTATTTGAAAAAACTTAAGACTTCCATAGAAATCTTTCACTATTATATATCCCCCTTAAAGAAGTAAAACCGGCATACTTCTGGTAAAAAACAATTTCGGTAAAACATTTAATGTTTTGTCAATCTTTATTACAATTTATTTATTGATTATTCGGAAAAACTTAGACTTCCATATAAATCCTTCACTATTATATATAAACTAAAAGAAAAATAAAAAAATTCTCAAGTCACCTTAACTCTTTTGTCTGGTCAGTTCTCTATCTCCTTTTGAGTCATTTAGGAACTAGGATACAAGGAGAAGATTCAAACTCCTAGAAGAACATGAACGATTTCCTATGTACAAGAATCACCAATGTGTATATTTGATATGTATTCTTATATTTACTTCCTTCTTTATCATCCAAAAAGAAATTTATTTTTGTTACTGTCATATCCTGAACTTTCTATTTCCTAAACCATGGTACTGTATTCGCCAAAAACACCTCCTTCTTTTATGTTCAAACACTTAGTAAATTTCTAGTGTACTCTATTCACATGCCAGAAAAAGAAAAAGAAAAACAAATAGAGTTGCCAAGCATTACATGTAGTAAATCCTTAAAATAAATTCAAGCACTATGAAAAATTCCTATATGTTGGGTGTACCTATTAGGTCATAGTCAATGTAACATGGAATTAAATCTGTCAAGCAAAGAAACACTATAACGACAAGGAAAATGAATATATACATGTTCGTACTAGCCAAGGAATCGTACAACATTTCTTTTATAGGCATTCTCTAGAAAGTCTCAAATGCTAGGAACCCACCTTAAGCATCCTCACTATGCGGTCCAAGAAGAAAAAATGAAGCAAACCTTTATCAGTAGTTGTGTGACATCCTTCATTGTGCATATATACTCCTCTGTCAAATTTTCAACATAAACACCAGATTTGACATCTTCTCTTATCTAGAAGGAGAAGCAAAACAAGGTCAAGGAAAACTGAATTTATGTAGGTCTTTTACTGGATGTGAGTGCTTCTGTTACCTGAAGATTTCGCTTGGATCCAACAAATCTGTGATTTGTTCATTGTAAATCTGCAATAATATGTGGATATATTAGGACCTGCAACATTAAATTTCACAAGAGCAAAAGGGATAATGTCCAGTCACAAAACCTGAAGAAAAGAACAATGACATTTCTCTCTCTCTTCTAATACAAAACAAAAGAAAGAAACTCAACAATTTCTCGTTTTTCCACTCAGTAAAAAAACAGAAGCTTTAAAATTTACATTTTCTCAAGCTTGAGTCACTTTTTTCCCCAAATTCTGTCAAAATACAAAAAAGATAATATCAAATAACCATTGAAAAAAAGAAGACGGAAACAATTACTTGAACACCCGACAACCATTACGTTCTCAAAAAGTGTATAAGTGGCGAGCTTGCGCTTGAGTGAGGGAAGTGGACTCTTAATCTTGGAAGATGCCGGAGAAGTGAGTTCGTCCTTTTGCTTCTGCAATGACTTTAATTTTGAATTAGGGTTTGGAGATGGCGACTCACTTGAGTGGGTCTCTCTGAAGATTGTGTTTCTTGGCTGCATGAAGTGGTTGATTCCGATCAATAAACTACAGAGAGAGTAGGGTTTGGGCAAGATTGCTAAGATTGAGGGCATTGGTAAAGAGAAAGAAATGTAGCCGTTAGAGTAGAGAGGGGTAAACTTCCAAATTTTGTTGAATTATTCACATTATGTGGAATTTATACCCATAAAAAGAATAAGAAAGTGAAAGTTGTTTTGGGCTGGAAAAATTGTTTTGAAAGCGTGGTAGAGGGGATGTTCTTGCAGCGTCAACAATTGTATGCTTAATTTGCAATAGATAAAGCAAGCTTAATTTATTTAATTGGACTTGGGTGTAACGCCCCACTCGAGGTACGTAGCTAATGTCTCTTACTTTACTCTTGTTGACTTGGAATATTGTTAATATGGTTTGGTTGGCCCTTGATTGAATGGATGCTTTGGTTTGGTTGAGTGGTTGCCCTGAAATTGTAGAGACTTGGTGGAATTTTGGGGTTACTGTCTTCGCCGGGGCGAAGAAGAATCGTCGCCGAGGCGATGAGGCCCTGCAATCCATGGTGTAGGTTCTGTGAAGTTTTGCCAGCGGCGACGAGCCTAAGAAAAAGTTTAATGAAGATTCTAGAGAATTCTTCCTTTGGGGCACAATAACCATTCTACCCCTAGTTAGCAGGAAAAGTGGGGAGTGAAATGCAAGGGAATTACATGGAGAATAGTTTAATTAGGGGTGCATTTGTAAAGAATTAAAAGGGCAATAGTGGAATTCGTAAGAAAGAGTAAGGGTAAAATGGGAAGAATGGAGAAAATATGAGATGATAAGGGTTTAACTTTAGAAACCCATTCATTCATCTTCTTCTCCACCGTCATTCTCCTTTCCTACTTCCTCTCAATTCCTTTTTCATTAGTTCAAGGATTGTTAAAGGGCTTTTTGGAGTAGAAAATCAAGCTAAGTCATCCTAAGGTAAGGATTCCTGCTTTGGATGTGAGGTTTTGTGTATCTTTGTATATTAAAGTTGTATGTGTTATTATTTTAAGGTGTAGAGAAAAGTCTTCTACCAAAGAAAAAGAGAAGTGTTGGTGGAATCACATCATGACAAGGTAAGTAAATCCTAACCCAAGTTGAGATTTGAGAATTCTCTTGAGTAGAGATTTAGTAGAAATGATGTATGCATGTTATATGTATGTTATTGAGAAATTGAGTACAGATATATGTCTACTTGTTGAGAAAATAAGTTGAGAATGAGTATTCATATTGTGTTGTTGGGTATATTTTCTTTATAAGAAGTGTTGATGTGTGATGAGTTGAGATGAAGTTGGATGAGATTGAGTATATATTTTGGAGTGTTCCTCTATGATAGGGGTTATGCCCATGGAAGGGAGTTTATTCCCATTTTTGGATGGTTAAAAAGAGAAATAGAGTTGTAGTTAGAGAAGAGTTGTTAGATGCACATGAGTTGTTTGATGAAATGCTTAAGAGAAGCATGAGAATGAGTTATGAACCTTACTTATTGCAACATTGCATATTGGCATTTCCTAAGTGCATTAAAGAGCATGAACCATCCATATGCATTACTTGTGCATTGAGAAGTAGCTTGAGAAAGAATTGAGAAAGAGTAAGAATTACTCTAAGAGTTGAGCTACATTATGATGAGTAGCTAGAGAAAGAGTAGAGACCTTGTGCACAAGCTACTCTAAGAGCTAAAGAACATAATAGAGTAAGTTGTGCGATGGGGAACCCGTGAGTGATGAGTAGAGTCACGAGAGTGGGTGCTTTGTGATCCTCAGCCGTGCCTCGGGTAAGATGGGGCCGTGACCGTCACGTAGAGTGGAACATGGAATTCCAGCTGTGCCCTCCGTAAGAAAGGGCTATGACATTCAAGAGATATAGAGAAAGAATGTACACTCACATGCCCAAGGGTTCCGAATCCATGCATGACCAAATCCGATCGGTAGAGAAATGAGTAGAAGTCACGTAGAGTGATAGCGCCCAGCCGTGCCTCCGGTCAGATGAGGCTTTGACATTCCAATGAGTAAGAATGAGAAACAAAGGAATAGAAAGAACAGAAAGAGAAAAAGAGTAAAGTCACGAAGAGCGGGTTGAGTTCCTGGCCATGCCTCTGGTAAGATAAGGTCTTGACATACACCAGAGGGTGTATAGCAAAGAATATGAGAAACAGAAACAGAAAGAGAACAGAGATGAGAAAAGAATAATGTAAGGAAAGAATTAAGAGAAAGTGTTACGGGGATAGACAAGCAGAGGATTTACTTACTGAGCTTTAGTTGTGCTCACCCCGTTGTTTCCATGCTCTTGTAGGTTTTAGGTGAGTACACAGTCGGATGGACGTCAGTGGGCGAGGGAGAGTAGTTACACTGTCCACCACATTTTTGAGAACTTTTGTAAATAATACTGTAAAACCCCTCCCTAGCCGGGTATTTCCTAAGTATCCCTTGGCCATTGAGAACCTAGAAAACGCACACCTAGGAAAGAAGTTTATTTTAAAATCCTATTTAAAGAATAAACTTGTAGTTTAAAAACATATATATGTATATTTATGTTTATTAATTTAATTTCTAAACTAAAATAAGTTCATTGTATAAATATAGTTTCCTTTCTTGGAGTAAATTATGAAATCCATAGTAATACTTACTAGAACATACACACTTTTACAAAATTTACTAGCAATTTGATTTCCTTTATTAATACAACATATTTACTCCATTATAGAATATGGACATATTTACTACATTATGAAATAGGAACATAATTACTACACTACACTAAATATTAGCAAAACCATGCAATAGTCATCATTAAAACATCTCTTCATGCTCATAGCGTCCCCGGAATCCTCTCCCAGCTTCATGCCTTAATCCTTACCTGTAAAACATTTTAAAACATTTTGTGGGGTGAGCGCTAATCGCTCAGTAAGGAATATGGCCATTTATAAACTATTAAGGTTCATTATACTATTATATTATTTAGGACTTTATTTACCTACAAAACATGACCTTCATTCTTTGACATAGCAAGTTCATAAAACATATCATACACTTTGGACTTCTCTCATAAACATAAGTCATAACATAACCATACATACTATAACGTAGAACATATATGACTTATGAAATATTCATGTACATGGCATGCTTATTTCTTTTGTCTTTATACTTGATGGTTTCATTAGTCTTTGCTATCCGATCGGATTCATTTGAATCATTACCTTGTTCTTGGTCGTCACCTCAAAGGACTCATGGTTTCCATAAGAATTCCATTCCTCTGATCTTGGTTTATACCTCAAGAGACTCATGGAATTCATTCTTTAACATTTCATAAATTTTTCATAAGACAACTAAATAAGCTATATGCATTACCATTATGAATGCAAACATATGGACTAACATATTCCATGCTCAATCATACTATATTCTCCTACTAAACTTCTTAACTTAATTCATTCAATTTCTCATACAATACAAAGAATTTCAGTAGTAAGATTATTCAGGGGTTTATTAGAATTAGAAACAAATGGGAATTTCCATTAAGAAGGTGGATGCCATACAGTTCGTTACTTTTCAAGCAATTTTTACCTTATCTTCCAATTCGAACTGGTTCTTGCCTAAAACACAAAAGTTTTAGGTCTGTTTCTCAACTTTTTAACACTTCAAGAATCAACTCAATCGGACTTCTATAACTTCAGTTATGACTGATTCAGTGAAGCATGTACAGTATAAGTCTTAAAACAGCCAAATCCGAATTCTATTCATTTTAACCATGTCACCTTCATTTGCACATTCATATTATTTGCCATATCATTCTAAGTATAAAAGGCCATAAAAACCTCCCTTTTTACAGAACCAAAAAGTGCCAAAACATCGTCCAACTACAAATCTCTTAATTGGCATAATCATCCTCCATATGCACACATACACCAATCAACACACCCATTTAAACAATCCATAACCAAAACATAGCATCACACTCATATTAACATAAATAAATGTAAGTTCCATAAACCCTAGGTGTTATCAATTGTAGTCATAAGGGAGATTTTTTCCTTACCTTAGTATTCAAAGCACAAAGACACTCCTCCTTAGCTCCAAAGGTTCACCCTTTCTACCTTATACACATAACCACTTATGAATTTCTCTTTTAACTAAAAGATCAGAACAACTAGGGTTTTGAAACTCACCTTAAACTTTGAAATTGAAGTTCTTTAAGTGTGGATGGTGATCTCCTTTGAAAATCAACTTGAAATCCTATGAAAATTTGAGAATAAAAAGCTTGGATTAGTGGCTTTTATGGTGGGTTTGAGAGATGAAGAAGAAGATGATATGTTTGGGGTGTACAAGGCCGACTCCTCTCTCTTTAAACCTTGTAAATATTTATTCCATTGTTGCTCTAATGTGATTGGTCAATAAAAGTTAGATATAAGGGTCATTTGGCATAAATTTTTCATATAAGGGCGTTTTGGTCATTTCCACCACAACATAAAGATTAGCACTCATTTAATGCCATTTGACTTCTTTAAAACACTCAACAATTAAGAAATCCCATTAGGTAAATGACTAACTTACCCTTGGTGCACTTTTATGGATACTTATTACATATGGATTTGTATGAAAAGACCATTATACCCTTGGTTACCGTTTACGCCATTTAACCATATCAATCAACTTTATGACCATTCTACCCTTATTTCTCTTCAATGACATCACCCCTTACACTTTTCAATGGCCACATCTCGAAATACATGTAAATTGACCATTTTACCCTTCCATTCAAAAAAAAGAAAATTACTTGAAAGGTAAATTTCATACCTTAGGGCATCAGAATAATAATGCGGGGTTTACAAATACTAACTTTATGTAAAGACTATGTATATTAAATGAAAGAAAACTTTTGGGCCCAACTATTTTTATTAATGTACCTTTAGTTTATTGTATGTGTTTTGTGAATACAGTAGTATAAAGCAGGTATTACATTGGGCCTCTCTATGTCCAACCCATAATCATTCTGGGCTCACCATGACTCCATCTATTTTCACCAACGATTGGCCCTTCAAGAAATTGTAGCCCCACCTCTTCTATATTTTCTTCAAGAAAAGAGAAGCCCAATTCCTTTCCAGATTTTTCAAGCAAGCTAATTGGTTTACTAATATATAGAGTACAACAATGCTACAGACATTGGTGTTTTTACACCAAAATTTTGTACCGGCTTACGTGTCTGCTGACTCAGACCATTCAACAATGCTATAGATACCAGTGTTTTTACATCAAAATTTTGTACCGGCTTACGTGTCTGCTGACTCAGACCATTGAACGCGTTTTACGTTAATAAATTTTTTCTAATGAACGGTCGTCCATAACATATGGACGGGAGTCCATTTACTATGGACGGGCATCCTCATTTAAAGGATGCTTGTCCATTGGTAAATGAAATAAAAAAGATTAAAAATAATTAAGGACGGTCGTTCATAGGTTATGAACGGCTGTCTATACATATTGGGCGGGCATTCCCGTCTCTTAATTTTGGACGGGCGTCTGCAAATAAGGACGCCCGTCCTTTTTTTAAAATATAAAAATTTTTTAAAAAAATCAGGGATGCTTGTCCACAAATTGTGGACGGGCGTCTGTAATGTGTGGACGGACGTCCGTATAAATGGACGCCCGTCCATAATTTGGTTTAAAGATAAAAACAAAAAATATTTGGACGCCCGTCTATAAATTATGGACGGGCGTCCCTTAAGTATGGATGCCCATCCATTAAGTATGGACGACTGTCCATTCCTCATGGATGCCCGTCTATAATTTATGGACGGCCGTCCTTTAGTTTTGGACGGGCGTCCCTACTCTAATTAAAAACAAAAATTTGAATTAAAATAAGTTTAGGTTAAAAACTTTTGGGGAAAGTGTTTGAAAAAAAAAAATCGGCAGCGGTCTTCTTCTTCTTCTTCCATCTGCGCTCTGGTATGCTTGTCTTCTTCATCTCATCTGCTCGTCTTCTTCATCTCAAAAAACAAATCAGCCGCGGTAATTAGATACTTTCGTTTTTCAATTTTTTTTCATTTTTTTTTTATGTTGGATGAATGTGTTGGATTTACATTTGTGTTGAATGGAGTGGAGTTGATAAATAGAAATCCAGTCAATTTGGTGGGACTGGTTTGTGTGATTGACAAATAGAAGTGTTCTGTTTTGGTTGTTTTTGGCTTGGAAAAAGATAACATTTTTGTTGCTTGTGTTGTTCTCTGTTGATTATGTCTAAAATTTGTAGTCAACCATTGCATTGCTAGGCAAAAATTAGTGTGTCCAGTGGACAAGGTTAGATGATAGGGGTTGTGCAGTTCCTGCCTTATATAATTCAGTCTTCTTTGTTTGCCAAGATGTTGGCTATCAGATTTTACCATTTTGTTGGTTGTGTTGTTCTCATAAATGTATGCTAAAGCTTACTTTCAAGTTGGAACTCTTGCTCCATCTTCGTAAAGATTCTTGTTCTAGTATCAGTGTTAGCTTTCTTTGACTCAAAATGTGTAATAATTCAGTGTAACAATTTGTCTAAAAGGATTTAAAAGACAATTTTCAATGTTTGTGCAAAATTGTGCAATGCTTCTACAGATTCATTACCCGAAACCATCGAGTAAAAAATGAGGTCCCATAGTACAATCACAAAATCTTGAAAATGAGAAGTTTACTTGAAGCATATCCCCATTCTGGAATACCAAGAAAAAAAAAATGATGAAGACTTTATGCAACCTTCTATAACCAGCGAACCAACCTCCCAAATTCACTCTTAACTTTGGCATCCTCATGCAATTCCTTCGCTTCAATAAATATGTACACTTACAATATGTCTTTTCTATCTTTTTTTTTTCAAGAAAATACAATGAAACATACTAAAGGAAGGAATCAAGAGAAACAAATAAAAAGAAAATCAAATTACCCATTTGCTAGAACAGAGTTCCATGAAGAATGCAGGCTCTAGCATACAGAAAGCTAAAACAATATGGAATCAGTAAGAGTGTTTTTAATTTCCCGCATTTGCAAATTAACTGTCCCAGAGCCACCCAGATTCATTACCCCAACAATTACATCACACTAAAAGACCAGCATCACATGGCAAAAGTCAATCGATCACTCTTCCTAGCAGGCCTGATGCGACCATGCTTTTACAGCCAGAACAGATAAAAAAATAGTACATATTCTTCAACTTCACATTTAAATAAAAGCTATCCATGAAACAACATACTAAACAACTCTCATCGAAATATCACATGAAAAATAGCCATTCATTAATGCAAGTTCTTTAATTTCCTCGTACAGAAATGGAAGCCATTACACTAAAGTTTGTAACAGGCACATTTGTGCTGCTTATTGATGAGACATTCATACATCCGGATATTGTTTTACAATGAAGAAAACTATGTAAATATTTAACCATGTAGTAGTTGGGAATCCATTACGTTATCTAGTCCATAGTCTTCGGACTTGTGTAAATATCAGGCTGACCTAATCTTGGATGATAAACCCCTACTGAACAACCTCCACCTTGTCAACATCTGTGTAGTTAATTGGGGAACAGACTATGAATGTTAATTGTAATTATGTGTAGTTCAAATACTGAACTGTATGTACGGAAATATGTTAATTAATAAAGTTTGATTTCACAATATGTTCTCAATTAGCTGAACTTCTCCAATATCATATGATTGTTAATTCTTAGTATAAATGTTATGTACAAAGATTATATTTGCCACAGTATAATCTGAAATGAAATGTTGAATAATCTGAAATGAAATGTGACGATAATATACACTGAAAACATCCATAATAAGGATAATATATACATTTACATTATTATTATAAATTCAACACCATACAACCAATAGTGTACACTTACCCAACCAACAACAGAAATGAAAAAAACAAAACAAACATACCAAAAGACATATGAACACCCTGAATCCTAAACCCTGAAATGTACAATAATCTGAACTGAAATGTGATGATAATATATACTGAAAACATCCAAAATAAGGCTAATATATACATTTACATTATTATTATGAATTCAACACCCTACAACCAACAGGGTAGTCTTACCCAACCAGCAACAGAAATGAAAAAAACAAAACAAACATACCAAAAGATATATCAACACCCTAAATCCTAAACCCTGAAATGTACAATAATCTGAAATGAAATGTGACGATAATATATACATAAAACATCCATACATTTACGTTATTATTATGAATTCAACACCCTACAACCAATAGTATACTCTTACCCAACCAGCAACAAAAATAATAAAAACAAAACAACTGATTCAGCATATAGCTCAACTGCATTCATCAGAAATTAACCACAATGCGAATAATTTCTACCGAATACAAATGCAACAATGCTCCAATCGGTTAACGATATCAAATCTCTCCCAACGAAACATGTTCATCATTTACATCCTCCTGTCCAGTACATAAATTACTATTTGCTACGAGATTCTGAATCGAACCAGTGGACAACTGTCAATGTTTAATAACCACAATTTAGCACATGTTATAGAAAACTTAAGGTTTTTACAATTATACAACATACATAACACATACCTGAGTAGCAACAATATCATTTGACAACACTTGAGTTCCCGGTACACTTTCAGCAATGTTGTCTTGCTCTACTGATGATTCTTTCCCTATCAAGTAGCATAACACATTAATAATCAAGTAAATTTTATTAAAAACTTCAAATAAGTAAATAATGTTTAAAAAAAAAATACCATGTCAGAATGGGTGTATAACTCATACCAAGTTTTTGTTTTCGCAAATTTTTATTTTTAGCCCTACGTATAATTTCGTCAACCTTCGATTGCTTTCTTTTGCATGGAGGACGACTTTTGCTGTGAGCTACCCATGGACTATTAATTAGACTATTCCCCTCTTTCGGAGGATTGTCCCCCTCTTTACTACGAAGCCCTCTCTCACTTTCCTTCTGCTCCAACTTATTTTTCACTCCAGTCATCAATTCCATCAACATGTTACAGTCTTCATCATTGTTTAATGCCATATCAGCTACTGTCAGCATTAGATTAGACAACTTCTCAAAACGCTATCCTTCAACGTTTGTGCTCCACCTATTATAACTTCCCTTGATATTCGTATGACATCTCTTTATGTTTTTCCTCCAACGCCGTAGAATGTACTTATCTGGAATGTGTGAAACCCTTTTATGAATCAACAAAATAATGGCATGTCTACATAAAATTCCTTTGAACTCAAACAAATGACAATTGCAGTAAATATCACATGAAATTTCTTCAAAGTATACCAGAAAGGGAACACGCCGATTACTATCTCCAAACCAAACATCTTCTAAAACATGATACTCCACATACGAATCGGACTTTTTCAGAAAAGATAATTCACAATAAATCTTCCTCGCAATCTCTTCTTGAAACTCCTTAAATTTTGTAGTTGTGTATGCATTTTGAAACTGTTTCTCAATGGAGTAATTAGTTATGCACGGTATCCAAGACTTGAAAGATCTAAAATCAGCCTCCCTTTCCTTTTCCACTTTATCTCGCAATGCATTATCATATTGTTCTACAAATTGTTTTAACATTGTTTTGGAATTTATATATCCATCGAAAAATGCATGCATACTTTCACTACGTTGGGTAGTAGACATACCTACCCAGAAAGTATCTTTAAGAAATGCAAGCACCCAACATACTCTTTCTTTATACAATCCAGATAACCATTCATTCTCATGAAGGTTATACATATCAATGAATTTGTTCCACCGTTCTTCGAACTCTTCATGTGTCAATGAATCATACACAATATTTTGTAACGTAATCTTGATAGTTTCATATTCGTTATACTCTTTTAACTTCTCAGGCAACTTCTTCATTATATGCCACAAACACCACCTATGTCTTGTACCGGGGAAAACAATCTCAATTGCATTTTGTATGGCCTTATCTTGATCAGTGATAATTCCATTAGGAGCAACATCCATGCATTCAACCCAAGAATGAAATAGCCATACAAATGTCTTTGTGTCCTCATGTGAAATTAACCCACAACGTAACAATGTCGAATGTCCATGATGATCAACCCCCACAAAAGCTGCAAATGGTATATTATACTTGTTCGTCAAATACGTTATGTCGAAGGTCACAACATCACCGAAATCTTTATATGCGGCCCTACATCTCGCATCAACCCATAGCACATTCTTCAATCAACTCTCTTCATCTACATCAATCATGTACCAGAAATTTGAATTCTCCTTTTGCATTTTCATAAAATACTCTAGCACTGCCGAAGCATCTCCAACTCCAAGTAGTAGCCTTCTAACTTTTTCAATGTAATTTCTACAATCTTTTTGTAGAAATGTCAAATTCTCTACACCTCCTACCTCAACTGAACATGACTGAAAATTTTTACACGGTCTAATCCCAGCCTGATCATTAACTTCAAGCCTCCTTTTCACAAAAGTCTGTATCGTTCGGTTTACCTTGAAATATCTTCTTTTTGTCGGACTTGTAAGATCATAGTTATGTTCAAGCACAATTAATTTAATTTCCCATTTGTATTCACCATTCAAAGTTGCACTAATCCGACTCTTACAATCTGTTTTTGCAACAGGTTGTTTTTTCAAGGTATTTATGCATTTACTTCTCTCCTTCCCAGAACAAGAACACGCCACTGTCACGTATCTCATCTCCCCATTATCTCCTTTCTTTGACGTACGTATCATTGCTTCAAAACCCATTTTATTCCCATACCTTCTGTAATACTTCACCAAACTATCAACTGAATCAAACACCATTCCAATATGAGGCTCCACTTCTTCCTCTACACATCCTGTATCTTCTAATTCATCACATTCATTTTCTTGATTCAATGGTTTTATAATAAAGAAAATTATAGTGTGAACACATCATAATAAACAATACAATATACCATATTTAAAAAAGTTTCAAACACAATTTACCTCAATATCATTGAAACGAGGCAAACTGGATTTTTCCATATTCAGTTATTTCATGCACAACTAATACCAGTTTTCGCGTACACGAATCTAGTTCACAACTATTTATAAAATGAATATGAATGTTATCCATCAAACATATATTCAATCCAAAATAGAATGGAAACTAAATGAATATATAAAATAAGTCAAAAATTCTTTACCTTAACAAAAAATTCAAGCTTTAACAGGTTTGATATTTTGTTATTTTTGTTTCTTGGTTATCTCTGTAAAACAAGGTATTGCTGTTGGTGCTTAGCTGTTGAGGAAGCAACCAGCGTCGAAGCAAGGAATGACAACACACAACAAAGGAGAAGCGAAGAAAAATAAATGGCGTAGACGAAGAACATAAGAAAAACAAATGACAGAGACGAAGGAGAAGAGAAGAAAAAAATTCTGGCGCTTAAAAATGAAGCTTATTAGACAAGCCATTCATTAATATTAATTAACAAAAAAAAAAAATTCAACAAATATGGATGCCAGTCCATCTAGTTTGGATGGTAGTCCATGTAGTATGGACGGCCGTCCATACTACATGGACTGACGTCCCTATAGATGGACGACTGTCCAATGATAATGGATTGGCATCCATTTTAACTGGACGCCCATCCCACAAATTTGGATGGGCGTCCATCGTTTTTTTTTTTAAACTAAATTTTTTTTTTATGGACGGTCGTCCAAACTACATGGGCTGTCGTCCCTATAGGATGGACGACCATCCACAGATGATGGATTGGCGTCCATCTTTATGGACGGGCATCCATATAATATGGACGCTCATCCATTTTAACTGGATGCTTGTCCCTAAAATGTGGACGGGCGTCCATCGTTTTTTTTTTTTAAACTAAACTTCTTTTTTTGGACGGTCGTCCATTCCACTATGAATGATCGTCTGAGATGTATGGACGGCCGTCCTAAAATGTTGGACGGCCGTTCATTTATGTTAGTATTCAATCATCCAACGTGGCGGCCTCCACGTGTTTTGGTGCAATTCTTCGGTGGATATAGCATTTTTGATATAGAGTATGTTGTAATTTTGAGATTATATTGTTCCCTTTTCATGAGGGTAAAGCTAACTCAATTCCTCAAAAAAGCAAGATTGAAAGAGACAAAGGGAACAAAATATGTTATTACTTAAAAAGACGTTGACCCCTAAGGTTTATTGTTTTAGCCATTGTTTTGAAAACTGGACCAAACCGGCGCCCTATTTGGTCCGGGTTACCATGTTAAACTATTCACAAAACCTCTAATCTGAGGCTATCAAGTGTTAGGGTTAGAGGGTTTTTGTAGAGTGGAGGTCGGTGATTCAAGGGATGGTGTCGAATTGAATTTTGGACGCTAGAATCAATCAAAATTTGGCTAGAAAAATCAACCCAATACGTGAGTCATGGCTGGCAAATGGGGGCTACCAAGTGCTCGAGTAGAGTGGAGGCCAGTGATTCAGGTGGTGGTGTCAGATTGAATTTTGAACATCAAAATCACCTGAAATTTTGCCAAAAAAATCAACCTAAATATGACAATGTTTGCAAGTCACAGCCGACAACAGGGGCTACCAAATTTAGGAGTTAAAGGGGTTTTGTAAAGTGGAGGACGATGCTTCTGGTGGCAGTGTCGAATTGAATTTTGGCCATCAAAATTTGATCGGAAAAATCAATTTAGGGTCTGATCGTAGGGCTGTATTTGCTAGATTTCAAACATGTAGGGACTGCTGCATATTCTTCAGGGGTGTGCTTGTAACATTTCAAACTTTCTGGATCACCGGAAACCACCTGTTTAACCGGTCAGACCAGGCAAATCGAAACCTGGTCCCTTGGCCAAGTGACAGCTCGAGTTGGGTTTCAGAACCTTGGTTTTAACTAAAAACTCAGTTTTTGATATAACAAATATCTACCATTAATAAATCATTAATAAGCTATTGAAAGAGTGAATATATATTTAGTGAATTATTGTTTTGTTATTTATTTTAATAGCTAAAACATAATGACAAATTAATGTATTAACTATTGATCACTAGTGAGTGAAGTTTTTTAAATTCTCAAGAATTTTTTTGTTATTTAANGAGGTTGATGCCATGTTGTTGTATCAACCTGCGTATCAGATCAAATTTAAGTTGCATGTGTAGCCTTCTCGGCTGTCAAAATTTTATTGAGAGTTTGAGACGAAGCTGCAGTCTGATGATCTGTTTACACACCATCAAATAAGTCCAGTTCCATAAAAGTTCTTGAAGTTTATCAGTCAGTTGAAACTGGATAAAAGTAACCATCTGGAAATTAAGCCACATTGCTCCACTGGTTAACAAGCCACTTCATCCATGTAGCCAAGCAATGTTTTGACAGGTGTTCCGGTAAATCCGCCTACAAAACAATGCAATAATCAGATAAAATTTTATAGACTAAAAGAACTTATGTCACTATCTGCAGTAGAGTCAAACAGATGAACATCCATAATAAAAATCACAAATGAAAAGAAAATCACAAAAAAAAGGGTAATATGTCAAGATTACTGGTAAACATTTTACAGATTTGATAGATAAAAGATTGAAGTTTGTTACTAGCAAAAGGTTTAGGGGAAAAAAATAAACATTCTAGTCTTAGACTCTAATAAAGGATCAACATGGTTGGTTGACAAGATTTTCAGTACATCAACATGTATGAAAAACATGCTTCCTCTGCTCATAAGAACTAGTTTTGCAGCACAAAAAATTTCACGATTCAAGTACTAAAGAACTTTGCTTTTCAATGAAAGAAGCTTCAAAAGTTACATGATAAAGAGTAATAAACTCACACTAGTCCATGATGCAGAAAACCCATCAGTGGAGAGCACCCAGCTAATAGCCCTAGATTGCAAATTTCGCCCACTATCTGAGGTATCAAAATCCAGCAACTCGTTGTCATAACTTTCATCATCATCATAATTCCTTCTCCTTTTCTTTCTATTTTTTTTCTTCTTCTTGTGCCTACTTCTATTTGACGTTCTATTATCCAAGTCTGACCCACTTTCTTCTGACAATTCATCATGCTTTAGCAATACATATTTATCAGATTTGCGAGACTGTATTCCATTGCTCACAAATAACGATTCCCAAGACTCCAGAGTCCAGTCTTCCTCGGATAGCCTAGAATAAATGACCCAAGAATGAAGTCCCATTATTTTAATTGCTTCCGCGGTACTTAACTTTAAGCACTCCTTCAAAATCGAAGACAAACTGTTGACTTTGAGAGAAGCTGTGCTAATCTGTAGCACGATATCTTTAATTTTTGCTTGTTCTTCCTGGTATTCACCATCATGTAAGAACCCAAGAAGTTGGCGTCTTTGATTGATAACAGAATTTAACAAAAGTAGCCGATCAATAGATTTACAATCACTACACCTAGAAAGTATAATCTCAAGCCAGTAAGATGTGGTACCAAAATCTTTAGCTTCCATTCTTGTGTTAATATATTTACACAGCAACTCCAGGAAAATGCAGAATTCCTGCTCTTCAAGGATAATAAGAAGGCGGTGACATAAGGATGAGAAAGATTCCTCTACAAGAAACTCAGTTATAACTTCCCATACATCTCTTGCATCTTCTTTATACATCAAATTAATAAACAATTCTATAAAGAATTTTGTATCAATGTACAAGATCTCACCATCTTTTACCGACTCCGCAAACTCATTGGATGACCAAAATTCAGGCACATTTTCAAGGAAATTTTCTACTGTCCTTTGGACATCCAAATCTAGAAAGTAATGGGGCTTCGTAGCAACCATTGCAGGTGATTGCCCATGTTTTCCCTTCCACTCAAGCTCCTCCCAACAAATATCTCGATTAACAAAAGCAAATTGGGATAGTGCTTTTGCACCTTTTTGGTGTCCCAATCCTCCACCACCATCAGAAAAATTAGAAAACCATTGCAGTATGCGCGTGGGATTTCCTGCTTTGTTCAAACAGTGGCACAATTAGAAATCGTTAAAATCTCTCATCAAATAGGAATTAATATCCAATAAAACGCCATTGAAGTAAATAAACCACCATACCTTCAAAGAACTTCTCAAGCACGTAACCTTTCTTGGCCAAGACGCGGCCAGCTTTGTAAGGCTTCTTCTCAAATATCATTTGCAAAAGTTGAGAGGCTAAACCTCGACTCAGTCGCTTTGACCTCAGCAATTTCACAAATAGCTCACGTTGCTGGTCAGCACTGATTGAACTTATACCTGATATAGTGTTGCAAAGCCATAGTCGAGCCTCCGACCGCCCTCCAGAAGTTATCAGAGACCAGATAACAGATTCCAATTCATTCAAAAGAGATATTATCAGTTTGGCAGAGTCAATATCTCCATCATCTTCCCGATTAGGCTTCGACAAAAACAACTGAACCATTCTTTTATCCTCAAACTGTTCTCACACATAACAATTAGAATAAAAAACAAGTCCTGCATCACACCATTTGAATAACTTATAAATTCTAAAATTAAGATTACAATCACAACTAAAAAATATGTAAATTTCAAAAAAGAGTACTACATAAAAAATTGGGCAGGCACATAATGAGATGAACTGAATAAACTGAAATTCTCTTTTTAAATAATCACAAAAACTGCTGAAACTGGAACAAAAACATCATACATCAAAGTAGAAAAAGTATGCAAGTTTGACACCTAGAAACCTGAACAACCAACTACTAACCCATAAGCAAATGCACTAAATGAAACTAAAACTATCATTCATTCAATTGGGAGATGAAAAAAGAGACTACCCACCTTCTTTTGAAGCTCGAAGTCGATGGTTTGCGGGAGGAGAAGTCGTCAGCTCGCTAAAAGAAAAGAGGACCTGAAGAGCCTGGAATTGCTACCGTTCTTAGTTTGGGCTGCTTATGGGCCATGGTTTTATATTGTAAAATAACTAAAGCTCAGGCCTTTGAGCCCTGGCCCACTAACTCTTAGTTTTGCAGATAGTGCTACTCAGGCCTTATATATGTTTTCATTATCCGCTATTAAACGACACAATAGAAGGTAATTGTCGCATTACTTTATATATAATTTAGAGTCTGTATGTGTAGTGGTACTCTCTTACATGACCGTAATTCTACCGATTAAAATTAGATTAACATTATATAATGTATCAATTCAAAAATTTTAAAATTAAAATAAATTATTTATCCCAAAAGTTTTGATCGTAAGAGATTTTAATCTATTATTTTGATTTGTTAATAAATTTGATAGAGTGGGGATCTCCATATGAATTTTTTTTTTTAAAAAGACCATTTCTTCTCGCAAGCAAAAAAGGTTTTATTCACTTACCCAAAAAAAAAAAAAAAAAGGGTTTTATTTTATGTAATGGTTATTTCATACACTTTTCCCTTGCTTTAACCCAACTAAACTTTAAGAAGAAACTACAATTGAGTAAAGTATCCTAAAGAGAAAAAAAATATTGGTTTCTTCCTTTTGTTGTAAAAGCATTTATTCCTTAGTTCATTTTCCAAAATATTTCAATTGATATGCACAAGAAATAGATCAATTCCAAAGCCTTTCATTGAACCCTAAACTTGGTAGTTACCCTACCCCGTGTGTTCACTCAACCTTTTAACTTGGTTACGGATTGTGGATTGGTGGTTCAAAGGGACGACTACGATGGTGGAAGTTGGTGGTTTTAATAGAAATTTGAAATGTACAGTAAATGGGTATTCGCGAGTCAACCCATACTTACATACGACAGGGTTCGGATCTAATATTTTGGATCCATTTAGAACCGATCCGTTTTGGGTTCATACTTGTTGGGCCCGTACCCACTAGGCCTGACCTGTGCCTGGCCCACCCGCTTGTTTTGCTCATATACAAACTTCTTATATAAACTCATTCATATAAACCGATGTAGTATATTATTATAATATATCATTCATTCAAACTGGTATATTAATTATATTATTATTGAAACACTAGGAATGATTAGTTTGTATATATAATCTTATTCATAGTCTAATTTAGTGTTTTTAAACTTTTTAAAGGATTGAATTTAGTTATAGAAGTTCATATATAGTATAATTTCGTTAAGTGAGATTAACCTAACAAGCAATTATTGTTAAGATAAAATTAACAATTAGTTAATAGTTAGGTGGATAATATTTCTTCTTCACTAATCACTAATTACTCGGGTTTTTATCATCCACCCCTTGAGAGATGAGGAAGTTTCAAAGGTTTCCATAGTTTTAAAAAAGTATTATATAAGTAATGCTATAGTTACCGAAGGATGCGTACCGAATGACGTGACGCAATCCTGACATTTAATTCATTATAAGTTAATATTAATCAATGGTCAAGATTATATCACGTCATTCGGTGTATATTTTCGATAACTCTATCATTTTCCATATTATATATCTCCCTAGGTTCGTGGGGTTTAAATGAGAAAAACCCCTAATTATTCCCTACAACCACTAATGGCGCCGCGTTCCACCTAACCTCACTGTCCACGTGCCATATCGACCGGGCCTATCGGGCCTAGTGTTGGCCCACGATCCAACTCTCCTTTATTATTTTAAAAACAGAAAAACAACAACTACTCTTGATCGCTTTTCAACTGTGGTGGTCTTCTTCTTCTTCCTCCTCTTCAGTCTTCACCTTCACGCTTCAACTCTCTTTCATTTTTTCCAGAATATTATTTATTTATTTTCGTTTTGATATTGAGATTATTAACAGCTTTGTAATGTTGAATCAATGACTTCCTCTGATATCTTGAATCTCTTATTCGCCGTCGGCGTTTGGTGTAGCGCGTACATTACAGTCGCCATTCTCTCTTTGTTTCGTATCTTGCATTCGCTTTGTCTCTGAATATCACTGAACCATTTGCTTCAGTAGCTTCCGCTGCAAAAGGTTAGTTTGCCGTTTTTTTATTTTTATGAGAAAGTAAAATTTAGGGGTTTCTTGTAGTTAGATCAAACCTCAGGGGATGTGCATAAAATTTAATATATTTATAAGCAATTGGAGTTTTTTGTTTGTGGTGGTATCCAATTACCTTGCAAAATGTTACAGAAAATAGTTTAGAATTTTTTTTGGTTAAATTTGTTAGTATTATGGTGTGGCCAACCATTGTGCAGAGATTGTTCTTTGTTAAAGTGATGATTTAATTGTTTTAATGGGTTGATTTGATACTTGCTTGTATGTCCAGTGGACCACTGATGAAAGCAACAATGTGTTTCCGCGTTGTCATAGGCCTTCAAGAATTGCTTGTAATTATCATATGGTTGTTGTTGTGTTAGATGAATTTGTATAGCCGGGTGAATTTTGTACCATCATTTTCCTCCATACTNATAAACAATACAATATACCATATTTAAAAAAGTTTCGAACACAATTTACCTCAACATCATTGAAACGAGGCAAACTGGACTCTTCCATATTCGGTTATTTCATGCACAACTAATACCAGTTTTTGCGTTCACGAATCTAGTTCACAATTGTCACCAACAAATATTATCTATCAAACATATATTTAATCCAAAATAGAATAGGAAACTAAATGAATATATAAAATAAATAAAAAATTCTTTACCTTAACAAAAAATCCTAGCTTTAACAGGTTTGATATTTATTTTTGTTTCAAGGTTATCTCTATAAAACGAGATATTGCTGCTGGTGCTTGGCTGTTGAGGAAGCAAACAGCGTCGAAGCAAGGAATCACAACACGTAACAAAGGAGAAGCTAAGAAAACCAAATGGCGAAGATGAAGAACAGAAGAAAAGCAAATGACGGAGACGAAGGAGAAGAGAAGAAAAAGATTTTGGCGCTTAGAAATGAAGCGTATTAGACAAGCCATTCATTAATATTAATTAACAAAAAAAAAAATTTCAACAAATATGGACGCCAGTCCATGTATTTTGGACGGCCATCCATTTACGTTGGACGACCGTCCATTCTATATGGACGACGGACGGCCGTCCATACTAGATGGACTGCCGTCCCCAGTTTGTGAAAATTCTTAATTATTAAATTTTTTTTTTTAAATATAATGTAAATATGGACGACGGTCCATGTACTTTGGACGACCATCCCTAGTAGATGGATTGGCATCCATGTAGTTTGGACGGCCAATCCATCTACTAGAGACGGTTGTCCAAAGTACATGGACTGCCGTCCATATTTATATTATATTTAAAAAAAAAATTTAATAATTAAAATTTTTCACAAACTGGGGACGACAGTCCATCTAGTATGGACGGCCGTCCGTAAAATATGGACGGCCATCCACAACAACTGGACTGTCGTCTCGTTATATTTTAAAACAATTTTTATAAAAAAATTCACAAATATAGGGACAGGTGACGGGCGTTCCTATATGATGGACGACCGTCCAAATTTACGGACGGTCGTCCATTCTACTATGAACGACCGTCAGGGATGTATGGATGGCCGTCCGAAAACGTTGGACGACCGTCCGAAAACGTTGGACGACCGTCTATTTATGTCAGTATTTAATGGGTCCAACGTGACGGCCTCCACGTGTTTCGGTGCAACTTTCGGTGGATATAGCATTTTTGTCATGGGAAATATGATTTCTCTTAAACTCGTAAAACAACATAGCCAATTTAGTTTTCACTCTCATCTGAATAACAAAAGTTTAAGGATAATGTATATGACTATATTCCACAACTGAAAAAAATGTAAATATCAAATTACATAGCAACGCATCAAAGCTGAGCATATTGGAACCGGCTTGCCAGATGCTCTCATAATCTATTCCACAATTCTGTTGTCCTACACCCACCAAAAAAAAAAAAAGACATCAGTTTTAAATCCCTGCAGTAAACATGGAATTCGATAAATTTAAAGATAAAACACCTTAAGACAGTTCTCAGCGGATTGACGTAACCAATTTGGAAACTAAGAAGACGCGAGGTTGATGCCATGTTGTGTATCAACCTGCGTATCAGATCAAATTTAAGTTGCATGTGTAGCCTTCTCGGCTGTCAAAATTTTATTGAGAGTTTGAGACGAAGCTGCGTCTGAGATCTGTTTACACACATCAAATAAGTCCAGTTCCATAAAAGTTCTTGAAGTTATCGTCAGTTGAAACTGGATAAAAGTAACCATCTGGAAATTAAGCCACATTGCTCCACTGGTTAACAAGCCACTTCATCCATGTAGCCAAGCAATGTTTGACAGGTGTTCCGGTAAATCCGCCTACAAACAATGCAATAATCAGATAAATTTATAGACTAAAAGAAATATGTCACTATCTGCAGTAGAGTCAAACAGATGAACACCATAATAAAAATCACAAATGAAAAGAAAATCACAAAAAGGGTAATATGTCAAGATTATCGGTAAACATTTTACAGATTTGATAGATAAAAGATTGAAGTTTGTTACTAGCAAAAGGTTTAGGGGAAAAAAATAAACATTTAGTCTTAGACTCTAATAAAGGATCAACATGGTTGGTTGACAAATTTTCAGTACATCAACATGTATGAAAAACCTGCTTCCTCTGCTCATAAGAAACTAGTTTTGCAGCACAAAAAATTTCACGATTCAAGTAATAAAGACTTTGCTTTTCAATGAAAGAAGTTCAAAGTTACATGATAAAAGAGAATAAACTCACACTAGTCCATGATGCAGAAAACCCATCAGTGGAGAGCACCCAGCTAACAGCCTAGATTGCAAATTTCGCCCACTATCTGAGGTATCAAAATCCAGCAACTCGTTGTCATAACTTTCATCATCATCATAATTCCTTCTCCTTTTCTTTCTATTTTTTTCTTCTCTTGTGCCTACTTCTATTTGACGTTCATTATCCAAGTCTGACCCACTTCTTCTGACAATTCATCATGCTTTAGCATACATATTTATCAGATTTGCGAACTGTATTCCATTGCTCACAATAACGATTCCCAAGACTCCAGAGTCCAGTTCTTCTCGGTAGCCGAATAAATGACCCAAGAATGAAGTCCCATTATTTATTGCTTCCCGGTACTAACTTTAAGCACTCCTTCAAAATCGAAGACAAACTGTTGACTTTGAGAGAAGCTGTGCTATCTGTAGCACGATATCTTTAATTTTGCTTGTTTTCCTGGTATTCACATCATGTAAGAACCCAAGAAGTTGGGTCTTGATTGATAACAGAATTTAACAAAAGTAGCCGATCAATAGATTTACAATCACTACACCTAGAAAGTATAATCTCAAGCCAGTAAGATGTGGTACCAAAATTTTAGCTTCCATTCTTGTATTATATATTTACACAGCAACTCCAGGAAAATGCAGAATTCGCTCTTCAAGGATAATAAGAAGGCGGTGACAAAGGATGGAAAGATTCCTCTACAAGAAACTCAGTTATAACTTCATACATCTCTTGCATCTTCTTTAACATCAAATTAATAAACAATTCTATAAAGAATTTTGTATCAATGTACAAGATCTCACCATCTTTTACCGACTCCGCAAACTCATTGGAGACCAAAATTCAGGCACATTTTCAAGGAAATTTCTACTGTCCTTTGGACATCCAAATCTAGAAAGTAATGGGGCTTCGTAGCAACCATTGCAGGTGATTGCCCATGTTTCCCTCCACTCAAGCTCCTCCCAACAAAATATCCGATTAACAAAAGCAAATTGGGATAGTGCTTTTGCACCTTTTTGGTGTCCAACCTCCACCACCATCAGAAAAATTAGAAAACCATTGCAGTATGCGCGTGGGATTTCCTGCTTTGTTCAAACAGTGGCACAATTAGAAATCGTTAAAATCTCATCAAATGGAATTAATATCCAATAAAACGCCATTGAAGTAAATAAACCACCATACCTTCAAAGAACTTCTCAAGCACGTAACCTTTCTTGGCCAAGACCGGCCAGCTTTGTAAGGCTCTTCTCAAATATCATTTGCAAAAGTTGAGAGGCTAAACCTCGACTCAGTCGCTTGACCTCAGCAATTTCACAAATAGCTCACGTTGCTGGTCAGCACTGATTGAACTTATACCTGATATAGTGTTGCAAAGCCATAGTCGAGCCTCCGACCGCCCTCCAGAAGTTATCAGAGACCAGATAACAGATTCCAATTCATTCAAAAGAGATCTTATCAGTTTGGCAGAGTCAATATCTCATCATCTTCCCGATTAGGCTTCGACAAAAACAACTGAACCATTCTTTATCCTCAAACTGTTCTCACACTAACAATTAGAATAAAAAACAAGTCCGCATCACACCATTTGATAACTTATAAATTCTAAAATTAAGATTACAATCACAACTAAAAATATGTAAATTTCACAAAAGAGTACTACATAAAAAAATTGGGCGGGCACATAATGAGATGAACTGAATAAACTGAAATTCTCTTTTTAAATAATCACAAAACTGCGAAACTGGAACAAAACATCATACATCAAAGTAGAAAAAGTATGCAAGTTTGACACCTAGAAACCTGAACAACAACTACTAACCCATAGCAAATGCACTAAATGAAACAAACTATCATTCATTCAATTGGGAGATGAAAAAGAGACTACCCACCTTCTTTTGAAGCTCGAAGTCGATGGTTTGCGGGAGAGAAGTCGTCAGCTCGCTAAAAGAAAAGAGGACCTGAAGAGCCTGGAATTGCTACCGTTCTTAGTTTGGGCTGCTTTGGGCCATGGTTTATATTGTAAAATAACTAAAGCGTCAGGCCTTTGAGCCCTGGCCCACTAACTCTTAGTTTTGCAGATGTGCTATTCAGGCCTTATATATGTTTTCATTACCGCTATAAACGATACCATGGTGTTTTAGTATCATACGATACCCGTAACGTATCATACGATACGATTCGATACAGGTCACCACGATACGTATCAGAGAGTGTATCCTAAACCATTCGATACGTTGATATGTATCCTACATACGATACGTATCTATTCGTATCCTTAAAATATCGATAAAATCGATACGACTTTATTAATTTGGGCCAAAGGTCCAACAAAATTTCAGGTCAAACGGGTCACCCAACCCGATTCACTAAAACCTGTCAAATTTACCTATTTTGCATGAGAAAGTGAAGGGAATATGTATCCCATTTTACATGTAATATAATATAAGTGGAGATATAGATATTGACAGATCTTGAAATTTTGTGATTAATTTTGATTATAATACCGTATTTAAAGTCATAATACCACAAAATCTTTAATAATCTTGGGATGATTATTAATTTTAGAAAATTTTGATTTTTATTAATTTTTTGAAAAAGACGTATCTTACGATACACGATTCAAAAAATTAGGTTTCGATACAGATAAATACACGATTTGATAACCATGAACGATACAATACAAGGGTATTGTGATTACTTTATATATATAGAGTCTGTTGTGTAGTGTTGCTCTTACATGACCTAATTCCACTGATTAAAATTTTAACATTATATAACGTATCAATTCAAAAATTTTAAAATTAAAATAAATTATTTATCCAAAAGTTTTGATGTAAGAGATTTTAATCTATTATTTTGATTTGTTAATAAATTTGATAGAGTGGGGATCTCCTATGAAAATTAAAAAAAAAAGACCATTCTTCTCGCAAGCAAGAAAGGTTTTATTCACTTACCAAAAAAAAAAAAAAAAAAGGGTTTATTTTATGTAATGGTTATTTATACACTTTTCCCTTGCTTTAACCCAACTAAACTTAAGAAGAAACTACAATTGAGTAAAGTATCCTAAAGAGAAAAAAATATTGGTTTCTCTTTTGTTGAAAAGCATTATTCCTTAGTTCATTTTCCAAAATATTTCAATTGATATGCACAAGAAATAGATCAATTCCAAAGCCTTTCATTGAACCTAAACTTGCTAATTACCCTACCTGTGTTCACTCAACCTTTTAACTGGTTACGGATTGTGGATTGGTGGTTGAAAGGGACGATTACATGGTGGAAGCTGATGGTTTAATAGAAATTTGAAATGTACAGTAAATGGGTATTCGCGAGTCAACCCATACATTACATACGACAGGGTTCGGATCTAATATTTTGGATCCATTTAGAACGATCGTTTTGGGTTCATACTTGTTGGGCCCGTACCCACTAGGCCTGACCTGTGCCTGGCCCACCCGCGTGTTTGCTCATATACAAATTCTTATATAAATCATTCTATAAAACGATAGTATATTTATATAATATATCATTCATTCAAACTGGTATATTAATTATATTATTATTGAAACATAGGAATGATTAGTTTGATAATAATCTTATTCATAGTCTAATTTCGTGTTTTTAAACTTTTTAAAGGATTGAATTTAGTTATAGAAGTTCATATATGTATAATTTCGTTAAGTGAGATTAACCTAACAAGCAATTATTGTTAAGATAAAATTAACAATTAGTTAATAGTTAGGTGGATAATATTTCTTCTTCACTAATTACTCGGGTTTTTATCATCCACCCCTTGAGATAGGAAGTTTCAAGGTTTCCATAGTTTTAAAAAGTATTAATAAGTATGTATAGTACAAGGATGCGTACGAATGACGTGACGCAATCCGAATTTAATCATTATAAGTTATTAATCATGGTCAAGATTATATCACGTCATTCGGTGATATTTTCGATAATCTATCATTTTCCATATTATATCTCCCTAGGTTCGTGGGGTTAAATGAGAAAAACCCCAATTTTCCCTAAACCACTATGGCGCCGCCGTTCCACTAAACCTCACTGTCCACGTGCCATATCGACCGGGCCTATCGGGCCTAGTGTGGCCCCGATCCAACTCTCCTTATTATTTTAAAAACAGAAAAACAACAAATACTCTGATCGCTTTCAACTGTGGTGGTCTTCTTCTTCTTCCTCTTCAGTCTCACCTTCACGCTTCAATCTCTTTCATTTTTTCCGAATATTATTTATTATTTTCGTTTGATATTGAGATTATTAACAGCTTTGTAATGTTGAATCAATGACTTCCTCTGATATCTTGATTTTATTCGCGTCGGCGTGTTGGTGTAGCGCGTACATACAGTCGCATTCTCTCTTTGTTTCGTATCTTGCATTCGCTTGTCTCGAATATCACTGAAACATTGCTTCAGTAGCTTCCGCTGCAAAAGGTTAGTTTGCCGTTTTTTATTTTTATGAGAAAGTAAAATTTAGGGGTTTCTTGTAGTTAGATCAAACCTCAGGGGATGTGCATAAAATTTAATATATTATAAGCAATTGGAGTTTTTTGTTTGTGGTGGTATCCAATTACCTTGCAAAATGTACAGAAAATAGTTAGAATTTTTTTTTTTGTTAATTAGTTTATAGTATGGTGTGGCCAACCATTGGGCAGAGATTGTTCTTTGTAAAATGGATGATGGATATGCTTGTATGTCCAGTGGAACACTGATGAAAGCAACAATGTGTTTCCGCGTTGTCTAGGCCTCAAGAATTGCTTGTAATTATCATATGTGTGTTGGTGTTAGATGAATTTGTATAGCGGGTGAATTTTGTACCATCATTTTCCTCCATACTTCTCCATGTGTGTTATGCAAAGTGTGGCACTCTTTTAAACTTTGAGATAATTGGAATTAACGCCATATCCGGCAGCGAATTTGTTAGTTAATTGCAAAGTTTTAGAAAAGAGAAAGAGAGAGGGGTTTGAGATGGCCGTGATGGATTTTTTTGTATATCATTGGTCCTTCTTTGCAGTGGCGAAGATGATGGTGTGGTTCTTGGCGTCTGTGCTAGAGTTTCCAAAACGCTTGGTTTTTGCGTTTTTTTTTTTTTTTTTTTCCTCTGGTTCCCGCCCTAGGTTGTTATGCTTGTTTGTTTGATGTTTTAGAGTTGGAGAGGGTTCCGCAGCCTTTTTTTTTACACTAGTTTTGAGACAAGTTTGTGTTCCTTGGATTAAAGCCAAATGAATCAAAACTTGTGTTAAAAAAGAGGGGTTGCGGAACCCTCCCCTTTAGAGTTAGTCACAAGTGCTTGACTCATGATTTCCTGACACTTAAAGATTGAATCATAGTTGTTCTTTTAAATTACTCATGAACTTCTTGATGGTAAAAATGGATGATAGTTTTGGTAAACCTTTCAAGAATAAGAAAGCATAGCTGTAAATGAGCCCTGGAGTTTTGTGATTTGATAATTCTATTACAATGGATGACCAGAACAGAAAAAAGGTAGTGGATTTGATCTCTTTTGATTTCTTTCTGTTCGAGTAATGTTTCTAGTCGGAATACCATTGATCTCATGGAGAGAACAATAATTAACAGAAACTGCATTTCTTATTTTCTGTGACCACATTTCACATAATCAATGTGTAATATTTGATTGGCTTGCTCCTTTTGCAGTATACAGTATGTACTGGCTCAAATTGATGACTGCAGCAAATATGAAAGACGAAGAATTGAAGAGTAACGACTTTGATCTCGGCTGCAGAAGATGATGAGAAGGTTTGAGGACTTGTTACCATGTGCCAATCCAACTGAGTAGATTTTAGATGTACATATGTTATAGAAGATGGCAAGTTTTTATTTGAAACTTTTGGTGCATGCTACAATTTGATGACATGAATTTCAACAATGTCAAAACAAATTTTCTTAGGCTTTACAATATTATTGAGTTTGATGGGCTAGTATCTCCTCTAAATCTCCTCACCTGCAAATTAAAATAAACCATGATGTTCTCAGCTTCAATGGGATCTTGAAAGCAGCTTTCGTGGCTATATATTTGGTTTCTACCTAATAGTTTGATAAAAGGGGCACTTAATAAGTTTTTTTTTTCGGCTATTAGAAATCAACAGCTTCTTTAAAATTTGTTTTTTGGGCAAATTTACAAATTTTCCTTCCTCACAGAATGTTCTGTTACAATTTTGATTTAAATATTATACATTAGATTTTATTAATTTAACTTTGTAATTTAAAATCTTGTAATATATATATATACAATGAACTAATTATTGAATCACAATAAATTACTTAATTATGTAATCAAGTGCCAACGTTTTCCATATAAAAAGAAATTAAAACCTTGAACCAATAGCCCTCATTTGATCCGCATAAAGGATTTTCAGTAAGATAATGTTTATTTAATTAGGAGTGAAGTTACCGGTAAAATATTAACATCTTTTGAGGTATAAAATGTTTTACTTTAGTAGCCATTCATCTTTAATTCAATTAAACCAAATAATATTTATCCATATCCTTCATTATCACAGAATTGATCTAAATTCTGAGGGGTATTCTTGTCCATAAATCAATCAAAACTTTTACACATTTCTGGGAAATCTTTGACTTAATAACTTTTGCTCAAATGATTGATTTGAAGCTAAATCCTGGGAATTTTCAATAAAACCATGGTCTTATCGCACATCCAAAAAAAACTTCTCAACCTAATAAAATGCCATGTTTTTGGATTGTTAAGTAAAATCTGCAAGATATAGCAAAGATAAAAGATTCTAGTAAAATATGCTTCAAAATTTCTAGTATTGGATTCACTCATCATCTTCATCAGCCTCAGCTGCATTCAGTGCTTTCAACCTTTCGATTAACTTAGCCTTCCTTTCCTCGTAAGTCAGCTTCTTTAAGTTGTACCTGTTACGCAATGAAATTTCAATCATCAATGGCTCAATACTAGGATCACAGTTTACATCCAATGCAAGAAGATGTTATCCTTCAACATAACCAAAACGCACAGAAGAATACAAAGCTGGGGAGATTTAAAGGCTTAAAACAAATCAAGTGAATGCATTGATCATACCTCTTGTGCTCTTTAGGAGGCTGCTTGTCAGATTTCTTTGGTGTGGGGTCTGCACGAATGGCAGCATGAACCTTCTTATACAATGCTTCAAGGTTATCGGCCTCAATACCTCTCTTGATGTACTCACTGAAGTGAGACTGGTACTTTTCTGGCTCATCTTCCATCAAAGTCTGCATATAACACACAAATATGTTGTGAGAAGGAAGTGCATCTCTAAACAAAATAAGTTTTTTTTTTCTTGATTTGGCACCATGGTTTACAGAATAAATCTCATACTTAGCAAGAATCCAAAGCTTACCCTCATGTATGCAGCAACATGTCCACCGTAGATATACTTGCGGTGAACTTCAGCATCTAGTTGTTTACTGTCCTTGCTGAATCCAGCAAATCTCTTGTCACTGTGAGGGATATCAAGGCCACCATCCAGTGCACCCTAAAATTAGGAATAATGAAAGAAATAAAGGGATTATTTCGCCTTCACATTATCCTTTCCTTCTCCAAAATAATACATAGTAACAATTGTAACACAAGCATGGCTAAATAAGAGATTGATTCATTGCCCCATGTGAAATATAATTGCTTGAATGTCCAAATCTTCATGATGGAGTTTGTCAGCTAAATAGGGTATCCGGTAGTTCAGAGCAATATCAGAAACCCAGGCCCTGACAAATAGACAAGCACTACTTCACAGCATGAGACAAAGCTCATGGCGATATTAAAACTTCCTAAGAAAATCCACTATATATACTTCACAAAGCTTTAATTTCATGACATAATTTTATCTATACATTTAGGAATGGAATATCACAAGATTGAGCGAATTCGCCATCCATGAAGTAAGGCTTACGGAAATTGCAAACCATTCTAAACAGAACTATAGAAAGTCATCATCACCAAAACTTTCCACTGCAGAGTGCAACTGATCTGGTCTGCCCAGGAGCTTGGGCGGCTTTTGCAGAGGGATAATTAGGCTGAAATAATATCAAACTAGAATATGGATTAACTTTGCATGAAAAAAGCAGAATAGATATTTTTTTTGAAAGGGAGGATCTTCAACTTTTTGTTGGCAGTTACTGCTGAGAATCTCAGATCTTACTAATTCTAAATAATTGGCACTCTATTTGATTCGAAAACTTTATAATAGTTGCAGGTTCGTAAGTATCCACAAAAGTACCCAGTACGTCAACAGCAGAAAAGTAAATTAATATGGTAAACATCCAGCAGACAAAAATTCTTGTTAAAGAAAACCAAGATTAAATCAAAGATCATGTAATTGGACTGAGATATCCAATATGGTAAGAAGCCAGGCCAAAGCACTCGTATAAACATAATAGGCACCAAAGAATTAAGCAAGGGGATTCATAATACCTTGAGAGCACCGAAAACACAGTTTCCGGTAGTTGTCTTCACAAGACCAACATCAAGGAGAGCACGGAAAGGTCTCCTGGTATCTGTTGGCTCGACAGAGTAATCCTCCCCAGTTGCCTGTCAGCAATAGATTTGAAACTTAGCTTTCTATTCAAATAGGATAAAAATAATTTTTTGTCAATGAATACAAAATATACACCGGTACCTCAACATTTCCTTCATACTCTTCATCCATTTCAAGCTTTTTTAGGACTCGGCGAGCCAAGAGAAGTCCAGTGCAGTAAGCTAAGGATCATTGAATAAGCAATAAGGACCTTTCTGATTGCAAAGAAAAAGGACCACGTCTAGAATAACAAGTGAATCTTATTATACCTGCTGCATAATTTGTAAGGCCCACCTCAAGCCCATAATGAGGAAGCTCATGAGCATAAGCAGATGCAAGGATCATATCACCAGCAATGCTAGCAGATATGATTTGTGCAGTTATATCTTTATTGGTCTAACAATGGAGTTAAGGGTAAGATGTAAAGAATAAATATTAACAAAACAATTAAACATACTTGAGGAATAAAAAATGCTATAAGAAAACCTCAGTGACATGTAAGCCAAGTTTATATTAATTTCTCTTTAATGATTTCACACCAGGTTCAAATCACAAATTCCATGCAGGCACAACCAACATTTCCAAAGTAGCCACATGAATATAAAGTCTCATAGTACGCTATCACTTCAGAGAAAAGACAGCACAAAATAATTATAAGAAATAGTCAGGATACGAATCGCACAACAAAACGATATTTCGGAGTGTTGTACTTGTTCTTGTCCTGATTAATGAGGCGAATCCTGGCACGGTAGTCAGTCTTTCCCTCTACAAAAATTCAAGCAAAAATTAATTATAAAAAGTAAAATAATCAAAATAAAAGTACCATCAATTACCCCAAAAAATAAGAATAAAAAACCTCGTCTCCTCTTGTACTTCACTTGAAACCGCTTAAAGTAAGCTCTCGACTTTTGTGCTTTGACAAAAACCTGTAATTCATAAATTTCATTCAGAGAGAAATCACTACAAGGGAGGAATCCCATATAAAATTGCATCGACCTAAATCATGTTAGGCCCAAAAATTCCCAACCTAAAACCTCTAGAGGTTAGATTTGAAGTGCATACTATTGTAAATAAAAAATATCCATCTAAAGTAGACACACACAAACCCCTCTTTCTAATCCTCACAGCTGACGCAGAGAATCTCTCAGCACCTTAACTAACTGATAAAAGAAAAAACACAAGAAAAAACAACTAATTGAACTTACTAATAATAAGAACAGAACCCACTTTTTTTTTTTTTTTCTCAGCTGGGTTTTTTTTGCCCTTTTTACTTCCCACTTTGTAAAAAAATAATAATAAATCAAACTAACAACAGAACCCACTTCTCTTATCACCGAAACTCGAATGCATAACAAAGATCCTACACAAACGTGAACTACGAAGCCGTAAAATGTAAAACAAAACAAAACGAAACGAAATCAAAAGATCAAAAGTAATATCAGCGAAATTGAGTAGATATGCGAAATTCGAAACACAGAGGGTAATTACCATTGTTGAAGCTCAAGTGTTGCAGCAGCAAAAACTTGAAGACGTAAAAGAAACGAAGAGCCACGAGCTAAAATACTAAAACCCTAGCTGTATTTTACAAGATAAAACCAACGGCCACGATTCATTTTCTATTACATGGTAGGGTTTTTTAACTTTTTATCGTGAAGTTGGCGACTTGGCGGGTGTGCCTCTTCGTGTACAGTGTAACGGTACACCTTAGTCCTTTAAAGGACACGTGTTTTCTTGAAATCAATTTAATACAAAGTACAAATTTTGCCCTCCCAAACAGGTGTTTGGGTCACAACATCTTAGGAGTGATTTGTGTGCAACTGTGCATACATCTTCATGTTTCTATTATTTGAGTTATTTTTAATTGATAATTTAATTTAAAAATATAATATTTTAGACAAACATAAGCTTTTGTATTTTTAAAATCCTGAAATCATGTAACACATATTTTGATTTTCTGAATACACATAATATATATCAATTATTTTAATTTTTTTCACAAAACACAAAACAAATTTATAAAAGAACATTCTGGTTGGTATACTCTTTAAAATACTATTTTAGTTTTTCCAATAAAGCTAAACAGAAAATCAACCCAAAAATGCATTTGTTTCAATATTCTCAAAATCTTATTCTACTTTATTCATCTCACAAAACATTAATAATTACCTTTCTCGTAAAGATATCCCAATTTTTTTTTTTCAAAATACTATTATAAAAATCATCCAATAATAAACCAACGAAGCAATATATCTTTGATTGATTAGTTCACTAATATAAAAAATACATTTTTCAAATATTATGCTTTGTATTGTTTTAATCAAACAACATTTGCTTCCAAGATTTAAAGATAGATTCATGGATTTCTTTACTAATTACTTAAGTCAATATCAAACATTTCATTTTAATTTGTTTTTTAAAGAAAACAAGAAAGATATATTTTTGGATAAAAATGTAGAAATTAAGAATTCTAGGTTTGATACGTTTTACAAGTATCATTTTATTATTATTATTATTATTATTATTTTGATATTAGTTGACATCCGTCTCAATATTAATAGAAGAAAATACAAATTGGGTGCGTTTAATATTTTGAATAATATTTTTGAAATATTATATTTGGTTCACTATTTTGATACTTTTTAGAATAGTTTTTTTTGAAAAAAGTTGAGTTCAATTGTATTTAATAGAATAGAGTTTAAATTTGAACATGTGTTTGGTTCATTATTTGAATATTATATTTGAGTTAAATAAATTGATGAATAATTGTTTGATATATTTTTTCAAAAAGGATTTTAAGATAGAATATTTTGATGCATTTTATTAACATTTTTTATTATTTGATTATTGAACTTTCAATTTACATTTAAATAACATTAATTAGTTTTTTGGTAATTTTTTTTATCACTGAATTAAAAACAAATTCTCCATAATAATTTCAACTACTAATATATCATTTAAAAACACTNAGCCCATAACATTATAAAAATCATAAGTTGATTATTCGAAATCAAATTTCATACCTCATCTATCCAATATGTATCATTTAAGCAATTTGAAATTTGTAGACAATTTCAGCATACATAGATAAAAATTCTCAAGCAAACAACTTGTATGACCCAACTGCAAATAAATATCAAACACGAAATCTACTACTTAAGGCTCTATTTGGTTCACTATTTTGGCACTTTTTAGAATAGTCTTTTGAAAAAAGTTGTGTTGAGTTGTATTTAATGGAATAGGATTTGAATTTGAACATGTACTGGTACATTATTTGAATATTATATTAGGGTTAAATTAATTACTGAATAATTGTTTGGTATATTTTTTCAAAAAGGATTTTAAGATAGAATATTTTGATGCATTTTATTAAATTTTATTATTATTTGATTTATTGAACTTTTCAATTTACATTTAAATAATATTAATTAGTTGTTTGGTAATTTTTTTATCACTGAATTAAAAACAAATTCTCCATAATAATTTCAACTACTAATATATCATTTAAAAACACGACATTAATACATATCTAAATTAATAATACGAAGCTACTGATAATCATCCCTTAGAATCCTTCGTACACCTATATTCAGTTAATAATTACGAGATGGATTCATGTTCTGCCCACATAGCAGTAGTTATGCCTCAAAGTTCCCATGTCATATGTATTATGTTGAGTCGGTTGATTCGAACCCGCCCCATTCCCTTCCTCATAAACTCCATCGGCATTAAACTTTTGGAAGATAGGGTCGTTCATATCGAACCTTCTGATAAAATTATGAATTACACAATATGCCATAGCAATTTTAGCTTGCTTCTCCAACGGGTAATTGTTCATGCCATCAAGAATGTGCAACCTTTTTTTCAAAACACCAAAGGTCCTCTCCACAACATTTTGAAGTGATGCATGTCTGTAATTAAACAACTCCAAGGGTCTAGAAAGGTTACAACGTGCATCGGGAACATGTTAAGGAACCCACCTCTGTTTGCATAACTCGCATCTACTAAGTAATATTTTTCTATAATGAAATACTGAATGTTATTTGCAGAATCTTAAAAAAATGTTTACAGTTTAGCTAGAATACGTAAAGAAGTTAATTATACTTAGAGGAGAATGTGGGAAACCCGAATCAGGATTATCTAGAACTAAATTTAAAATCCTTGCATCATGGGCAGATCCTTCCTAGCTGGTGACGACGTATGTGAACAACATCTTGAAGTCACATACGGCCATCACATTCTGCGACAATGTCCCTTTACGATTTTGGTACGTATCGGCTACCTCAGTTGGTGCCCACGCATGTACATGTGTATTGTCAATCGCTCCAATGCAGTCCTGTCGACAAAATTGCATTTTAATAATATGTGAAGACTAACAACATTTAAAAAAAAAATGAACTTAACTACCAACTAATTAAAAATAATTAAGAAGTACCTTAAAGAAAGGGTAATAGTTTTGGTTGGTCAATATCTCTAATGGAACATCATTGAAGTGAGGTGGCTTGATAAAATCTAACTTCAACTCCAATATCGCATCACAAACTACATGGATATATCTAGAGACTGCCTCACCAGAATGTTGGTAATCCTCCTTACAATCACTATTTGATGCATTTTTCCCAACTGTTGTTATAAATATCATTACTTGCTCTTCAATACTCATGTGCCGAGTTACCTGCACTTTGCCTTGTTGTGCCAATATATAACATAAGGTCTAAAAACATCATTTGCCCATGCGACACTTATTGTATATTCTTGTAGGATGACCAGTTACTAGTTCCACCACATAATCGTGAACATTTAATACAGATGTATGTCTAGGTTGATGTCCTTGGATGCTGAACTCTGTTTCATACGCAATAGTCCCATACAATGCGGTAACAACATGTACATATAACTCTACTTTTTCACTTTCATTATCTCGGTTATGATTTGTATGGCTACACAATGCCATCTATACTTGTCCATTTGTAACAATTTGTTCATTAGTTCATATTTTTTGTAATACTAACCAAAGTATAATTAACATTCAATTTTAAAATCTGTTGACCATATCCAACATATATGAAACATTGCACAACACCACATTGTGTATCAGTTCTTATAACAAAGCAAGTTAAGTCTTAAATATGAAGGTAGTAAATATAAAATATCTCAAATATCAAAGGAATAAATAAAGACTAACAAGTAAAAAATACAAGTTCAACAAGGAAGTCAAACACCGTCACCTACATACTACGGAAGTCATTATAAATCCAAAATTCTCTTATCTCCAGTGACATGTTCACCATTATCTAATGCCACTTTGGGTTGGCTACTAAGTACTTCACAACATCTAAATATAGCTGTGGTGGAAATTGCATACTTTCCAAAATTTCCTGATAATTTCTCAGGAAATATCGATTCGTCCCAACACCTGTGTTCTCTTCGGTCCCATCATCGGCACAGTGATATGATGCCAAATCCCATAGTCCTATTAGAAATAGCTTTAACCAACTGACCAATCACACCCACTAGTTGGTTTCCTTGGACGTCTCTCCTCTTCCTCCTATTTACGGAATGGCTAGAGCTAGACCTGTTAGATCGTTTTTCCCCAGTTGATTTATCTGGATTAGATTCAAAGTCATCTAGATCCATGTCCGCCTCAAAAGGATCATGAAAACCCATGTTAGATACCGCAGGTTGAGATGTAGATATGTAAGCAAATCTGCCAGTTGCATTTTCCTTCTCGAATATGACCTCATATAACTCTCTATCAACAAGTCCCTTATGTAGGAATTGTTGTGCCCTTGGGTTTTGCTATTAATGAAAACATACATACATTAATTCATATTTTCCAAAAAAAAAATGCATACCAACTATTGTGTTATAAGAACTGAAAAAAAAAAAATGTTGTTTACCTTTACATATTCTTCCTAAATCTCTTTAAAACATGTTAGAGTTTGCAACTCACGATCCCAACCAAACCCTGTATGTTTAATTAGCACACGCCAAGAGTAGTATGTCAATCACAAGCGAAAGTACTTAGAAGACAACTGTTTGACTTCCAGTTTCATCTTAGCTACATTTTCTAACTGCTCACTAATCCTCGTGGTCAGAAGATTTTATTATAGTATCGTGGCCTGTTTTCGCCTGCTCAACCAATAGTGCTAAAAACTAATGGGTGAGTTCAGCGGTGCATTGAACAGACTCACACATCTAATAACAGTAGGGTGGGAACAACAACCAAGATTGAAACATTGTAACAATCAACAAACATATCAACATGAACATATGCAACTTACAACATTATAAACAAAGAGAAAATATTAACTCGTTTGACCCAACACTACTTTCAATGGTAAGTATGGGGGACATTACAATCAAAGTAGACCAACAAAGGTCTTTAATGTACCCCAATTGCAGAAAAAAGTCGAAACTTCTTCCTCTACCAAAAGTAATAATCAATTATGCGTTGGTGGGCTAAGTGACATGTACATTTGTTCATAGCATTGTAAGTAGTTATTACGATCAACTTGGAGTTGTCAACCTACAAAATGATTAATACATAAGTTAGGCAAATAATTTCAAGATAATTTCATAATCCCAAAATCATGTGACAACACTCCAATAGAAGCTTATTGGTAATTGTAATTCACCCAAATAAATTACAAATTAACTAGATGCATACAAATGTAATATGATGGTAAAATCGGATCCCCATTTTGGCGTTACAAAAATGCATAGAATCTATTTTTGCTTACTTAAGGCTTTAAACGGGAACCATGCTTCGACATTATTGTCATGGGTACAATCTGTTATAGATTTACACACAATGCTTATGTGGTGTGCACTATATAAAAATAATGATACAAGATTTAAAGAATCATCCCTACTCAAGAAACTACTAGAAAAATCCAAGTTGAATAAAGAGAAGTAAATTCTTGGCTATGTAACTTATGCTCTATTTTATGTTTAATTGTCAAACGAATCCACTTCAGACTTAGTTTTGCATGCAACAAGTTACAACACTCACCCTATAAGGCTAATTATGTTGATGGCATCCTATTATCGAATTAGATGAGCCCATTTTTATATTAATTATGCATATAGATATCATATAAAATACTAAATGTTAATGTTACTATATTATGGAAAATTTCAAGAACTGACTACAAATTGAAAACAAGTACTACTTGCGTGGGGCAGAGTGGGGAGTTGGTGATTGTTCAGCAGAGGGGATGTCAATGGAGGAAAGGAGAGAGAGAAATTCATTGAAATGGTGAAGCAAAGGGCTGCCGTTATATAGGTATATAATCTTTTATATAGAATCTCTTTGCCTTTGAATAGTATACGGGGCTATGAATGGTGTTTATGGAGATACAAAGGGTAAAGCATTTCTAAAAGACTATTATAGGTCTTTCGTGAGAAAGAGGTGCTAAGAACAACAGGTAATGCACTATGTCAACACATAGCCATTTCTCGTAATACAAACAGGAACGCCTTCTCAAAACAAAAGGGATGTTGGCAAGGACAGGTTCAATTGGTGCTCTAGCTAGGGGTCAACTACTGAGCTGAATCAACTACTTAGATTAGATTAGATGCAGGTGTATCTACATTTCACCACATTGGTAGATTTTATAGTCAACTACAATAATACTTAATGCAAAACAGATTCCCTAAACCTTCTCACTGTCTTCTCAATCTAGCCTAAATCATGCATACACATAATAGGAGAAGCTTGATACATTAAAGTGCTAGTCTCTTGGCAAACCAGGCATTGTTCAAGTAAATAGAAAAAATATCATCAATTGTTTACTAAGGAAAAATGAAAGAAAAAAAATAAAAAAACACAAACAGAGGGTTAATGGGCTTACGTATGTGCATCGGATCTAAGACGTTGATGATGAAATTGGAAAGATGTTAGCTGACTAAGCTCAGTTGTATCTGGATCTGATCCAAAAATGATTGCAAGAAGGGTTGTTGATGGAAGGAGAGAGAGCACATAAGAGAAAACCAAGGTAGCCTTCACGGGAGTGACGAAGTAGTGAGGAAGAGCCCAAAATCGGTGTAGATTACTTTGTTGCCAGAAGGAAGGAGAGAGAGATCGCAATGGAGAAAAAGATTCGCGGGTCTGAAACATTGAGTGGAGAATGACAAGAAGAAAGAATAATGGTGTCTGAAGGTGTAAGAGAAAAAAGTAATGCAAGGAGCCTTTTGAGTGAAGAAGAGAAGAAAATGGGTGCTTTGTGCTTGGTTGACAGACGGAGAGAGAGGACAGGATTCACGGGTGTATTCTGGTGAAGAGTAAGTGAAGAGTAAATAAGGAGAAGAAGAAGGAATAAATGTCAGTACGAAAATGTAGTCATAATAAGTTATGAAAAAGACTACTCACAACGGTAAAAAAGTTGAATGGAGTAGTATTTTTGAATTGTTTTGAATTGAATATGCAACCAAAGGCATAATTTACTGTTTAACCTGATTGGAAAAAATAGAATACTCTTTTAAAGAGTGAACCAAACAGAGCCTAAAATTTCAGATTTTTGAGAAATTAAATTAAATGACACTTTTTTCAAGCCCTAAGTTGAAAAGTATCACTTTTACAAATGTTTCTCGCGAAATAGCACAATTCCAACTTACACAAAATTTATAGACGAAATTGCCCTCATGTATAATCAAACCTTAACCCCCTCACCAGAACCCATTCGCTCTCCATAACTTGAATTAAAAAAACTAGCTAAGACCCTCAAACAAAAATCTATTAATTTTGTGCCATAAACGATTCTAAGAACATTTATTTGAGTAATTTGGAAGCCAGTATTTTGTTTTTGTTCCCTAAATGATTGGAGAAATAAGCATTTGAGTAATGAATTGAGGAAGGTATGTAATTGTTTCCTCTACTAATTTTTTCAAACGGAATTGAGAATTGGAGAGATTTGGGTTTTAAATGTATTTATGGTGAGTAGGTTTTTGCTGTTTATTTTTTTAATTACTAAGATTTTTAGGTTTGATTTATCGGGATTCGTTATTAGATTTAGGGTTTTAATGTATTTTGGTTGTATGGATGAGATAAATGGTTGAATATAGTGTGGAATGACATGAAAATGGGGTGGATCGAGGTGATATAAAGGGTTATGGACACTTAGGATTTTTGGTCGACAAGGGTGTTGGCCCGTTCAGAAAAAAATCACAGGTGTGTATTGGGAGAAGAAGAAGTGTTTTTTTTCGATACTTGGGGTGTCGATGGGTATCAGACGTTTTGATCAATATGGGTTCTACCCAATTATACAACACCCACTGATAGCTAGAGTATCAGACAGTTTTGGCCAATAATATTATAATGTTGTTCTTTGGTAGGTCGAAATCTTCTGATACCCTTGCTATTAGAGAATGTTAGACATTTGGGTCGAACACACATTGGCCATAACCGTCTAATATTGTCGACACTCTAGGTATCAAACAAAATATGATTTTTAAATTAAGTTAGAAACTTGCTAAAACTATTTAAATAGTGGTGTTGGGCGATATCGGCTTATGTTTATCCTAGATGCAATTTGAACTTTTTTCAATTCTTTTGTTGTGCAAAGCAATGGCTAGAGTGACACATCTTGAGGACTCCAGAGGCTTCGTATTTTTAGGCGGTTGTTACCAACCTTTTTCATTTGGATGTGTTTATGACATTAAGAGAAAAGCTTACCAAAACTTAGTTGCAAATGTTCAAGACCACATGTTTTGGTAAGTTCCCAGACATTAGGCCCAATAAATTCCTTGGTGAACTATGTCATTATGTGCTAATAAGGGAGGTGAAAACCAAAGGACTGGAAAATGAGATGTGGTTTAGTATGGGTGAGAGATTAGTTAGATTCTCCCTATATGAGTTTGCAACGGTAACGGGGTTGAGGTTTGGACAACCACCTCAATTGATAAAGGATGCAATAGGTACTAAGATAAAAGACAAGTTTTTCTCAAACAAGTCAAAGAGTATGGAAATCATGGACTTTGAGAAATTATTTTTCGGAAGAAATTCCAGCAGGGGTACTTCAACTGAAGATGCTATGAAGTTAGCCCTTATACAAGTGTTAAAAGACTTTTGTTTTGAGCCAAAAGAAAAATTAAAAAAAAAAACAAAAAAAAGATGAGGAAGCTTGGGTATGAGATTTCGTAGTGGGTAGATGACTTAGAGTACTTCAACTCTTATCCATGGGGAAAAATTGCATGGGAAGAGACCCTAAAGTCTTTTAGTAAGACGTGCGGAGTACATTAAGAAACACTACAATAACATAATACTGAGAACCCCAAAACTAAGAAGGTTCAATACGACTTGACTAGGTTTATTTACGCTTTTTAGGTACATATTTTATATTTCTCATGGTTTTGTCGTAATGTAAATATGTATCACTTTTTCAAACACCATTAATATGTTTGTTTTGTTCATGATTTGTGTAGGTGTGGATGTATGAGTGTTTGCCAACTATTGTACAGTACACCAAGAAGTTTACAGATAAACCTATCCCCCACCTCTTGAAATGGTTGGCAAAAAATGACAATATATTAATGCATGTAGTCCATAGAAATTGTGTAAGTGTACTTGCCTTACAATCACTTGACTCCAAATCCTTCGCCCGGATATTTATTTGTAATTCTTTTCATGTTGCACAAGGTTCTCCCAATGGTCTAACAAGTGTGAACAAAGCTTCTAGGAGTTGAAAATGAGACTTACAACAGCCCTTGTCCTTACCTTACCTTCGAGAGTGGAAGGATTTGAGATTTATAATGATGCATCCAAGCAAAGACTAAGTTGTGTGTTAATATAACACGGAAAAGTGATTCCATATGCTTTCAAGCAGTAAAAGAATCATGAGTAGAATTACCCAGTTCATGACCTAGAGTTAGCGATGGTGGTGTTTGCTTTAAAAATTTGGAGACACTATATGTATGGGGTAACCTGCCAGATCTACATGGATCACAAGAGTCTAAAATACATTTTCACCCAAAAAGAGCTGAATATGAAGCAAAGGAGATGGATTGAGTTAATTAAGGATTATGAATGCACAATAGATTACTACCTTGGAAAAGCTAACGTGGTAGCTGATGCCCTCAATAGAAAGTCGCAAAGTATGATTTCCCTATGAGATTAACCATACATGTGTTGCTACATGGGATGAGAAATTTAGGGGTAGAATTTTACATGGGTGAATCAAAAGGACTATTGGCGAATTTTCAAGTGAGGATGATCTTGGTGGATTAGGTATAAGAGATGTAGAAATTAAACCCCCGTTTGGAAAAGTTAAGGTACAAGGTTAGTTGTGGATCTTGGATAGATTTCTAGATAAGAGACGATGCGACTCTAATGACGACTAGTAGAATGTGTGTACCGGACCAAGTAGATTTAAAGCAAGAAATTTTAAAGGAAGTCCACTCCTCGGCTTATGTCCTACATCTCGAGAGTACTAAGATGTATTGTACTCACTGAGAACATTATTGGTGGCCTAGTATGAAACGAGAAATTGTGGAATTTGTCTCTAAATGTTCAGTATGCCAACAAGTTAAGGCCAAACATTAGAGGCCAGTAGAGCCATTACAATCCCTTCATGTTCTCGAGTGGAAGTGGGAACATATTACCATGGATTTCATAACTGGAGTTCCTTGTACTAAGGATGGTCGCAATGGTATTTGGGTAATAATAGATCGATTGACAAAGTTTGCTCATTTCTTGCCAATAAAGACAACATATTCTTTGGACAAGTTGGCAAGCCTTTATGTGTCGGAGATAAATAGGCTCCATGGTGCCCCAGTTTCTATAGTGTTAGATATGGATCCAAGTATCAAATCTCATTTTTGGCCTAGTTTGCAGAATGCTTTGGGGACAAAACTGAGGTTTAGTACATCCTTTCATCCTCAGATAGATGGGCAGTCAAAGAGGACAATTCTAACTTTGGTAGACATGTTGAGAGCAATGGTGATGCAGTACAAAAAGAGTTGCGACAAGTATTTGCCCTTGGTAGAGTTCGCTTACAATAACAGTTATTGTAAGCGAGCATTGAAATACCACCTTATGAAGCTTTGTATGGCAGAATGAGACATCCCACATTGCTTGGGAAGGAAGGGCATGAGCTAGTTAAATATCAAGGAATTTCGTCAAATGTCAAGATACGTTTTGGACTTAAGCAAGGGTTCTTGGGCCTAAAAACAAAACCATGAGGGGCTATGCTTCGGAGTTGGGCCACCCAAGCTGCCAAAGCAAACAATATCTTGACAGTATTGGGCTGGCTGTGGGCCGGGGTGTTACATGATGGGGGAGAATTAATTGAAAAGAGTGAGGTGAAATACTTAGTAAGTGGACGCTTTATAAATACTTTCAAACATTTAAGGCATGCCATGATTATTCCTGCTTTTCCGACAACATCACTACAATTATATTTCAAAATCTAAAGTCATTTCTCATGAACTAATATAAATCAATCATAATTGTTTCTCATATTTCCAAAAACTCATGCCAAACATATAGCTCATGGCTCATACTAGAAACACTCACCACCACTAGTACCCAAGGGTAGATCCGTCCAACTCGGCGAGATCTAACATCGTGCAAATTGAATCACTAAATCCATCTGGCTAGGCAGAATCTGATATCTCCCAAGCCTTTCACCTAGCAAAATCATACATCGCTTAGGCCAACACAATTATATCCTGATAGGCGGAATCAGACACTACTCAAACCTTCGACCCACTTTGGCCAATGAATTAATTCCTGCCTAACAAAATCACGCATCGCTCAGGCCTTCAACCCTTTCGGGCCGACACCACAAATCTTGCCTGACGGAATCACCCATCGCCCAAGCCTTTGACCCTCTTAGGCCAACAACACAAATCTTGCCTGGTGGAATCACCCATCGCTCATGCTTTCAACCCCGCAGAATCATATATTGCCAGGACCGAAAAATAACCAATCATACGCTGATGCAAAGTCATAACATAATAGGGGGGAAATGAGTAATACATTGGGTGGTTTGAAAGCAACCTCTTACTTTATGCTATCTTTCTCGTACAACATATACTCTTTCTTATAAACATAAGCTTCTCTCATTATATTATTCTTTTACACATGCTCATAATATCTCATCATAAAACAAGTCTCATCTCATTTGCAAAACATACACAATAAACCAAAATATCTCATATAAATAACGGGGTGCAAATGTAAGTTTCACATGTTTCAAAACTGACAATCTCAACCCAAATTTTCCATCTTTCATGCAATTGTTTGCCCAGCAACATCAAGATTTCATTTTTCTCATGTCAATCAACACAATTCAACAAACAACTTGTATTAAAGCTCATTTTCATGGAGAAATCAAAAGATTAAGTAAAATAAGACAATAATTATGCTTAATAAATATTTGAAATAACGTTATTTAAAAAATAAGAGTTAGGGTTTTAGATTTTTCTACTCACCACTTGTGAAGATCAACCTAAATAGCGAAACCTCTTTAGAAATTGTGTTTTCTTTCTCCTATTAGAGCCAATTTTGAAGGGATTAGCTAAAAACCTTTAAATAGTGGAAATAAGGGGTAAGGATGAGAAATTACCCAAATGAACACCTCACCCATGAAAATAAATGCCAATATTCACTTCTCTTACCATTTTTCGGCTGATCTAAACTTTTTCCTTCTTCCCTTTCTCTTTTCACTCTTTTTCTCCTCTTTTTTTCATCTAGCCGACTTCCAACAGATATTTAGTGAGCACCTGACAAATATTATGTTGCCCCTTGAGTTTTTGCACTATTTTAAAGAGTTCTTGACACATAAACACTTTCATTCAAAAGTTCCCTAATTTTTTGTTCAATTAGTACAGTCCCTAAAGATTGCATCTTTGCACTTACACCCCCAAAATAACTCTGAAAACTTGCAATGCAGTCCAAATTTAAGAGAGTTCATGCCACAGCAGCAAAAAAGTCTTCCACGCACGGCATAAGGGTTCTTGGCTAAAAATCATCAAACTTTAATATAGTCCAGAAGTATTAGTTCTTTTCCTCTAGAACCCTCAAAAACTTCTAAAAACTTGTACTTTACCCCCTTTTTCTAGAAATCTCACTACCCAAAAGCCTCCCTTTCTCCTTTATTCACTCCCTAACACCCATTCCAACCAACATATTAACTCTACTCATACTTCCATCATGGAAAATCATCATTTTCCAACTTCAACCACAATTATTCACACAAAACATCAAACATAAACTTCGTAACTCAAGTGATTGAATTTCTCTACACTTTCACAATAGCAAAACAATTCAAAAATTCACATCCCATACAATCATTTACATATAAATAACATACATAACACACTCAATTACCCTTTTTCACATACGAGAAATTTAAGGCATAACAACATACATTACACTCTCAAAATACCTTTTCAGTCACAGCCAAATGAAAACACAACTACATTAGATTTACAGCGCGGTGTAGTCTAATATTGTTGGTGAACAAGCCCACTATAGCAACATAAGAATTGCCTAACAATTCCCAAACATCGTTAGCTGGGTCATAGTTACCAAAATCTTGATGGAGATTTGGTACAAAGTTATTACGAAACCAGGTAATCATATGATGGTTTTTGTTGTCCCAGTCCTAAAGATGATCCTGAAATTTTTTATTAGTTTTATGCTCCCCTTATTCGGGTTCTTTGATATCACCAGTAATATAACACCACAATTTACGGCCTTTCAAGAAACTCCTCATGGTTTGATGCCATTCGACATAATTGGTTCCCTCAAAGATAACATTAATAAGTTTGGCAACCTCAAAAGGTGGTACATAAGAACCATTAACATAGGTGAATCAAACCAAGACCACCAGCAAATAATACCCAATAAACATAAATACTCCCAAAGTGTAGATAACTGCACTAGCCAAACAACAGCCAAACAGCAAATAACAACACCAACAAGCAACACAAATTTTTGAACAGCCTAGCAAGTTTATAATCCTACAAACACACCCCCAATAAAACCCTATAGGTTTGAAAAATTACAAACGAGCCCCTAGAATACGAATTGATTTAAGAAAATTAGTAAGATGAGATCGCCAGTAGAAGGTGACTGAAACTGGCGATCTGACTGCACAAGAGGAGGCTCTGATGCCAAGTTAATTTTTGGTGAAAAAAGTCTACTTTATTATCTTTGAAATAGTACAAATATATACTATTCAATATGAATGATGATCCCACTAATTTGGTAATGTGGGACACAAAAACAAGAAGGAAACCTTAGACTATACAGTGGGCTTATAATAATACAGTTAACACCCAAAACTCCTATTAATAAAAAAATGGATCTTGCCACAATTACTAAATTAATCTTGCCATTACGAGGGAGAGCATTGATCAAGATGAGTAGTGATTAGGGGGAGTTTTTAGAAAAGTTTGTTGTATTGGACATATGTGCATTGTACTCTTTTTTCGTTGATAAGGTTTTGTCCCACTGGGTTTTCCTGATAAGGTTTTTAATAAGGAAGTATGAAACACGTCCAACTTCACAGTTTCATTGTATAGTTGTATTTCTTTACTTAGGTTTGTTCCTGTTGGGTTTTCCTTGAGTAAGGATAAATACAATTATTTGTAAACGGTGGATGTCCAAGGGGGAGTGTTATAAAAATAGGTGGCCATCCACCGCCTTATATCTTTGAGGCGGTAAAAGGGGGAGCGGGTGATTGCTATAAATACCACACTCCCTTTCATTTTTACCTCACAATCAATGGAGAAGGCAAAGAAGAAATATTACAACCCTTTAATTATACTTTCTTAAATTTCAGTTCTTCTTAATCTATTATACTTACACCTCTTAAATTACAACAATATCTATATTATTAGTTCTTATCTCTTGAATTTTGTGAGTTATACAAATATTATAAAAGACTAGTTCAAAATAGCTTCACCCCTGTTCTTTTTGAGCTCTCGCAGACAAGACCATATTATAAGTTAAAGACGGCAACAGCTGAATTGAGTACGACGTTACTAAGTAAAGGCTATGAACATTTATCTACCATTTTAAGCATGAGTTTTAACAAAGACACATAGCATTTTATAGACACCAAAATCTACTTTATTTTTAATAAATAAATAACTAACCAATGAAATAATTAACTAACAAAAAAAAAAAAAAGTCGATATATATTTCATAATTTTTCTTGGCAGGGAAGAAGCGACGTTAATAGTTGAGTGCAGAATGAGTTATTTGTAGGTATATAATGAAGACATTTAAAACATTGTTGCTCTGATGGTAGTTAAAACTTTCAATTGCATGTGTATTTATGTTATACTCAACTCTTCTTATTAAAGACGCACAACCCTCTTTCACCGTGTCCCGTAAATGAAATAACTATCGGAACCTGGACCCTATCAAACCGCAATAATTATTAATATTTAATACTCTAATAATTATAATCTGCAGCTAATCAATTTCTCAACTTACCGAAGATCTGTACGGTCCTAAGTCCTAGCTAGGGGTCATTACTTAGTTAAGGGGGTGTTTGTCTAAGCTTATAAGCTAGTCAAACTTACTTATAAACTCTAAAATTATACTGACCTATTTGTTTATAATTTTTTTGAGCTTATAAGTTGAGCTTATAAACTAAAAAAAATAAATTAGGGGGGAGGTACTTTTTTTTTTTGCTTATAAGTACTTTGCTTATAAGCTGGTTTGACCAAGTATATTACCACATTATCTTTGTTTAATTTTAAAATTTCATAATATGTCCTTGCTTAATGTAATACATTTTTTAGTAATTTTATAATAAGTTAAAATTTTAGCTTATAAGCAATTGTTGTTTATAAGCTAATTTTCATAAGTTCAGACAAACACCCCTTAAGTTTTACATAATTTTAAGAAAGTATTATCTTTTATTATGTGAATATTTGGAAAAGAAAATAAATTGTGAAAGAGTTAAAAATCTTTAACTTAAAATACTTTATATATATAAAGTTGAACTTTAATTTATAGTTTTATAATCTTTTTAATAAATAGAGTTTAATATGTTGACAGAAGGAATTAAATAGTTAGATGGGTGTGGAAGAAATATGAGATGAGTAGCAACAAGCACAATAACACACACGTCCGGCATCAACAGTCAACATAAATATGGATAAATGATGGTGTTCAAAAGACATATTTAATTGATTAGGTTATCTAATTTAGCCCATTAAAATCACTGCTTCAAATATTATTATACCCATATGTACATGCTTTGCTACACCCAATTGACAAGACTATTTAATTTTGTTTACCCCACTTATCAATACGTGTTACAGCTTTTATGACTAGTACTATCCATAATCGATATAAATAAATACATATCTATTTAATTTTTTCAAAATATATTTTATACTCTTATAAAATACAATATTAATGTTATATGCATAGTGCTGAAAATATTTTTGGTTTGTTTGTTGTGGGCCTCGTGGCGGGGCATTTGGGTAATTAAGATGGCAAATAAATTGTATTTGTACACTACAGAATTTTTCCGGTTAACATTAGCATCGCTTTTTTTAATTATAAGGACGTCGAGAAAGCTACCGCTTGTTTAGTTATTCTCATCCTATACTATTTCATTTCATTACGCTATCCTGAAAAATGGAAAATATGTTTGTTATAATATTTTTTAAAATCCAATCATATTCTATTAACTCAAAATATTTAATAATTATTTTTCTCAATAAAAATTTTAAAATTAACAAAAACACCTCCACTTATTCAACTCTTTGTTGGTAGCCGGTCACTACCACTGGACGGTGGTCAAAAGTCGTCAAAATGGCACACAATCTGCTGGATTTGGCTGATCATGAACTAATCTTGCCTTTTTTTGCCAGATCTGACCGTTGATGACAGCCAGACCTTGGCTTCTGGCTGTCATTGAAGACCAATTTTTTGCCATAGATCTGGCATTTTCCGACTAGTTCCAAGGTGGATCTTGCAAGAAAAGGCAAGATCGGCACATGAACGACTAGATCCAACCGGTCATTTGGCCATTCCAACGATTGATGACCACCATCCAGTAGTGGTGGTTGGCTGTTTAACTAAATAAACAAATTTAATGAGTTAAAAAGTAATCTAAATATTTTCAGAAAATGTTTTTCAATAAAGTACCAAACACATTCTCAGAATCTTATCCTAAAATGTATTTAGAATAGGATTTTATAAATCCTATTAAAAAAAGTTTACCAAAGGCAGCTGGACAGTTATCATCCACTCCTAAAATTTTGAATAATTAATTTGATTTATTTAATAAATCTTCCTCCAAATTTCAAGAAATTAGTCATAAACAACTTCTACTAACAAAGTTAATCTGTTGGCAGTTTGAAAAAAAAAATGGTTAAAAAAATCAACATTTTTTTGCTTTATTATATTAATATAATCATCAAGTAAAATCAACAATTTAAAATGTTTAATAATTCAACTATTATTCCAGAAAGTATAATTTTTTGGAAAATATATATTCAGTTATATAATAATAATAAATAAATAAGAAAAATGTGTATAATAAAAAAAACAAGAAACAAATAGATTGAACAAATATTATAGTTGTATAGTAAACGATTCTCTATTAAATAAAACCTTGGATCAGCTGGATTATATATATATATATATATATATATTAAAATTATCTTTTGTTGATCTAATATTTTATGAGTAATGTAATGCATGCAAACCAATTGTAATTTGTATATATTATTTCTTTTAAAGTGATATCGTGATCCAATATGTTTGACATGTGATTTTTTATTTTGTTTAATTGATCCTAATTTAAAGTCATCCAATTATCTTAAAACACTTAAAAGTTATTGTTATAAAAAAACTATAATTGATTTCTCACTTGTCAACAATGATTTTCGATTACTTGATTCACATTTCAGATTGTTTCATTAATTTCAATTTGGTTCGTTATTAAAATTTCTGAATAGTATGATTTACTATCTTCACAAATTGCCCCATTTAATTTATCATGAATACTCATGGCTCTCATCCTTATAACCGTTTTGGTGGTTCAGGCAGTGACTTCTAAGCTAATCAAAATCATCTCAGTGTCGATAAACTTTTAGGTAGATATTATTATTACTATTGCTTTCTTGCAGCAATATGCAGTAATGTTAATTAATATCAGCAACTTTAGTACTCGCTTTTTATTTGTCCATGGTCTTGTAGCTTTCACATACTAAAACATATATTCATGTCTACATGTCAGAAATAGAAGATCCTATATATATATATATATATTCTTTTATATTCATCCCAAACTAGCAGCATTTATTGTTATATTTTCTTAAATATATATACAACTATTATGAAGAGCTTTGTATATCTAATATTAGTGTAATTTTTTTAATGATGAAATGGTCTCAATGGTGTGGGATTGTGTATGTTTGTTTACTGGAATTAATCAATAGGAGGTGACACCAGTGTAAATTCTAATAAATACAACCTCCGTGCTTCTTAAATCTTAAATTACCCAGAAGGCCCCATCAAATTTTAATGAAGGCAAAGAGTAATAATTTTCAACTTTTGCCTTTACTCAATGGGTCCTACTCATGTATTTATACATCAGGAAGCAGTTCGCTATCATACGATGGAAAGGGAAATGCCACGTATAATAATATCCATTCACATTTAAAACATTCGAAAATTATTAGGTGACTCTGTCGTAACACAATGTAAATGAGATCAACCAATTAATTTTTACTTGATTTCTAAGTACTCATAAATATACAGACTTTTTATTTTATTTTTTATTTTGGTATTTGGAGGTGTCCGAACCAGTTTACGCGTATCTGAACTAGTTTATCATGATCCTGAAGTTAACGGATAGACAAACCTCCAGTGGCTACCGTAGAGATTTGAATTTAAAACCTCTTAAGTAATACATCCAAGAGTCCAAAACAAACCGCCAAAATATATAGATTTTACATATGTCCTTTTGAAAATAGGATAAAGATTTATATACTCTAAAATTATAATTAAATTAAGGATTTAAAGGTAGCATGGGAGATTCTCTACTATTGGTTTTGATTAAAAAAAAAAAAAAAAAAAGTAGTAAAAAAGAAATGGAATGATAAAAATGATCATAAATTAAGGTCACATAATTAAGAAAACAAATAGTAAAATTTGAAATTCATACAGCATTTTTCTTATCACCCTACTGTAAACTCTAAATTCTGGACCAATTAAACTCCCAACCTTACCTTTGTACATTGGATAACTATAACGGGTATCTGATTAATTAAGAACCTACGATCTCATCATCTTGCAAGAATCAGCAAGCTAAAATATGCATATTTGTCGAATTTGTTTAAGAGTAAACGACACATTGCCACCCAAGGTTTGACGAAATCTAAAGTGAGTACCACAGGTTCCATTTATTCCAGATTCCCACTCTTAAAGTGACGGAAAAACATTTGATATAACGGTAAAAGGGTAAATTGGTCATTTTACATGGGCGGCGCACATTAGCTGACCACCGCCTGTAACAGTCCTCCGGCGCACGTTAGCAGACCACCGCCGGTAAACTTTTTCGCTCTTTTTCCGGCGATTTTTCCACCAAAAATCACCCTTGTCACCACCATTTGACTCCTCCAATCCTCCCCTACAAAACCCCTAACGTTTCCAGCCACGGCAGCTCACCGTTTGCTGTCCACCGCTTCATCGAAAAACGGCCGAAGAACACGAACTCTCGGCCGGCGAATGACGACGAGACGGCTGCTGGGGACATGGGGATTTTATAGATCTGGATACGGTGGTTTCATTGGTGGTGTCCAATTGGATTTTCACCGCCGGAATCGACCGGAATCCGGTGAAGAACATCAAAACCCTAAGTCTAACGGTGCCGGCGATTGGGGGGGCAAATGAGTCGGGAATGAGAGGGGTTTTGGACGATGGAATACGGGGAAGGTGATAGAGTGACCAGGACGTTCGACGTCGTCGGAAACAGCCCAGATCGGGCTGTTTCCGATAAGGGTGTGTAATGACCCGGGGTGTTTTTGATATAATTTGAAAATAAAATGGTAAGTTTTATAATTCTAATAAATTAGGGGTTAAAACATAATTTATTAATTTAGGGTTAGGGGCATTATGGTAATTATACGTCCTAAACCCTAAAAGTTCATAACACTGTTACTTTAAGGGTGGGAATCTGGAATAAATAGAACCTGTGGTACTCACCTAGGATTTCGTCAAACCTTGGGTGGGAATATGTCGTTTACTCTTTGTTTAATAATAAATGTTTTTCAACCACGGTAGGGTGAAGGGTATATTCGTCATAAAATTTTGGAACGACCTGATCATATTAGTCGACAAAGGCTCTATATATTGCTACCGACTTTCCATCATTAGGTCATATCTATCTCCACATCTTTCATATTTTACAGTCTCTCTCTTTCTCTCTCTCAATTTTTCTAGATAGCTGAGTATCATAATTGTTGATTTGGTCCAAAATGGGTAGGTCTCCGTGCTGCGACAAGACGGGTCTGAAGAAAGGGCCTTGGACTCCTGAAGAAGACCAAAAACTCTTGGCATACATTGAACAACATGGCCATGGAAGCTGGCGTGCCCTGCCTGCAAAAGCTGGTGATTTTCAAACACACTAACGGATACATAACTCAGTTTTATAGCACCGTTTATTCATTTGGTTTTTTCTTTTCGCTTGTTACAGGACTTCAAAGATGCGGGAAGAGCTGTAGATTGAGGTGGATTAATTACCTAAGACCTGATATCAAGAGAGGAAAGTTTAGTTTGCAAGAAGAACAAACCATCATTCAACTCCATGCCCTTCTTGGAAACAGGTAAACTTTCTATATTTTGTCCTTCTAAAATATGAGAACTTTTGAAACTTTTGAAATATAACTTTACGTGCCTCAAATATAATTACTGTAGTACGATGACGTATATCAATGCAGCAGAAGAAGCATCACAGCTTTAGCATCTTGATATCTTAGAATAAATAGAGAGATAGGTCTCTCATTACTATTGTTTCTGTTTTCTGGTGATGATAGATATATAGATAGGTATCTATATTTATCATTATTAAAAGTAATTATGTTTGTTCAGGTGGTCGGCCATTGCTACTCATTTGCCAAAAAGAACTGATAATGAAATCAAGAACTACTGGAACACACATCTTAAGAAGAGGCTAACCAAGATGGGAATCGACCCTGTGACCCATAAGCCCAAAACCAATGCACTCGGTTCCGCGATTGGCCACACCAAGGACGCCGCGAACCTTAGCCACATGGCGCAATGGGAGAGTGCAAGGCTGGAAGCCGAAGCTCGACTTGTGAGAGAGTCAAAACTAGTGTCAAACCCTTCCCAAGATCAAGTAGGGTCTGGTTCGGCTCCGCTTACAAACAAAAGCAGGGCTCCACAAGCTAGACCACGGTGCCTTGACGTCCTAAAAGCATGGCAAGGAGTGGTCTCTGGCATGTTTGGCATAGCCAGAGACAGCCTTGAGTCGCCAACCTCAACATTGAGCTTCCAAGAAAACATGCCAACAATTCCAACTGTTGGGTTGATTAGCAATGACTTTGCTGGTTCATGCTTTGAGAAACCGAACCAAATGCAAGGACTGAAAGAAAATTTGGATAACTCAATGGCATTGCATGAAATGATGACCTACACCACAGATGAACCATGGACAGCTGACAACATCATGGAAGGGTTATCAGACATGATGGGTTGTGAATCTGACGTACAGATTTTGTCTGTGGCCGGAGAGAAATCCAATGCAAACTACAGTACTGGAAGTTTTGAGGACAACAAAAATTACTGGAATGGCATACTCCATTTGGTTAATGCTTCTGCAACTTGGTCGCCAGTGTTTTGAAAGAGTAGGAAGTACTTACTTAAAAAGAGAACTGATTATTTTGCAATATCGCATCTAGTGTCATGATTAAGCTTCTGGTTTAAAACTGTTAGTGTTAATTCGAAAGCCATAAACTGACAGATGAAAAACTACCTGAACTACTTTTGTTTCTTCCGTTATACTTCTATAATAATCTCGTATGTGTCATGCTTGGATTTTGATTTCAGTATATATTATTAACTACTAAATTGTTTTCAAATTATAATATACGGATCTCGTCGTGTTACCCATTAACCCTTAAATCACAATATAGTATTGTATTGCCCTAAAAGGAAAAACATGATTCTAAATTAAACTGACATGACTTATGTTTCATTTTTATCGTGCATATCTGCAGGTAATGCTCTCCAACAAATCAATTAATCATCCTGACTAGATTTTTTTGACATAACTTTCACTTTAATTACAATGGATGTTGCATTTTGGAGTAAGCCGCAGCGTGCTTGAGCTTTAGTTCTACCCTAAAAATGAATTTTCAGCTAATATCAAATTCCTGTACAATTTCTCCAAGTAAAATGTGCCGAGAAAGTAGCAAGTTCGTTTATTGTCTCAATTTATGACGGCAGAGAAATTAAATATAGTAAGTCACTTGTCTCAATGTCTGGTTCTTGCCAATCAATGCTCCAGCCGGATAAAAAGACCCTAGGCTCTGGCGTAAGTACCATTATTTAAAGCAACAGAATTATAGGATTCGCTTACATCTAAATGGCATTCTCGCTAACCAAGCTAGTTATCTATCTATCACACATATGCACGGATCAAGAATGACCTCAACAGTTTGACATCTGACTTCAAGTTTTCAACTAAAATAGACTCTGCTAGTGCTACAAGATTAACCAAGATGAAGTCATGACGCATGTACGAATCTTGCTACAATCAAGAAAGGAGAGAAATAAGAAAAACAATTACCTAGTTTGGTTTGATTAATTTTTTATTACTGAAAAGATAGGATTACCATATAGATAGTTTATCTTGAAGATGAATGGAAAATGTTATATTAATATGTTTGGTAAAATTGATAAGTATAAATAATTAATATGTTTGGTTGTGATGATGAATAAAATATTATCAGAGGGATCTTTACTAAATTGCTCTTCTTTTTTAATATTATTATTATTTAGAGTATTATTTTTAACCCCCTGTATTTAATAATTTAGCTAAAATACCACAACAACAAAAGTTTAAAATGAAGACGACTGTCGGTCACCACCACCGGCAGTTGCCAGAATGGCATACGACCGGTTGGATCTGACCGACTGTGCGCCGATTTATCCATTTTGATCAGATCGAAGGCTGAATGGATCTGATTGGAAACGGCCAGATCCATTCTAGTCATTAACAGCTAAATCTATGGCTGTTAATGGTCGTGGATCTCGCAGGGAACGGCCAAATCCACGGTCATTTAGCTGTTTCTGACCTTCCGTTCCTACGTCGTTCTGGCAACTGCCTGCAATGGTCGATAGTGGTGATCAACAGACGGTAGTCTTCTTGGATAGCTAAGGTTATTTTGGGTATTATTCATGTAAATAGTGAGGGTATTTCTATCCAAAAAATAATTTATAGAGGTCTTTTGGCACATTTGGGCTAACTGTCATTTAGTAGATATATGAAGGCATTTTTCTCCAAAATGTTTATTAATTAAGGATAAAATTGGCATGAATAATAGAATACCCCGATAACCAAAAAAAAAAAAAAAAAAAAAACACTTTCAGACGATAATCGAATTACCTCCTATATTACCTACAGTAATCACTATTAGTATCGATCGATTACTGGAATATTTCATTATTTGACAATCAAACGTAATAATTATCAAATTAAAAAATAGATTATCGGTGTTATCTTTTATTACACGGCCTAAATACTACGTAACAAAGTGTAATTAAGACAAAGATGCTGACGCGTTGAGAGTGGATACGGAGATCTGATTGCACGTTACTTTTAATGTTATTAGGTTAGTTTTACTGTAGTAATAAATAGCAAAATATATCACGTTATCCAATCTAGTTGGCTCCTTTTAATGTTTGAGTGTGTCACATAATGTGAAACTAATGTCTTCATAAATATACTACTCAACTCCACCAAGTTAAAAGAATAAATTCACAAAGTCTTTTTTAACTATTTCTATCCATTACTATTAACATAAAAGGTTCAGTATAATAAATTCACAATATATGATACCGCTATTACACGTTTCCTGATTATACCTTGTCATTCTTGTCTCTATAAAACTATCTTACCTTTTCCTTCCTTCAAAACAACTCTCCATCTCACGCCCTTAGCGCACTAGTTTTAAGTGGTTAAAAAGAGGGTATGGTCCTATGGAGGTCTAAACTTCAAATTAAAACAATTTTTTGATGCAGGTTTAATTCATTTCCTCAACTTATTTATATGAATAATACAACACATATATTATTTTCATACAACATTTCCCATACAACGTTATGTGGCAAGATATGATTGGGTGAAAGTTTAATTTTAACTTTAAATTAACTAATCATATCTTACCACATAATGTTATATAGAAAATATTGTATGAAAATGATGTATGTGTAGTATTACTCTATTTATATAATCAAAATATTATAACTTATATTAATCCATACACACGTTACGAATGAAAAGTATAGGCTTTCAATCAATAATTCTCATAACTTTCTAAAATTAGTTAGAAACAACCTTTCTGAAAGGTTCAGTTAAATTAATACATGGCTCAAAATTTATTTTATCTATACTTTGTTACATTAAAAAAATAGTTTATGTGAAATAATAGCTAATGCACAAAGAAACAAATACTTACAAATAATTGTATATTACACTTTCAAGTGCAATTAAGTAAAACACGACATTTTAAAAATGTTTAACATATATACTAAATAATGTCAATACAGAAAAGAAAAAAATGATATTGAATATATTAAACTACAATAAATGTTTTCAAAATAATCCTATATAATTTTTCATTAAATAAAAATGTTGAATGATATTAAATCTTAAAAATCTAAACTATTATATAAAATCTCATATTTATAGTGTAGACAGTCCAATCTATGGTTGAGTCGAACGAGAATGATCTTGTGAGGATAAGACCATTGACTATCTTGTAGACCTTTAGGGACAAAAAAAAGTGAACGCTAAGGCTCAAGGGACATTGATGCGGTGTTGATCGTAGGCACTTTGACACTCAAATTAGCATAGTTGAAGAGAATTTAATAAGGCTGAGAGCGAGAAAGGGTTTATCATAATATGTTTTTTTTTTTTTTTTATACATGCATATGCTTTATGAATTGGTGATTTGGAAAATGAAATATCATTATGAAACTGATTTTAATTGGAAGTATTATTATGCTCTTGTTTACATATGCAAGTGTTTTGTGAAATTGTTTTATGATTTTTATGCATACATTGCCTGTTATTAAGAGTGCATTATGTTTGTGTAACTGACATTGCAAATGAATGAATTGTATAGAGGATAAAGATTATTTTTGAAAGTGATTTTAAAAGTGTGGTCATGTTAGTGTGTATAGATTTTTCCGTTCAATGTGCTTTTAATTCCAAGAGAAAAATTGAATATATCATCTTCTCTAAAATTTATTTAAATGTTATTTCGAGTTTTGTAAAGAGTTTTTCCTCACATTTACCTTTCAAAGAACTCTATTTACTAATTTTTATTATAAAGTTTTATAAACTGAATTTTTGTATTATTAATGTATTAATGAACCATAAGATTTTTTTACTGTCATCCCAAATGCTTCTTGAAAATATTTCTATGTTTAATGTATTCAATCAGTCTTGTTGGTTAATATTCCCAATGAGTAATTGTTTTAAAGTAATCTTTCTAAATTTATTAAATTCTCTTCCAAAGTTATAAGAGGTTTTCAAATGAAGTTCCCTTCACTAAATTTTCCATTATATACTCACTTCATTATGCTTTTAAAACATCATTTTAATAATAAATTGATTTCAATGAACCCATTAATTGAAAAGTCGTCTTTTCTAAGTTACTCCTCCATGCGTTGGTTTTAAGTTAAAATGCTCACTCGTTTTGATAAAACTTCTTGTGGAATCTTTCGAAAATGTTTCTAAATTAAGTTTTACTCCTAAATGTTTTCGAGTAAATGTATCGTGTTTTAAACACTCCCAAAATGTATTTGAACTAATAATTTTAAAAGCATTTCAAATTATTTAAGATCTCTAAATGTTTTTCAAAGAAGCTTTTGAAATTTTATCATCACATATTTGAAAATGAACGTTTTTAAGAAAAAGATTGAAAGAAAGAAAAGAAATATTTCGGCTCATGGTCAATAGTTTATGATATGACTAGTGTGTAGGTGACATTCTAATATGATATGATTGATCTAATTCTATTATGGTGTTCCTTTATGGTATGATCGTGTTACCCGAGTTAAGGGTAATAATATGAATGATTGACCATGTTACCCAGGTCAAAGGTAATAATATGATAAGAATAACCAAATTACTCGGGTTAAAGGTAACATATGATATGGTTGGCCAAATTACCAGGGGTACAGGTAACAACTATGTGACATGAGCTCTTCCAAGATTTTTTTGAAAAGAATTTATGAAATATANTTGTGCATATCAAATTTTCAATTTCTTTTTTTTTTTTTCCCGGATATCAGGTTCTTATTGATGGTAGGTTATTTTGTGAAATTGGTTGCGAATTGGTGATAATTGTAGGTTATATTAACATATTTGGGATACAATTCTTTCGCTGAAAATAGTGATATTGTTTTTCAAGAGTGATGAATATGTGATTTGTACATACCAATTTTTCCTTTTTGCTTGATATCATGTTCTTATGACTGTCATTTTTACCTTCTATTGTAAGAATTAGTTTGTGGGTTACTATGTGATGGGTTTCTGTTGTAGTAATGTGATGGTTTTTTTAATGTTTTTTTTGTATATGATTTGTGGTTAATCTGCTTTGATTTTTTTGTTGTAGGAATGAGGGGAAGCTATTCAAATTTGAAGTGATTATGTTTGGGAACCATGGTAGATTGAAAATATAGATCCGGAAAAAGATACAGTAGAGTGAATTTAACCGAAGACTCCAAGTTAATCAGTGCTGGGTTGCCTCTAGTTTTAGATTAAACGTACAAGATGAAGTTTAAGTTGCCATGGTCATCCAAGACCATTTTGGTGCATTATGACATAAAGTTATTTGATTGCCATGGTCAGCATAATGGTTCTATGATTGCCATGCTTGGGCAGTTTCAGGATTACCATGCAAGCATGCAATGTCAACCATTAATTATAGGAGCCAGATTTCAAGAATAGATGCACCCTAGAATGAAGAAGGGTGCATATATTAAGACCTATGAGGGCATAATACACCCATTGCCTGATCAACCACATTTGCTTGAGCACCCAGATGATAATGAAAGGAGGTTTGGCAGGCCAAAAGGAACAGAAGGAGGGAGTCTGGTGAGCTATGAAAGATGAAAAGATCTTACATTCGTAAAGTGTCACTTCTATGGTGTAGATAGCAACCTTTTTTTTATTTCCATGGATCTTTAGGGTGCTCTTAGGGCCAAAAAATGCCCTCGGCCCAAATAGGCCCAAAAGACGAAGACACCTTTAACAAAGCTCAGAGTCATGACCCAATTCCAATTAGGCCTGCAACAGAGTTTGCATATCAGGTCCGCTTAGTACACCTACCTTGTTGCTCACTACTTGGGCCCAATCAGCAAAGACCCGATTCGCTTAGGCCTCATCACCAGCTTGTCTAGGTCCAGGTCCTTTGATCCTAGACCACCTACTGGACTTAGGATCTACTTGGAGTCCAGGGTTGCCTACTTACTCTAGGACTATCCGAACTCTATCGAAAAGGTCTATTACGATCCTAATTCGTCTAAGATCTGTGCCTTAGACCCGTTGGGACTCATTTTTCCATTAAGGTAAAGAGTCAAAGGTTCTATTTTTTCACAAAACCTCGACTCCAAGGACTCACAGTCCTACTAGGACTCGAAGATCCTACAATCGCTATTTAAACAGAGACCAACCCTTTCATAGGGGGACACAAATTATACCTTTGAACCTATTAGTTCTCACCCCTGGTAATCTTCTCTTTCCCTAACCCTCACTAAATTATCCTCATTTAGCCTTGCTGACTTGAGCGTCGGAATGCCTATGGCAAACACCACCCCGATGTTTTCCGTCCACTTCACGCTTGTTTCCTCGCGTGTGCAAGTGCAGCAGATTGCTGGTGGCCTCAACCTCATGGGATCATACCCTATTTTCGTAAAGGTAGATTTTTTGCATCTACAGTTTGGCGCCCACCATGGGGCCTCTGGCAATCATTCGTCTTTCCAACCCTACTTAGCAAGAAAACTCTCTATGGTTGAAAATTCAGATAACACCAATCTTGGTCTCGAGGCTAGACTCGAAGCTCTGACTACCCTTTTGCAATAGCACTCAGACAAGATGGCAGCACTGGAAGTTGAGAATGCTGCCATCCGGATCCAAAACACCTCCATTCGGGCCGAAAACCAGTCTCTGAAAGAAAAGGTAAGTGAATTCTATGACCTTGAGCTTCAGCCTTGTCAGGTACAACCTAATCATTTTTGCGCATCAGTTCCGTCCATGCAACCTCTCCAGACTCCAGATCACAGACTAACCATCTTGGATACAAGATCGCGACAACTCTATTCATCGCTAGTGGTCGATTCAGCTCAGAATCTAATTGAGCGAGGATTGCCAATAGAGCCACTCTCGGTCGACCCACTTTAGACATGAGATCAAGACATCCAAGTAACAGAAAGCCCACCACAACAAGAGCCACCCATCCTTGCCATCTCGTCTCATCTCTAATCAACCATTCTTACCCAAACCCCACTCGGCTCAACTCATCCTCGTGGGTCAAGCAGGCTCCCTCACCTTCAATCCACCCCGCTCAAGTCCATCTATCCCCACGGACCGAGCGACTCCCAAATAACCCCTCTCACCATCCATGTAGGCCGAAATACCCGATCAGTCACAGTGGGAATCACCCAACCTGAGGGAATGAATGGAGATCCGAATTACCAAGCGGCACACGATAGAATGGTTTGCCAAACTACCCTACGTGATTTGACCTAATGAAACGTACCGAGTGTGAGTCATATGACAAACCAAGCCGACTAGGCTGACTTGGTGGTCTCCACCCCTAGTTAGTAAATACGGGTACGACAAAAAATGGGTACGAAAATTTTACGGGTATGATACAGCAAAGCGTGAAAAATATGTTTGTAAAAATTCGGCCATAAAATTCGGATATAGGAAAAATATGATACAGGTATATACGGGTTTAATACGGCGCATTGTCAATAATAAGTTTTGAAAAAATATGGCAATATCAATCCTAGTTTTAACACTTTTCATGGAGCACCTGGTTAAAATCAATATAGCATTTCAAATGCAAAATATTCAATTAACCAATAACAATTAGACCTAATAATATAACACAAATATTCAAGATCTATAGGTTCTAAGTCGCGACTCATCGTGGAAGTGATCTTATCCATCATCATCGTGTTCATCCTCACATACACAAGCGTGTCTAGCATTTCATGTGACAATCTATTCTTTTTTTTTTGTTTGAGCAACTTCAAAAGCACTCCAATTTCTCTCACATGATGAAGCGCTACGAGGTTAATTCAAAATTCGAATGGCATACTTCTTGAGCATAGGAAGATCATCCCCACTGTAATCCCACCATATTCCTGCAAATGACATAAAAAAATTTCTTAAGTACAAAAGAGAAGCAATGTATAAAAAAAATATACAAATTTTTTAAAAAACTTACGAGGATGACTTGTTTGTAACATCATTTTTGGTGTTGCAATAAATAAAGTAGATGGCCTACTACAATACAATTGAACCTCTCTCATAAATTGATGCTTCTCTTCTATTAGAAGCAAGTTTTCATGAATGAAATTGATGCCATCTTTTATCTCCCTATCCTCTCTAAAATTTTGTGAGAAAAAGTAAGATGGATTGAGAAAGGCAGCCACAACATGTATCGGATGAATGATGTTGTTGATCCGGTGGTTCTCAAACAATTCCCAAATTCTCTCATACTTGCTTGCCTCACTATTACATCTTTCCTTGATTGCAACTTTTGCTCTCATCATTGCTTCATATAAGTAACCAGCAGTAGATCCATCACCATCAACCAAATGAAGAACTCGAACCAATAGCTCAATAGTTTTTATAACCTCTCTTCCTCTAGCCCAAAAATCACTCTGAATAATTTCAGTGACTCTTGTACCTGATTCGATCGTACAATAATCAAAACGCCTCCATTCAGATGAAGCAACAAAGAGTCGAAGTTCATTATCCAAATCCAACACAAATTGAAGCATTAAAAAATTTGAAGCGAATCTTGTGGCACAAGATTGTCTCAATTGTCTATATTTGGTGTACTCTTTCATTACTACATGAAGAACTGTGTACCGTGTCATGAACATAACTATTATTCTTGCTTCATCTGTGGCAACTTTTACCCAATTAATTTCTTCATATATGTCTTTCAAAAGAAGCTGAATTCCATGAGCAACACACCTCGTCTTATGCATTCAAGGATACAATCTAATGAGCATGTCACCAATAGATGTGAAATTGCTACCATTATTAGTTATGAATTGCACAACATGTTCTTGTCCAATTGATTCAATCATAGAAACAACAATTTCTTTCAAATAAATCCCAGTTTTTCTTTCCCAGGAAACATCCAATGATTTAAAAAAAACTGCACCACCAGGTGAATGTGCCACAAGATTAATGAAAGATCGGTGCCTAATATTAGTCCATATATCAGACATTATAGTGCAACCAGATCTAGATATATCCCAAGAACTCTTCACCATAGAAACATACTCATCAACATCTTTTCTAGATTCTGGAATTAACTTAGCTCGAAGAGTTGAGTAAGATGGAAGCTTGTATGCTGCATCATATTCAGCCACTGCCTTAACTAATTCTCCAAAAGCATCGGTTTGAACAATATTAAAAGCGATATTGTTCACCACAAAACACTTAGCAAACATTTTATCAACAAACTCCTTGTCTTTTTTCTTATTCATTTCTAGTAAAGATGCTTGACTTTGACGTCTTTGGCTACCTTTAGAAAGTGGTGAAAATGGTGAATCTGTTTCCTCCTCATGATCATTAGAATTTAAAGCAGTAGAAGAACTAGCATAACTTTTTAATTTTTTGTTACTTCCACTTCCCGACATAGCCAAAAATGCACTTACTTGTGTCTCATGATTGCCTTTATTACAAATCTCAACATCATGGCAAGTAATTCCTGGCAAGTGTGCTTTAATTCTATAAGCCCCACCATTAAATACTTTTTGACAAAATTTACATTTCCATTTATTCCCTTAGAGCTCTTCAACATGCTCCCAAATTTTATCTTTTTTTCGTACCATATTGATTTGAGTTTGCATTTACAAGAACATAAAAGAGAACCACAAGTAAATAAAAGGGTAGTGATATGAATCAATTTATTTAAAATAAGAGTAGCATTTGCATCAATCAATTTGTTTAAATTTAATGTAAGTAGTATATATTTAGCTAATAAGTTAAAATGAAGTTATTGTAAATTAAGGTGGTTTGAACTTTTAATTAAGATCTCTTACAACATATATAACCGACACTGCTACATAGAAGCTAGAAAGCAAGAGATCAAGTCATGGCTGCTTTAGGAATCACTAGTGGTTCTTATCAAGATTTGACCTTAACCACATTTTGACATTCAATCACTTAAGTTTTTGTTGTAAATCTTCAGATCATTGTAAGTCACTTTCTGCAACTACCGATATTAAACCATCAAGATTATTATTACTGAATGAGAAATCAATGAAATGGAAGCAAACCCCAAAGTTTTCCTTAAAATCAGTTCAGTGCCGAGCACTTGAAATTGAGAATAAACTTTCATTTACCATAGGAAAGAAGTTTCAACTGGGTGATGTGATTGAAGCTCAACAGTTTGATAGGGATACTCTTAGTGCTATATTTGACGTTGCATGCGAAATGGAGAAGATTGAGAAGAATTCACCTGGAAGCCAAATACTTAAGGGTTACTTAATGGCTACTCTGTTTTATGAGCCCTCTACTAGAACTAGGCTTTCATTTGAGTCTGCTATAAACTGGTTAGACGAAAAACTCAAGATATTGAACAAGCCCTATGTTAAAAGTATCAAGGTATTTAGTCACTTCTACTATAGCTAGATATTCACATAATTCCAATTCCTACAATTGAATTCCTTATTACGAGATTAAAGTTTTATAAAATTAGTTTGATCTAAGATTCAGACTAATTTTTATCATTTACTAGACTGAAGTTGCGTCAACATCAATAAACAACTAGCTTTTGATCATCCTTTGCTAAAAAATCATAAAATCCAGGTTAGAGCATTTCATGTTAATTACTTAATTTGAAATCTCTCTCTCTCTTTTTTTTTTTTTTTTTTTTTTGGGTTTCTTTTTCACTCTTTGCAATGTTTTGTAGTAATTTCACTCTCACAAGCATTTCATCAAACAGGTTTCAAACAAATCCATCAATCCACCAATATAACAAATCCATCAATCCATCAGCCCTCCTACTACTACTCACACACCAACACAAATACAAGCAATCAACCAACATAAGAGATTCAAAGAAAAGAGAAAAAGTGTGTGCCTTGAAGTCTTACTCTTGGGCTTAAAGCTTGGAAAAGAGAGTTAAAAAGAAAGATAAAGAGAAGAGAAGAAGAGATCAAGATTTAAGAGATGAAGAAAGCTAGAAAAGAAGATTTGAAGAAGAGCTGAACTGCCAAAGACTTCAAAGAGAAGAGAGCTGCCAAAGACGTCAAAGAACCAAGGATGAAGATGAGAAAGAGAGTTTGAGTAATTTGAGTCAAACCCACCCCAAAATGACGTCATTTTGGGGTGTTCAATTATTATTTTTTTTTTCAAAAATTCGCGAATTATACGGCTGGTCCAATTTTATGCGAATAATTCAGCGACCCCTTATAAAATATGTTTATATGCATTTTATACGCGAATTTACTAACTAGGCCTCCTCCTCGCCCATGGAGCAAATATTACCCAAAAGATTGGCCGACACAGAGGTAATGATGAGGCGTATACCTGGAGTGTCAATCCCAACCAAAAAGAGCCAACCTCACGGCTATGTCGATTCACCCTTTGTGGATGCAATTGCGCTAGCCGAGATGCGACACAAATTCACCATCCATAACATGAAGCTTTACGATGGCACAACTGACCTGGATGACCATATAGCCTCATACAAGCAGCGGATGTTTGCCGCCTCGATACTTCAAACATTGAGGGAAGCCTGTATGTGTAAGAGTTTCGGCTCCAGCCTCTCCGGACCAACCCTCCAATCGTACACTAACCTTCCAAACAACTCAATCAACTCATTCGCCCAACTCACTGACACCTTCGTCGAACAATTCACCAGTAGCAAGAAACTCGAGAAACTATCAGTCGACCTATACAGAGTCTACCAGAAGAGGCGGGAGCCACTGTGAGAGTACGTCAGTAAATTCAATAAAGAAAAAATCTCCATCCCATATTGTAATCCTGAGACAACGGTAGATGCTTTCAGAAAAGGCCTCCTCCCAGATGGAGAACTATACAAAAACCTGACAAAGCTTGGCTGCGCCACAATGGAAGACGCCTTAGCTAGAGTAGTGATCCAAATCAGATAGGAGGAAAACGAGGTAAACCGGATGAGGCATGCCAGATATGATGACCATCCCCAAAGGCAGAATGAAAGAAAGCAGAATCCAGAACATTTGAGCCCTGTTATCAACCCCCTCCCCACAATTCGAGTAGAATAAAAAAACCATATGATCGCCAGCCGACTAGAACCGAAAATAGATCACCCAGATCAAACCAATTCAAGATTCCAGAGTACAACCTCAACGTCAAACCAACTCAGGTCGTGGCAATCATGAAAGGAATGAGGCCTACCGTGAAGTGGCCAGCCAAGCTTAATCTCGATGCGAAGAGGGACACGACCAAGTGGTGCAAATTCCATGGCAACCATGGTCATAACACCGCCGATTGCATCGCCCTAAGATTGGAAGTTGTAGCACTATTGAAGATGGGGCATCTCTGAGATCTGTTGACAGATAAAGGGAAGAATACTATTGGCCAGAGAAGCTTGAAAGAAACATCTCCCCTTCAATAGGAACCAACACCAAAGGGGTTCTGTTCCATTATCTCTGGAGGGTCGAAAATCAGTGGGGTGAGTTATTCCTTAGCCAAGCGTTACACTCGAGCCAACCATCACCTAGAAGTCTGGTCCATTCACCCATCCTCTCGGGCGCATACCAACCAAATTATTTAATTTGAAGATGACAAGCGAATCACCTTAGCCGCCCCTCATCACGATGCTCTGGTCATCTCCCTCTAGATTGCCAACATTCTTGTCAAGAGAGTATTCGTTGACGAGGGATCATCGACAAACATCCTCTTCATTGAAGCAGTGAAGGCCATGAGACCGCTACAAAAATGCCTTGATAGACAAAGGTCATGGTTCATAGCAACTACAGTCCCATCCAACCCTTTCGACCAAGCCAGATCAACCATCCATGGAAGAGTTGGATGAAGTGTAGATACATCTGGACCACCCAGACTGAAAGACCTAGATAGGCTCTCACCTCAGCCCCGAGATAAGAGAACGACTTATAGGCTTCCTTAAACAAAATCAGGACTGCTTCACCTAGTCCCACACGGACATGACAAGAGTCAACCCCGAGGTAATCGTCCACCACCTTCACATAGATCCGGATCACCCTCCAGTGAAGCAGAGGTGAAGGAAGTTTGCGCTAGAATGAAGCGTGTCATTAATGAAGAGATTGACAAACTGTTGAGTAATAGACTGATCAGAGAAGTCCATTACCTCGACTGGCTAGCAAACATAGTGGTCGTGAAGAAAAAGAATGGAAAGTGAGGGGTCTGCATAGACTTCACAAATTTGAACAAAGCATGCCCCAAGAACTCCTACCCACTCCCACATATTGACATGATGGTTGATGTGATAGCAGGTCACAAACTCCTAAGTTTTATGGATGCCTTTTCAAAGTACAACTAGATTTTGATGCACCCGGACGACCAGGAGAAGACAATTTTCATCACAGAGAGGGGAACCTACTGCTACAAAGTAATGCCTTTAGGTCTTAAGAACGCTAGCGCCATCTATTAGTGGTTAGTCAACAGAATGTTAGCTGAACACCTCGGAGACACCATGGAAGTATACATTGACGACATGCTCGTCAAGTCCCTTATGGTCGAGTAGCACCTTGACCACCTTAACCAAGCATTCGCCGTCCTAAGGAAATACAATATGAAGCTAAACCCAACTAAGTGTTCGTTCAAGGTCTCATTAAGAAAATTCTTGGGATACATGGTGACTCAGCGTGGGATAGAAGCCAACCCTGACCAAATCCAAGCGATCCTTAACATACCATCACTAACTTGCATCAAAGACGTCCAACGCCTTATAGGGCGAGTAGCTGCCTTGAGCCGATTCATTTCCATATCCGTTGACAAGTGCCACCTCTTCTTCGCCACACTCAAGAAATCCAAGAAATTTGAGTGGACCCCTACCTGTAAGGAGGCCTTGTTGCAGCTAAAGAGGTAGCTAACCTCTCCCCCACTTCTTTCCAAGCCCGTGGTTAGGGAAAAGCTCTACACCTACCTGGCGGTCTCGGAGACATCCATCTCAACAGTATTAGTTTGGGAAGACAATGCGAAGCAGCTACCAGTTTACTATGCCTCCTTGATGCCAAGACACAATACAACCAACTGGAGAAATTGGCACTCGCCCTCGTCCATGTATCCAAAAAGGTCAGACCATATTTTCAATGCCACTCCATAGTCCTCTTGACCTCCTTCCCACTCAAGAAGATACTTCATAAGCCAGAGTTATCAGGCCGACTCACACAATGGACAATAGAGCTTAGTGAGTTTGATATATCCTTCCAACCACGCACTGCCATCAAATCCCAAGCGTTGGCAGACTTCATTGCTGATTTCACTCCTAACATTACCGTTTAGGCAGAAAAAGAGTTATTGTGCATGAATAGTGGGTCGTCTTTGAAGTGGACCCTCTCAGTTGATGGCTCAAGCAATGTGAATGGAAGCGGGCTCGACATTGTACTTATTACACCAGAAAGGGATATCATCCAGCGGGCCATATGGTATGGGTTCAAGTGCACAAACAACGAAGCCGAATACAAAGCCCTTATCACTGGACTCTCTATGACCAAAGAGTTTAGAGTAAGGAAGTTGGAGGTAAAGTCTAATTCTCAACTTATAGTCAACCAGCTATAAGGCACTTACGAAACCTGAGACTCGAAGATGACAACCTACTTGAACTTGGTCAAAGAGATGCAGTCCGCCTTCGAAGAATTCTCTATCACCCATGTCCCAAGAACAGAGAACACCCATGCTGATGCCCTTGCCAACCTTGGCTCAGCCCTTCAAGGCTCCTAGTCATCCATCCTACTACTATTTCCTCCAATGGCCAGCTGACTAGAAGGAACATCCAACGAGCAAGTTGCCCAACCCAAAAGAGCCCAAAGAAGTGATAAGTGTCAAACTAGCTGACTCTTGGATGACTCCAATAATCAAATACTTGGAGCATAATGAGCTCCCAGTCGACAAGAATGAAGCACACCGCTTGAGAGCAAAAGCTGCAAGATTCACTATATACAAGGGCAAACTTTTTAGGAAGTCATTCTCTAGCCCTACCTTAAATGCATAAGCCTAGAGGAAGCCAAGTATGTCCTTGTCGAACTCCATGAAGGCGAAAGTAGAAACCATGCAGGAGGACGCAACCTTGCCCACTAGGTGATCATTGCTGGTTATTATTGGCCAATCATACGCACTGACTTAGCATCCTATGTGAAGAAATGTGATAGCTGTCAAAGGTTCGCCCATGTCTCACACCTCCCACCTGAGCAACTAAACTCCACTCTCGCACCTTGGCCATTCATGAAGTGGGGGATGGACATAGTTAGAAAACTTTTGACTGCACCCGGGCAATGAGTCTTCATGTTGGCGGTAATCGATTACTTTACCAAGTGGATTGAAGCTACCCAAGTTAGAGACTGAGAAGTAAAAGCCTTCATCTGGAAACATGTTATCTGCAGATTTGGAATACTGAAGAAAATAGTCACTGACAATGGATCCCAATTCATCAGCTCAGGCTTCAGAGACTTCTGCAACATATGGGGGATCAAGCTCAGCTTCTCTACCTCTTGCAACCTCCAATCGAACGGCCAAGCTGAATCATCAAATAAAACAATCATGCGGACTTTAAAGAAGCACCTCCAAAAAGCTAAGGGCATATAGGCAGACAAACTACCAGGGGTCCTCTGGTTCTATCGAACAATAGCCTGCTTGTCCATTGGCGAAGCCCCTTTCTCCTTCACATACAAATCTGAGGCAGTAATCCCAGCAAAGGTATCAGTCCCCTCAACTAGACTCCAATGGTCGAATGAAGAAGCCAACAGTTAGAACATTTGTCATACCTGGACACAATCGATAAACATTTGTCATACTTGGACACAATCGATAAACTACGCGAGCAGGCAAACATCCGCAATGCAATCTACCAACAGCAGGCCGCTTGACACTACAACCATAATGTTAGGGTAAGAACTTTCAAACAATGCAACCGGGTCCTCCATAGAGTCTTTTAAAACACTAAGGAGATCAACTATGGTAAGCTCGGCCCTACTTGGGAGGGACCCATAAGATCGTTAAGGAAGTATGAAATGGTGCCTACAGACTTCAAACCTCCGAGGGCAAGGACATCAGTAATAGTTGGAACGCAATCCACCTCAAATGCTATTATTTTTAGTCAGATTTATCTCATCATCAATTCTTTATTCTTGTTTTTGTTTTAAAAATGATGAATGAGCCTGTCCACTTCCCTCACCTTTAGTTGGCCTCGTGGCCTGAATTTAACAAAAGAACTATTTAGTGATATAGTGACATTCACCTTCAATCGGCTCAGACCGATTCATAAACTTACACCTTCAATCAGCTTAGACTGATTCACTGGCTCACACCTTCAATCGGCTTAGACTGATTCACCAACTCACACCTTCAATCGGCTCAGACCGATTCATCGACTTACACCGTCAGTCGGCCCAGACTGACTTAACAATTCACTCAAATTTACACCTTTGGTCAGCCCAGCCTGACCAAAAACAATTCAATAGCTTACATCTTCAGACGACCATATCGACATGTTCCCCTCACGTTCGAAGCGACACAAACAACTCATCCGCTTGGCTTTGTCCATATCACAACACAAGTAGTCAGTTCAAACTGGTCGCATCAGTTCGCACATTCGAACCGAACCACACTATCTCGACTACAACGTTCTGCCCTAGACAAGATACATCTACAAGGCGATTGCCTAGGAAATAGGGTTCAACCCCTACACATCCATAAGCAATCAACCCATCCATCCACGAAAAAAGCAGTAAAGTGGAAACACAAGCAGAAACATAAAGCCCCAAACAGCTAAGTATCAAGTACAAAAAAGGCACACACGCCATGAAAGGGCATCGCAGGCCCCAAAAATACATGAAAAACATAAACATAAGCCTAAGGGGCATTATGCCCCACACTGTCAATACGAGTCGTCTCGCCCATCTCTAACTCAGTCACCTTGTCACTAGCCCTAGCAGCCGTCCCTATAGCTTGATCGCCTGCATCCTCTATAGTTGATCGTCCTGGCTAACTAGTGATGTCGAATACCTAGTCACCGAGCCGCTCCTCTGCATAATCCACACGACCACCAACCTCCTCCTCTTCCTCCTCCTCCTTCTCTATCTCCCGCAAGACCTAGATGTCCTAATCCGAGTTCCAGTGGGTAGTGTTCCCGGCCTTGCACTCTAGTATTAGCTGTCCCCTAGCCCTGATGATGGCGTCATTGGTAATACTGAGGCACTGTTCTCTTAGCGACTCAACCTCCGCGTTCTTCTCAGCCAGCTCCTTGTTCAATCGCTCCAATTCTGCCTCAACCTTGACCTCCCTCAGTCGCTGCTGGCTTTCCCGCTCAGCTTTCTGGGTCGTCGCCTCTCTGTGTCGCACATTGGCGTTGGATTTGGAAACATCATGTATCCTCTTCTCCCACGACATGATGGATTTCCTAAGATGTAGGCTGCTTATGAAACCTGCATGATAAAATTGCTCAATCAGTTTACAATCACTACAAGTACAATAAGATAAAAATTTGGCTCATATTTGGAAAGTGTGGGAAACCCCCCAGTTAGCAGCCACAACTGCACTCATCTGGTTCAGTCAGCTCTCATCCGTTAGGAACAGGAATGAATCGGCCAGCTTGCTCATGAAAGTGGCATCTGAATCGGTCGACGCGATAACAAGGATACTAAAAGTAGGCATCTTAGTCTCCTCATCCAAGACCACCATCTTGGACGACCCAGCCCCGGGCACAGGCGGTTGTCCGGTTGGAGTCACAACTACATCTTCCACTTTCTTCTCCTCCTTAGTTGAAGAGTCCCTTTTTCGCTTCTCGTGATAGACTCACTCGCATTCAGGATGGTTAACTTCTTCATATGCTTCTCTACAATCGTAAATTCCTCAACAGTTAGTGGGTTTAGCCTCGACTTATCGGACAAAATATGATTGCAATAGCGGATGAGCAACACGTTCCAAGTCTGCTTCAGTGAAAGGAAGAGGATACCTCGCTGAATCGCACCAACCCTAACCCAAAGGTGACTTGTCCTCAGATTCACCTCCTCCAACACTACCTGCCAATCCCTCTACGCCTTAGGAATAATAAAAACCTTTTTAGTCTGCACGTCCAAGCTGTCTGAACTCTACTCGACACGATTGAATTCAAGATCTGCAAAGCAGAAACACAATAAGACTTTAGTAATCAAAGAACGAATAAAGACTAAGTTCCTCACCAGTCGCTCGCCAGGTATATAGGATCTCGTCTTGGCCTCTCTCCCCAAAGATCGCTTCACCCCTCATGAAGAAAAAATGTTCCTTCCATTTTTTATCACTCGACAAGAGGTCAGTCACGGGGTGAGCCCGATTGTGCCTAAGATTGATCAGATATCGGCCTTTATCCTTGTCATTTTACTTAAGGAAATGTGAATATAGCAACTCGTGCAGCCCAAACATCACCTAATTTTGCACACAGAGGAGAGCCATCAACAATCTCCACCAATTTGGCATAATCTGAGTCGGTGCAATCATGAAATGGTTCAAGGCCTCCCAGACAAGACGGAGGATAGGAAGCCTTAGCTCGTCATGGAACCATTTCTCGTAAGCACTCACCCAACCTTTTGCTTCCTAGTTGACCCTCTCATATGATTTTGGCACCCTAGTTTCGACGAACTCCGGGATGTGGTACATTGTCCTGATCTGCCACACATCACTCTCGTTCAGCAAGGGCAAATAGTCTTTACTCAATATCCCGCTACTAGGCTGACTCGGCTCGCCCTTGGAGCAATTACTTGTGGAGAGAAAACTCTTAGAACTATCAGCTTCATCGGAGTCTTCTCCACTCGTCCCTTGCCCATCCGAATCACCATTGTTTAGGGAGACGTCACTCAGTCCAAAAGCAGCCATATTCACCCCCTTCGATATGTCAACCGGAGCATCTCCACCCTCTAGCATAACCACCATTGTTAGGGCATTCTTGTACTCATTCCCAACTTCCATCTCCGCCCCTCTCAAGTCGCTTGACTCTGACTGCGACATTGAACTCTTTATCCACTCGACCCAGGCGACCGATTGGTTTTTAATACCAAGTCGAATCCTCAGTTCCAGAAGTCCCACTCGCCCAGAGCAATCGACTGACTGGCTCTAAAATTAGGCTAACTCTTTGCCTCCAAGAAACTTTCAACTTGGTCTGGACGATCGAATATCTGCTACCTCAGGACCCCCTGTTCAAACCCTTCTTTGCTCGACTTGGGAGACCGGGCAACCTATGTAACCTAACCCTTACCAAAAACCAGACTTCACTCAGACCACTTCACTCAAGCCGGTCAAGCAGACCAAGACGAGCCTAACCAAAATACCCCATAACTTGACTTTGTCTTCTATCTTTGCCAAAAACCCAAGCACCCCAAAAAATCAACCCAGCATACTTCACGTCCACCAAAAACAGATCAAAACCATATCAAATCACTCCAAATCTCTCCAGAAATTCAAATACAAACACAACTCCTCCAAACTAAACACGCAAACTGCAATAAAAGACTCCAAAATTAGAGAATCCCCTTCACGAGCAAACCCAGGAAAAACCCAAATCCTTTTTCTTCTTTCTTTTCTCTATATATTCGAAACCACCTCAAAACAACATGGATACTACCCTAGAAACCAACCAAAAGCAATAGTAAACTCGGAAAAAAAAAAAAAAGACTCAGAATAAGCGGTTACCGTGAAAAAACGCCAAAAAATCTCTGAAGCTCTGAAAGTTCTCCCCTACGAAAGACCTGCGAAGAAACTCTTCAATACTTTGAGATGAGAAAGACGAAATACCCAAAGACGCTCATGGACGACATTTAATGACTGTCCCTTCGAACAAGTCCACGTGGCAAAACCTTGTTTTGCCCTAGGTGACTTTACTTTCCAAATTCCTGCCCAAAATAGGTTGAAACCCTGACCTTACATGTGTCACCAGTTCAGGATCGCATGTACCCAGAAGCATGATGGTTGCACCTGCCCTAGCATCATCATTCGGTCAACCTAACAGGGCGACTACATCTCCAATGAGCGTAGATGATTCATCTCATTACTTACTTGATCAAGCACCTTCTGATACTTTATATCCATTTGCCCGGCCTCACTGGCCGAATAGGAAGCTCCAAACAACTAGTTCGCAACACATCATTCGACGCGACGTGCCGAGTGATACAAGCTCTCATGACTTTTCTTACTCGATTCAATGCACCAAGTTCAGGCACCTTTAAAGTGTACTTCACATCCACCCACTCGGTTCGATGCACCAAGTAAGAATATCTTCATAGGATGTGCCTCACATCCTATCACTTGGTTCGATGCATCGAATTAGAGCATCTTCACGGATATTCGCTACTCCCCCTTACTCGGTCCGATGCACTGGGCGAGTTCTCCAAGGTCAACTCCACTTTTCCACTCGGTCAAATACGCCGAGTAAAGGTATGTTTGTGTTTCACCTTCACTCACCCGGCCTGGTATGCCGAGTGCATCACTTACAGTAAAAGTCATACTATTCAGCTTCGCGAATGGAGAAGCAGTACACTCACGTATTCAACCAATCGGTTACGAAGGACGACTAGGCACACCTCCACACAACATGGATTCTCTAAGCTAAGCACTCCTTAACTTAGAGAGTGGGGGGCAAACTGTTAGGGCCAAAAAATATCCTCAGCCCAAATAGGCTCAAAGACGAAGACACCTTCAACAAAGCTCGGAGCCATGACCCAATTCCGATTAGGCCTGCAACAGAGTCTGAATATCAAGTCCACTCGGTACACCTACCCTGTTGCTCACTACTTGGGCCCAATCAACAAAGACCCGATTCGCTTAGACCTCATCCCAACTTGTCTGGGCCTAGGTCCTTTGATCCTAGACCACCTACTGGACTTAGGATCTACTTGGAGCCTAAGGTTGCCTACTTACTCCAGGACTATCCAAACTCTATCAAAGATGTCTATTACTATCCTAATTCGTCTAAGATCTGTGCCTTAGACCCACTGGGACTCCTTTTCCCACTAAGGTAAGGGAGTCAAAGGTTCTCTTTTTTCACAAAACCTCAACTCCAAGGACTCACAGTCGTACTAGGACTCGAGGATCCTACAATCGCTATTTAAACAGAGGCTAACCCTCTCACAAGGGGACACACATTACACCTTTTAACCCATTAATTCTCACTCCTGGTAATCTTCTCTTTCCCTAACCCTCACTAAATTATCCTCATTCAGCCCTCTGACTTGAGCGTCAGAGTGCCTACGGCAAACACCACCCTGGTGTTTTTCGTTCGCTTCATGCTTGTTCCCTCGCCTGTGCAGGTGCAACGGATTGCTGGTGGCGTCAACCTCACGAGATCAAACCCTATTTCCGTAAAGGTAGATTTTTTACATCTACAGGTGCAAATGTTGTTATCTTCTTCTTCTTCTTCTATTATAACATTACCGAAGATAGAAAACAGGGGCTAAAGATAAAAAAATATGCAAGGCTAAACATCACGTCCCTTTTGAATAATGGAATGAGTGTTGTTATTTGAGCCCCGTTAGAACTCTATGTGAGCCTCTACTAAATAAAAATCAATCAATAAATTTATTTACATAATCATATTACAGAATTAGTTTTATCTTCTTTCTCTTTTATTAATTTAACCAGTTAACCTTCACTCAAATCTATGAAGTTCCTTTGAGTAGCCGAGTGGTTCGATAGGGACTTTTGACTGTATTACCCAAAAAGTCCTGAGTTTGAGTCCCTCTTCGGTTGCTAATAAGGGTAGTAATTTGAACTACCCGATCGTTAGTTTCAAGATCCTAGAGGATTAGTTGAGGTATGCATAAGCTGACCTAGACACCCCCGATCAGCAAAAGAAAAAAAAAAAAGAATTGTTAATCTGCAAAACATAAATAATGACACTTAATTTTTTCTATCTATTTCTTTTGATTTTTCTATATGCTAGAATTTATAAAACTTAAAGCCATAGAAATCAAACCTTCCAATCTCGTATCTTCTTAATTAGTTTTAAACGATATAATATCACTTTTCTTTATTCATATCATGGATTCATAAACAATTAAAACAATAGTTTCTTTTATTTGTTTATTTTTTTTTTTGGATTGAGTGTTTGAGTGCAATGTTCTGAAAACTGGACCGAACCGACTAGCTAGACCGATCAGACCGGGAACCAACAACCTCTCCGATTCGATTAAGGTTGCAGGAGGTATTTGCTATATTTTAAACATAAAGGGGTTAATTGAAGTTTTATAGGGTTTTTTTACAATATTTCAAAACTTTAGGGACTAATGAATTTTTTGGGCTTTTTAAAAATATATTAAATTTTTGGGGACTAATTATAATTTTTTTGGGGTATTTTTATAATATACTAAAATTTAAAGGACCAATTTGCAAAATTTTAAAAAAATTTGGAAGCTGACATCGTTGGTCCAACCGGTCAAACTATGAATCAGGCCCTTGACCGGGTCAAGGCCCGGTTTGGTGGTTAGAACACTATTTGAGTGTTTGTTTGGTTCATTTATTGCACAAAAATGCCAAAAAGTAATGAAATTGGCATACATGAAATACATTTGAGTTACATAATTGATTAATTAACTAAAATTGCAGTGTTTTCTCAATCCATTAGCAATTTTTTGTTTTGATTTGAGGCAATGTTTTGATTATGCATCTGACAATATTTAGTAACCATTGAAGATTGGATGAATAAGAGAGGAAGAAGATTAGTGTGTTTTTGGAATCACATTTTTTATTTATAAATTTGATCCAAAATAGGTTTTGAAAAGAGTTTTAATGAGGCTCAAATAACACAACTCTAATGAAATTCTAACTCATCTTTAGAATCTATAAAGAATATTTCTTTCTTGGGCTTTCTTGGGCCTTTATGGGTCTTCAAAGGTCAATGCCCAAATATTACTTGCAAGTTGGAGGAACTTGTAGTTAGCCCAATTAGCTTTTGTTGAAGAGTAATGTCATTTAAATACCATTAAATCTTTTTTCAAATCTTAATACTAATTAAAATTATTTTAAAATTTTAGTTTACATCATTTCAGAATTACCGTTCTTTAATATTTTCACTTCTTAGTTTACTCCATTTTTTTTTTTTTTTTTTTTTTAATTCTATGGAGTTCAATCTCGATCATTGTTTTTCCTTTTGGTAAACTTTTGAGTTTATATTCCTCCACAACCTATTTCCTCTTCAAATTCTTACCGATATTTTCTTTAGTCCAATCAATTTCAACCAAAGAACTAAGAAAATAAAATATTTTTCATATGGCATATCGATTAGCAATGGTGATAGGGAGAAAAGATATTCTGTTTATATGAGGAATATGGTCTCCAAGAACAAAGGTTGAAGAAGAGGTTTGTCAATTTTATAATATTCAACATAAAGTTCTTTTAAGCTTTATATAGCCTGGCACCCTAACTCTTTCCTACTAACAAAATGACTCTTGCAAAATTATAAAATCTAATTCTTTATTGACTACAATTCGTAATACTAATCTATATTGAATAAAATACTAATAGTTGAGTAAAATACTAATAATACTCTAATTATAATCATTTGTCCGTGCAAGTTTTCTCTTTGAATGCATGGACCCTCTAACAACACTCCCATCATGATCATTCAAGTTCCTAACATTGTCCACCACTGCAAAAGCAACCTTGTCCTCAAAGTTAGGAAGGATAGTGCCATAAAGAGTTGCAAGGTGTTGGAATAAGTGCCCTAGAGCCAATCAATTATTGTGGAATTAACTCTTTGTAATAATGTTTAGTAATCAATAAAAGACATTATCTACTATATCATGTAAATCATTGTTGTATATATATGTGTCCTTAGGATGGTAGAACCGTGACGAGGATATCAAGTGTTTCAAATCTTGATAGTGAAAACCCTATGATCACATATGGTGGCCATTCTAAAAATGTCTGGAGCCCTAGTATTATTTTGACCAAGGGCACATATAATACGTTAAGGCTATCATAGTGTTGAACGACCTTGTCAAAAGGCAATGACTGATCTCACTTGTCCAGGTTGTTTATCGACAACCTGGTGCAACACATGGGTGCTTACTGTAGGCAAGTTCACTAGACTGACCCACCAGAGGATTCCATATATATGATAACCCTAGTTTCTATTCTAATGAATGGTGGTGCATGTGATCCTTAGACTTGAGATCACCAGAGCGTCTTGTGCACCGATTGGTGTAGTTTGACACTAGCCCAACGCAGTTCTATTCAGAGCTATCAATACAGTAGTGATTGGTTGCATCGAGGAGTGTATCAAGACTATGGTGGATTGACAGAGGATTTATCACTCCCGGGTACGGGAGAAGTTATCTCACTGCGCAATTTAGTAAATGGCAATGACACTAAATCTGTGGCCACAGTGGGATTGAGTTGTTGCTCAATCCAATTGATTATTCATGTCATTGGTTCAGTAACTAAATACAAAGGTGTCGATGGTACTTCAGGTTGACACTATTTATGTACCTCAGTCTCGATGAGATAACAGATGATAAAAGGATTTGATTGTACGATAACTACGTCGTTGACAGGTAGCTATTTTGCTGAATTCGAATATATTGGGTAAGCATGATGCCTCACTAGGGGCCAATCTTGGTTTGTGTGTAGTGAGACTATTAATTGGTGTTAATCGCGATACTACTCACCGTCGATGTGATGAAGAGCCTATGGGTCACACACTTAGAAGATAATTTAAGGATCGTTTTATTCAAGGGGTATTTTTGTCTTTTAAGATAAAATGGTATTTTGGTAATCTCACAGTGCAATTAAATTTGCTAAGGTTGTTGCCTGTATTTAATTTAATATCAAAATTAAATTAATGAGATTATATTTAAATGAATTATTATTATTAATTAAATGTTAATATATTTTATAAATATATTAATTGATTTTAATAATAATAATAATTAATTAAAATAAAAATACCATGAGAAGGGTGCTTGGATACAACGGTGGATTAGGTTGGAGCCCATGCCTATTCCTTATAGGAATAGGGTTTTAGCACATGCACTATATAAGTGCATGTGTGTTAAAGAAACTGATTAATTCAATTCATTCATTTGAAAAGAAAAAGAGGTAGCCCTCTCTCTCCTTTCTCTCTCACGTTTCCCTTGGTTTTGAATCAAAGTTTTTCTTTGATTTAAGTTGATTCTTGAAGCCAATAGAGGATCTAGAAAATCCCTCTTTGGTTCTTCGGATTGTCTTCGTGTGGATTACACTTCGTTCGATTCTACATTGAATCGGTAGATAAGCAAATTCAGAGACATTTGAAGGAGCCTCCAAACGTGCGGAAGATCTCTAATCCTTGAATGGATCATTTATATTTTCCACAAAATTTTTATTTAACATGTAAACTATATAATCTATACCCAGATCTTGGCATAAAAGGAATCAATTCATCTTTTTAATTTTTTGTTTTTTCGCTGTGTTGGGTAGATCGATTCCTAACACAAGGTCATCAGCATCTTCCCACGACATCTCTTTCAACGGCAGCCCATGCCACTAAACCAAACATTGTGAAACTAAGACCCCATTGTGAATGAGCTGCCGAGTACTCACAATGGCGAGTGGAGAAACCTGTGGCTGACTATGACAAACCAGAAGGGGAAGAAAGGAAGCCGAAACTAGTGGAATGCCATGGCATGGTTTAAGCAAGGAAACGTGAAAAACAAGATGAATCTTGGATTTTGGAGGCAACTCTAGGCGATAAGCAACCTTACCAAGTTTCTACAATATTGTGAACGGCCCGTAACACTTACGACCAAGCTTCGTATAACCTTCTGAAGGGAGACCTGTTTATATGGCTGAAGCTTCAGTTAAATAGATTGTCCCACTTGGAAATCCTTTAACCGGCGGTGCTTGTTGGCTTGGCGAACCATGCGTTGTTGAGCCTTGGCCAAGCTATCTTTCTACTGCTTAAGAACCAGGTGACGAGTACTAAGTTTGAAATCGACAGCCTACAAGTTGGATCCATGCGGAACATACAACACAATGGTAAGAGGATCGCGTCTGTACACCAAATTAAACGGGGTGGTACTGGCGGCGGTATGGAAAGAAGTATTATAATAAAATTCTGCCCAAGGCAAATACTCCACCCACTTGTGCTACTGATCCATGACAAAACACCTCAGATGCTTGGCTGGGCTACACACATGACAACGCTGAATAAAGGACTTGACATCGCTAGCCATTTACCGTCAATAAAAGTTAAGAGCCAACTTACTCAAAGTTTTTTGCACTCCCCCATGACCACCTAATGGGGTCACATGAAATTCCACCAAAAGTATCTGCTTAATAGCTTCATCGTTAGGCACCACTCTGTGGCCCTGAAAAAAAAAATAATTCATCATGAACCGTATAACCTGTAGAGACCTTTAAACCTGTTAAAATGTCATGAATTAAGGCTGCAGAAGTGTTATCTGCTTCAAGAGCTACTCATATTTGCTGTAAAATGTCAAAGGTAGGTGCCGAGAGCCCAAGAACGGTGTGTGGTTGTGACAGTTTCGTGTCAAACTGACGAGAAAGAGCATCCATAGCAACATTGTCTTTTCCGGGTTTGTAACTCACCGAAAAATGAAAGCCTAATAATTTGACGAGGTAAGTTTGTTGTTCTAGAGTGTGAGTTGTTTGGGAGATGATTGTACGGAGACTTTGCTGATTCGTCTGAATGATGAATTTTCTACCCAATAAATATTGTCGCTAGCGCATGACCGCTTTAGTGACCGCATATAATTCATGCACATACGCTGAAGCATGCTGTAGATGACCTGATAGTTTCTTGCTAAAATAAGCTATGGGATGTGAATTTTGTATCAATACAACCCTAACACCAACCTCGGAAGCATCAGTTTCAACAATGAACACCCCGCTAAAATTAGGCAAAGCCAATACTAGTGCAGTGGTCAGGGCATTCTTGAGATTGTCAAAGGTTGTTTGGGTGTCCACAGACCATAAGAATTTATCTTTCTGCAAAAGTGATGTTAGAGGCCCGACAATGGTGGCGTAGGCACGCACAAACTGATGGTAGTACCTGGTTATACCAAGGAAGCCATGTAGTTGCTTAATCATGGTGGGAAAGGGCCAATCCAACATTGTCTAAATCTTGGAAGGGTTTGGTTCAACGCCAGCACAAGATACAATATGTCCCAAATACTCAATACGGCTAATGGCAAAAAAGCACTTCTCGTGTTTTGCATAAAAACAATTATCACGCAGGTTATTGAGAAGAATAGAAAGGTGATCCTCATGATCCAACACCCCTTTACTGTAAACTAGTATGTCATCAAAGAATCTGATTACGAATTTTCTGAGGTATGGTCAAAACACATCATTCATTACATATTTGAAGGTAGCTGGAGCGTTGGTGAGGCCAAAAGGCATGACAACGAACTCATAATGGCCATCATGTGTACGAAAGGCAGTCTTGGGAATGTCAAATTTTGTCATAAAAATCTGATGGTATCCGAAACCAAGATCAATTTTGTCAAAAATTGTGGAACCAAATAACTCATCGAGCAGTTCATCCACTGTCAGAATAGGAAACTTATCTGGGATTGTAATGTGATTGAGGGCACGGTAGTCCACACAAAATTGCCAGGATCCATCCTTCTTCTAGACAAGTAAAACCGGTGATGAAAAAGGGTTACAGCTTGGTCGAATGATGCCACTATTTAGCATGTCCCTCACCATGCGTTCCAATTCACCCTTTTGAAAGTGAGGATATATTTATGGTCTGACACGTACTGGTGTTGCACCCGATTGAAGAGGAATGTGGTGATCATGAGGTCAAGGTGGCGGCAACTGAGTCGGTGGTGCAAACACAGCAATGAAACTATCCAAGGTGGTTTGAATGTCCTCATCAAGTATAGGCTCTGATAAAGGTGAAGGATTAGAATCCATTATAGCTAAACTATAAAGGTGCAAAGTTTCCGCCACTAAATCAACCGCTAATAATCCCTTCGATTGATGGAAGTGGATTGGTTCCACTAGTTTTCGTTGCTTGTCACGTAAAATCAATGAATTACCCTACCAAGTGAAAGAAAGAGTGAGAGCTTTACAGTCCATTAAAACAGGTCCCAATGTGGAAAGCCATTGTGCGCCTAAAACTAAATTTGCCCCTTTTATTGGCAAAACAAATAAATCCAAAAGGAATTGATGACCATCCAAAGCCAATTCAACATCCGCACAAACACTTGAACAGTGAAGAACTTCGCCATTCCCAATCATAACAGTAAAATTAGAGGAGGCAATAATGGGAATGCCCAAGTGAAGGGCAACCCGTTCTTGAAGAAAGTTATGGGTGGATCCTCCATCGACTAGGACCTCTATTGGATGACCTATGAGGTTGCCATGTAGATGAATGGTGCTCAAACTTTTTTGACCAAATAACGTGTGTAGGCTAATGGCAACCAATTCATGTTCATCTGGAGGCACGGGCTCAGCTGGAAATTTCGAGGAGGCCTCCTCCTCCGTAGCCTCATCCACTATAAGCAAGAAAAAAATTGGCCTTACAACAATGGCCTCGATGGAACCTCTCATCACAATTGAAGCAAAGGCCACGGTTAAGGGTGAGCACAGGTAGCGGGTATAACTAGAATCTACCTGGAACTGACACTGTGCGGGTAGGTTCTGGTTCCATTTTTTTGGAACCGATATTGTGCGGTTCTGGTTTTGGTTCCTACATGTGAAGGAACCGGAACCTGGAAAAAAGAACCTGCAGTAGGTACCCGGCTTGGAACCTGTAGCGGGTACCCTGTTTTGGAACCTGGGCTGAAATTAAATATCTGTGAAGAATGGGGGTCTATTGGAATTTTACAAATAAAAAAAATTAAAATGGAAAAAGTTAAATTTTTACAATAACCTAATTAAATAAATATACAATTATACTTATTACATATAAACTACACCATATAAAAAACTTTAATATATTATAATATATTAATATTAAAGTTTTGATTAATTAAGTGTATAATTGGAATTAGGAGCACTTAAAAGTGTTTTAATGTTATTAAAAGAATTAATTTTTATTAAAATAATATATTTGATTGAATAATAATATAAAATTTAGTTATTTACTTCGATTATCAAGTTTTAAGTATATCATTACATCATAATTAAATGATTACGTAATTAATTATAAATTTATAACATTACATTAGTAATTTAGTACATTACTTAATTAAATAATTAAAATTTTAATTAATTATAACATTACATTATAGATTTATAGTATAATTACTTAATTAATTATAACATTATATTATAAACAAATGATTACTTAATTAATTATAACATTTCATTATAAACATTAGTACAATACTTAATTAAATTATTAGAATTTTAATTAATTATAATATTACATTAAAAATTTATAGTATGATTACTCAATTCATTATAACATTACATTATAGTATAATCACATAATTAAATGATTACTTAATTAATCATGACATTATATTATAAACATTAGTAATTTACTATATTAGCACAATACTTAATTAAATGATTATAAATTTAATTAATTATAACATTACATTATAAATTTATAGTATGATTACTTAATTAATTATAACATTACGTTATAAACAAATGATTACTTAATTAAATAATTACTTAATTAATTATAACATTCTATTATAAACATTAATATAATACTTAATTAAATGATTAGAAATTTAATTAATCATAATATTACATTAAAGATTTATAGTATGGTTACTTAATTCATTATAACATTATATTATAGTTTGACTCACGTAATTAATTATAACATTACATAATTAAATGATTACTTAATTAATTATGACATTATATTATAAATATTAGTAATTTCTTACATTAGCACAATACTTAATTAAATGATTTTAAATTTAATTAATTATAGCATTACATTATAAATTTATAGTATGATTACTTAATTAATTATAACATTACGTTATAAACAAATGATTACTTAATTAATTATAACATTCTATTATAAACATTAATACAATACTTAATTAAATGATTAGAAATTTAATTAATTAAAACATTACATTATAATTAAATAATTACTTAATTAATTATAACATTACATTATATTATAATCACTTAATTAATTATAACATTACATAGTTAAATGATTACTTGATTAATTATAAATTTATAACATTAAATTATAAACATTAGTAAGTTACTACATTAGTACATTACTTAATTAAATGATTAAAAATTTAATTAATTATAACATTACATTATAGATTTATAGTATGATTACTTAGTTAATTATAATATTTCATTATAAACATTAGTACAATACTTAATTAAATGATTAGAAATTTAATTAATTATAATATTAAATTATAGATTTATAGTATGATTGTTTAATTAATTGTTTGTGTTTTGGTTTTGATTGAGGAATTTTATGTGAATTGTAATGAATTGGTTGAATTCAAGTGTTGGCTAGAGATTAAAGGATTTATAAGTCACATTGGACACAAATGAATGAGTAATCAAAATTTATTAGGGGTGTATTTGTAAACTTTTAAGGTATTTTTGTCATTTTTAAACTAATAAGGGGGTAATTGATTTTTTATAGGATACCTGGGAAGGAATCGGAACCTGCATTTTTTGTTTCGGTTCCTTGAATTTAAGAACTTGCACTATGCGGTTCTGGTTCCGATTCCTTTTTTTGGGAACCTACACTATGCAGTTCCGGTTCCCCCGAAAAATGCAGGGTACCCGAAACCGCTCACCCTTAGCCACGGTCATAACACTCCTACATTTGAGCAAACGTGAGCTGTTTTACGGGAAGGGAACTTGGCATTAGTGTAACGGGGGTGGCAGATCGCGGAATAGAAACTGGCGTATGCAAAAAGGGAGGTAGAGTCAAGCTAGACCTTGAACCGGAGCGATTGGCCACCCAAGGACATGAAACAAGGGGACAAAGGTGTTGTTGCAATTCAGGAAATTTGTCTTCCTATAGTTTCGCAAGGACAAAGGCTTGCAAGAGAGTCAAAGGGCGAGATGAGCATACCTCACTCTGTATTTCTGGTTTCAAGCCTGAAATCAAACAACTCAAAGACAAGGGTCAGAGAGGCTGGAAACCTGAGTCAAAAGTTCCTCAAAGAAAGATTGAAAATTAGTGACTGAACCACGCTAGGTGAGCTTGAATAACTGGCTAGTAAAATCGACAAACTCTGAAGGGCCAAAGCGAACTTGGAGAGTTTGCAAGAACTGACATCAAAATTAAATTAGCCATTATCATCCATCCAATGATACCACGATAGGGCTGATCCTTCCTTGTGAAACAAAGAAATTGTGAGCAGTTGATCATCCGGAGTCGATTGATAATTTAAAAAGCGCTCTGCTTTGAAGATCCAACCCTTCAAATCAACACCATCAAAACGAGGTACCTCCAAACGGAAGGGCTTAAACAAAGGAGTAGAACCAGCAGAATCTCCGCCACCTAGAGAACCCGTACCCATGTAATCTCCACCTCCCGCAGAACCATTGCCCGCAGTCGTAGATGTATCAACATGTTTCTATGAGGTTTGTTGTTGTTGTGCAAAGTGTGAAGAGAGAATCGATAACTACACCGCAACAGTCTTCATGAAGTCTTCAAATTAATCCAATTTTGCTACCAACGTAGCCTGCTAATTTGAAAGTTGGCTAACAGTGTCATCCAAGGAACAAAGTTTGGGACTGTCAACCATGGAAGGGAACGAAAGCACCAATGATAGGGAGAAAAGAGATTTTGTTTATATGAGGAACAGAGCCTCCAAGAACAAAGGTTGAAGAACAGGTTTATCAATTTTATTATACTCAACATAAAGTTCTTTTAGGCCTTATATAGCGTGACACCTTAACTCTTTCCTACTAACAAAAGGACTCTTGCATAATGATAAAATCTAATTCTTTATTGACTACAATTTGTAATATTATTCTATATTGAATAAAATACTAATAGCTTAATAAAATACTAATAAGACTCTAATTATAATCATTTGCCCATGCAGGTTTTCTCTTTGAACGCATGGACCTTCTAACAACACTCCCATCATGATGCAAGGTCCTAACAAATGCGTAAATGTTAAAATAATTATTTTTCTATTATTTTTCTATTATTCGTCTATATACAATAGAACCTTTTTATAGTGATACTTTATATAGGAATAACCTCCATGTAATCATAAAAAAGTATGGTCCCAACTTAGGTCGGCTATAAATAAGAATAAATTTCATATTTTAATTAGTTTTAATTTTTTTAGGTCCCATCTTAAGAAACTTGTCTTTACATGATAATAATTATATGTGTATTGCAAAAAATATATGCTATATTACATTAAAGTTTAAGATAAAATAAAATATTTATTTAAAGTTGTTTGGAACAATAATTTATGTTTTAGAGTTATTACCACATCTTTTATCTTGTGGATATGTAATAAGTCGCCAGTATGGACATATTCTTGTTGAAGCCAAAATATTTCTAACTTCTCAAGCATGTTTAGAGCTTCTTGGCATGAAACTTTTAGTATTTTTGCACTATAATCCTTAGAATTATCTCCTTTCTTTTCTTGTTTAATTTCAGTAATGATTTCTTCTTCAATTAAAACATACACGACTTGTTGATATCTATTTGATTAGTGTAGTGAAGTTATCGAACCTGATCACTTAGTTCATTTGTACTACTAAAATATGAATTATAAAATAAGAAATCAAAACAATAATTTTTTAGTCAAAACAATAATTCTTGTAACTACACCTTTATTAAATTATTACCTTCTCGTACTAATAAATTTAGTTGGTTCCAACATTATGACTATAGAGGGATTCTGCTGTTTATCAAAAAGTAAAAATGTAGTTTAACCCTTGTATAACTTGCAAGTTTAAGTAAGAGTTAAACTAAATTTCTTAAAATACCCATATTTTAATCCAATTATTTGATTACATCTTCCTTTCCTTAAAACAAATTTTCAAACAGAGGCGAAGCCAAAATTTTAATTGTGCAGTGGTAGAATAAAATTTCAAGTTTCATAAGCATAAATATATGAATTTTCTTTTATTTTGATAAAGCAAAATACTTTTTTTTTTTTTTACAATATTTAAAATTCAAACTTATAATTTGCAGTACTATATGGCTTTTTCCATAAATTAGTACAATAAATTAGATTGTAATTTAAATATAAATAAATCTTCTCATAAGATAGTTTTTTTTTTTTCTGTTTTCTTTTTCTTTCAGATGTAAGTTATAAATATTAGAGAAAGCAATTACATATGTAGATAACCAGGAAATTAAAAAAAATAATAATAATAAGCTTTTTTCTATTATTATTATTACCTTTATCTCTTTCATTTTCTCTTTCCCATGAAGTTTCATCATACATGGATTCAATTTTGAATGAATCACAATTAATAATAAAATCTAACATATCAAAACCTCATTAAAAAATAAATGAAAATCAAATACTAACTTTTTTTTAGAGTGTTAGGATCCGTTTGGTTCATTATTCTGATACTTTTTAGAATAATATTTTGAAAAAAAATAAAATTAGGTTATGTTTACGAGAAAGATAATTATTAATGTTTTGGCAAATGAATAAAGTAGAATATGATTTTGAGAATATTGAAACAAATATATTTTTCGGTTTTAACTTTATTGGGAAAACTGAATAACATTTGGAAGAGTGTACTAAATGAAGCCTTAGAATTTGAGGTAGTTTCTGATCATTTCTCATATGTGTCAAAAGATTGACTATTGTTATGTCTGAAAATATAGGGCTGACGCAAGGCTTAGTCAGCATAAAAAGTTAGAGCTTAGGTAGGCCCGCAGCCAGTTAGAAGTAGCCACATCGCGTGGTGATAGGAATAGCACACTTTTTTCAGTAAAGTGGGTGCGTGCCAGACTAGCTAGAAGCTGTAGTGATTCCACGTGTCCAATCCCTGCCCTAAATCTCGTAAATCACTCTAGTAGGTGGGCAGTGTGACATAAAGAAGGATTTACATGAATAATCCCACCAACTCGCAAATTTAGTAATGATAACCTTAATCCATCCCACTATAAATAGAGAACTCTCCTCTCATTTAAGGGATTGACTATTCTCTCTAAAAAATATACAGCATTCTCTTTCTTATACAATCATTTGTAAGTCAGTCCGCTAACGCGACCTATCCTCTATCATTAATACAAAAAGTCAATGTATGTAGGATTTGCTTCCTTAGCATCCGAACCACTTTAAACGCTGCTTTTCATTGCATTTACTCTTTTCTTTTTTTTCATATTCATGTGTGTCTTCTGGGCCTGTTTAGCATTTCACACGTGCGTTTGGTTGGTGTCAAAATCACGCATCAATAGTTTAGCGCTAGAAGGAGGGCCCTGATTTAGTGTTCATCCTTCATCAGGAGAATCTCTAACAAATTGGTCCTACAATAGCAAATGGCCCGCCAACTTGAACCTGAGCGAACCAACCAGGGTATTGGGGAGATCCCCCAAGTCTATGACACCTCTTCCGAGGTACCTTCGGTTCCGTAAAATGTCGCGGGGGATATCCCGTCAAGTTTACAACTTGACCCTGCCATCAGAACCTCTGGTCAACCGAAGGTTTGGACCGTTTGGACCAAGGCGTGCCACCCAAATCAGCTGGGGCGGTGCAACCGCCAAAAACGCCTGCAGGTCGGGGGAAAGCGCGACAAAGGGAGATAGCCCGTGCCGCGAGCATTGCAGCGCGTTGACGAAAGGGTAAGCAAGTGGCAAAAAACGAGCCTACGGGCTTCGAAGGGCTGGCGAACACCAACCACGTCCTGAGTAGAGTACCAGTGGCGTTAAGACTCGATGAGAGGGTGCAGCCCAAGCCGTCCTATGCCATGTCGCATGCACACCCCTATAAAAGTGCTAGGCGGGGTGATTCTTATCATCGCCAGTAGAACGATCTTGATTTCCACACTTCATAGGGTGGTTCATACCACCGCGAAGGTCATGAAAATACCCCATACCGTTCATTGCCATCACACGGCTCTAACTAGCATGTGTCGAGAGCAGCCAGAACCACCGGTCGAGGCAAGGAGGAATCCGACCTACGGACTTTCCTCAACCATAATTGCGAGGGTCGAACTCGCATGGGCAAAATCAATCCCCAAGTGGCTCCACTGCCTCAAATTGAAGGGTTGTAGCGAGCTCTAGACCAACTAAGAGCTCAGCAAGATAAGCAAGGGCCGGTCACGTCTACATTTCCCTTCTCTCCCGAAGTGCTAACCGCTCCTCTCCCATTGAGATTCAGGATGCCCGACATGCGAGCATTCGATGGAAATTCTGATCCGCAGAATCATTTATATGAATTCAACGACCTAATGGAGCTTCACCATATCTCAGATCTAGCAAAGTACCGTTCTTTAGCAGTAACTCTGACCTCTCATGCCAAACGATGGTTCAGGTCGCTCCTAGCGGGGTCGATCAGCTCATGGCCTCAAATAAGCGCGACGTTCCTGAGGCATTTCCAAGCAAATCAAAAGTTTTCGATGCCTTTAAGCTACCTCAGCAACATAAGGCAAGAAAGGGATGAATCCCTCTAATCGTACATCGATCGATTCCACAGAGAGCTTAACAAGGTAGCTCACACTCCCGAGGAATATGTTCGGACTCTCATCATAGCGGGAGTCCGCCCACAGACCGAGCTATGGAAAGAGTTACAGGCTAAGGATGATGTTTCTCTCACTCAATTCTACGCGACCATGGCGCTTCGGGTAGTGCGTCTGGTCAGGAGGACAGGAGAGTTGATCGCAGATGGACCACTGATGATCAACGAAAAGGAAAGAAACCGCACTATGAGCCCAAAAAGTCTTATGCTCATGTTCCTCATCGCGATCACGACAGAAATCAATATACGCCTTTGAATACATCTGTATCGGCTATTCTTGACAAATTAGAAGAAGCTAGCCTGCTCAGAACTTGAGCCCATGAAAAATCCCTCGTCAGCCAGAAATAGTAAAAAGTACTGTCGCTTTCATCGGGATAATGGGCATCACACCGATGAGTGCCGAGCTTTCAAACAGGCAATCGAAAACCTCATCAAGAGGGGCATTTCAAGGAATATATTGATGATTCCACCCTCGCATAAGAGAAAAATCAAAGGGAACCAGGAAAGAAGCGTCGTGATCACAAAGGCATAGGCAGTATCAACCTGATCTTTGGAGGGCCACACCTCGCGATGAAAGATATGCTCCCGTGGCCTATCACGACCCTATCAGTGTGATGAGCGCGACACAACGACCACAAAAAGTTCACAGGGAGGAGGCAATTACCTTCTCCGAAAAGGATGCAGCTCATTTGCATCACCCCCACGATGACGCTCTTGTAATCACGCTCCTCATAGGGCACCATAACATCCACAGAATATTGGTGGATAACGGAAGTGCTGTAAACATCCTGTCCCAGACAGCTTTCGAAAGAATGAACTTGGATGAGGTCGACCTGAAGCCCGCCTCGATCCCCCTATATGGCTTTACAGGGGACCACCTAATCCCCAAAGGAACGATCTTGCTTCCAATCACATTGGGTGACTATGATGAAGTGACCAAGGTAACTGAATTCTTGGTAGTGGATTGCCCATCCGCTTTTAATGGTATCCTGGGGCGACCTCTACTGAGAAACTTCAAAGTAGTCACTTCAATATACCATCTGAAGATGAAGTTCCTTACCCCAATGGGGATAGGGGAAGTTAGCAGATCTCAGCGCGTAGCTCACGACTGCTACATAAAAGCAGTGCAGATGGCATGCAAAAGGAAAGGCATCTCGCGCGGCATTCCTCGACAGGCTATGGCGATCAGCCGGATCGAACCACAGTCTAGCCCAACCGAGAATAATATGGATCCTCATATTCAGGAATGCCCTTCCAGTGGGCCAGTTGAGGATCTGACTGAAGTATCGGTCGATCAGAGCGAGCTGAGCCGAGCCGAACCGAGTGTTAAGGATTGGGAGCAATCTCAACCCCCAATTCGCCTCTGAGCTGACTAGCTTCCTCAAAGAAAATATCGATGTGTTCACCTGGTCGCACGCAGATATGGTCGGGATCAACCTGGATATCATCTGCCATGCGTTGAACATCGATGGCGAAGCCAAGCCAGTTCGCCAAAAAAGAAATGCGATGGATCCGGAGAGATATGCCGCCTTAAAACTATAGGTGGATAATCTCCTTCGAAACGGATCCATCCGAGAAGCGCTCTACCCGACCTATGTAGCCAACCCGATCCTGGTAAAGAAGCCTAATGGCAAATGGCAAACCTGTGTCGACTTTACCGACCTGAACAAAGCATGCCCGAAAGATAGCTTGCCCCTGCCCAGAATCTACCAACTCGTGGATGCCACGTCGGAGCACAAGCTGCTAAGTTTTATGGACGCGTACTCGGGATATAATCAAATTCTGATGTACGCGCCAGACGAAGAGCATACATCCTTTGTTATAGATCGAGGACTGTACTGCTACAGAGTTATACCCTTCGGCCTCAAGAACGCTGGCGCGACTTACCATCAGTTGGTTAACCGAATGTTCTTCGAACAGATCAGCAAGTCAATGGAGGTCTATGTAGATGATATGCTGGTCAAATCCCATGTCGCTTCAGATCACATAGCACATCTCACTGAGATGTTTGATATCCTCCGATTATACAAAATGAAGCTAAACCCCCTCAAGTGCTCGTTCGGGGTATCTTCGGGAAAATTCCTAGGATACATGGTTAACCAACGAGGAATAGAGATCAACCCCGAAAAAATTCAAGCTCTCATTGACATGGAAAGCCCGACCAGCAAAAAACAGGTTATGAGCCTTAATGGGCGAATAGCGGCACTAAGTCGCTTCATATCAAGGTTAACAGATCGCTGCTTACCGTTCTTCAATGTTCTAAAGGCCAATAAAAAGTTCTAGTGGACTACTGAGTGCAAACAGGCGTTCCAAAGTATTAAAGAACACCTGAAAAGCCACCTCTCCTGTCCAAGCCTCTCCCGTAAGAGATCCTCCTCCTCTACCTGTCCGTCTCTCAGTTCACGGTCAGTGCAGCCTTAGTTCGGGAAGAGAAAAAAATCCAATGGCTAGTGTATTACGCGAGCAAGCGTCTGTTGGATGTCGAGATGCAGTACCCGAAAATGGAACGATTAGCTTATGCCCTGCTGATCGCTTCTAGAAAGTTACGACCTTACTTCCATGCCCATATGATTCATGTAATGACTAATTACCCACTCAGGCAGGTCCTCCAGAAGCCAGGGGCGTTGGGTAAATTGCTTAAATGGGCCATGGAATTAAGCTAGTTCGATCTGAAGTACAAACCAAGATCGACTATCAAAGGGCAGGCCGTTGCCGACTTCATATCAGAATTCTCATATCTTCCAAGTGAGTCGGAGCAATAGCCCAGCGAAGCCATTTAGGAAACAGCTCAAAATCTGTCGACCTAGAGCCTCTATGTCGATGGATCGTCGAACAGAAAGAAGGTCGGTACAGGTCTTCTCTTTTTGAGTCCCGAAGGGGCTCGTGTTCACAGCATTCTCCAGTTCGGGTTTAAGGCAACCAATAATGAGGCCGAGTATGAAGCTCTGCTCGCTGGGTTGTGATTGGCCAAAGAAATTGGTACAACCGTGATCAGTATCCACAACGACTCCATGTTGGTCGTTAACCAGATTTTGGGTGAGTACCAAGCCAAGAAAGAAAATATGATCCGCTATTTGAAGAAAGCTAAGGCCGCACTCGAGCCGTTCAAGTACTTCGCGATCACTCAGATCCCTAGAGATAGCAACTTTGTGGAAGATTCCTTGGCAAGGATAGCCTCATCATTGGACTCAGAAGCACCGGATAGCATTCCTATTCGATTCATCGAGGCCCCCAGTATCAACCCAAACGAACAGGCCGTGAATATAACAAGGACGGGACCTTGCCTGACGACAAGGTTGAGACAAGGATTCTGCGAACAAGATCTGCTCGTTACACCCTCATCAGAGACCAGTTGTACAGGCGAAGGTTTAGCGCCCCTCTCCTCCGATGTGTAACCAGCGAAGAGGCAGATTACATCATGAGGGAAATACATGAAGGGATCTATGGAAATCACACCGCCGCATGATCTCTTGCTAGCAAAGTTGTTTGTCAAGGGTACTATTGGCTCCGAATCTAAGAAGACACATACAACTTTGTCAAAAGGTGTGACAAGTGCCAACGGTTCGCGAATACAGCCCTGGCCATTTTCCATGTGGGGGATCGATCTCATTGGCCCTATGCCAATCGACAAAGGGGGAGTCAAATATGCCATGGTCACGGTAGATTACTTCACCAAATGGGTAGAAGCCGAGTAGCTAGCCGTGATTACGACTAAAAAACTCAAGGACTTCATTTTCAAGAACATTGTGTGCCGCTATGGGATTCCTCATACCCTCATCTCAGATAATGGAAACCAGTTCGACAACGAGGAGTTCAAGCAGTTTTGCGATGAGTTAGGTATCCATAAAAAATTCGCCTCAGTCGCGAGACCGCAAGTGAATGGACAAGTTGAAGCTGTCAACAAAACCATCAAGCACACTCTAAAGGCCAAACTTGACGCAGCCAAGGGGAATTGGGCCGATGACCTTCCCAAAGTCCTATAGGCATACAAGACAACTCTAAGAACCTCTACCTCAGAAACCTCTTTTTCACTAGCATGTGGTTGCGAAGCAATGATCCCTGTGGAGGAACCGGTTCACTACAGAGGGACTTGTACAATGAATCCGACAATGAAATGCTTATGCGAGCAAGTCTGGACCTTGTTGAAGAACATCGCGGCAAGGCTTTGCCAAGAATAGCAGCTTATCAACAACGCGCGAAAAGGTTCTTCGATTCTAAGGTTAGACGAAGAGACTTCCAGGTTGATGACACCTTGTATTGAAGGAAGTTCTCCTCGGTACTAGAGAACCAAGCGCGGGAGTGTTGGGACCAAACTGGGAAGGCCCATACCCTATCGTCAAAGTGATAAGGCCGGGGACTTACCACCTAAAAAGGTTAAATGGTTCCATAGTACCGCGAGTTTGGAATGCTGAACACCTTCAACCTTACTATCAATAATTCCAAACTCATTTTTCCTTGGAACTTTCATTTTATAACCTTTGTAAATAACAGATATAATTCAGTTCTTTTGTAATCGCTTTACATGTATAATTTTGTTCGCATAGGCTTATTCTAGTGTAATTATAAAGTTACTATGCGATCTCATATGTAATGGAGGGTACCAAAGATTTCAAGTACTCGTGAAAAATTATCAAGAGCGATCTTTATTCATTCATAATAAAAAAGGGGGTACATAATCAAAGTGGGACAAGAGCTACAAAGACGGATTACTAATCCTTATTCCCAGGCCCCGGAGGGACGACCTCAACATTCCTTGGCTGGTTGCCAACTTTCTTTTCGGGTACAACCGCCTCTAGGACATACTCCGGATGGTCTTCCAGATTAGGTCCCTAAACCATCTCCTCAGCCTCGGCTTGGGCCAAAGCAGCTAGTTCATCCCGGTACTCGCCAGGAAGATCAGATAGATCCATTTCGAGGTTTTTCGTCTGAAGAGCAAAGATGGACCTGATCGTCCAATCCGCAGCTCTGTTCTCCATTTTCGCTTCCTGCTGTTGCATTTCTGCGGTTAGCGAGGCAATGCAACCCTAAGCGAAGTGGAGCACAGCCTCACGCTCTGCTCGCTGCCTCTTAGTAGCCTCCCACAGGTTGGCCCTTTCCTGTTCAGCTCGCATAGCCCGTTCAGAGGAAGTCTGCAGTGCTTGATCCTTCTCTCTAGCCTCCTTGGAAAGTCTAGCCACAGTCCGCTGGAGCTCCTTCACCTCCTTGCCACGTTTGTCCAGCTCAGTCTTCTGGAAGTCCATTGTGTGGCGAATAACGTCTCTTTCAGACATGTGCTAGTCTACCTGAGCAATGGACGAATCCCTGTCTGCTCGTGCGGCCTCCAGCTCCTGCACGAGCAGAGCGTTCTCCTCTCGCAGCTCGACCAATTGCTCAGCAGACCCCAGTTGGGCCTTCTGCTGAGACACGTGCAGGGAAAGCAAAGCCTTCACTGTGAGTAAAGAGTTAGTCTACTTCTCTTAAAGCAAACAAAGATCCTCATCCAGGAAAGCTCATTTACCTGGCTAAAGAGTTGGAACGATGTGGACAGCAGTTCAATAGGACTGGATGCCAAAAACTGTTTAAACGACTCTGCGAGTCCGTATTCCAACAATGTTAAGACCACCGGCTGCAGATGGTCCGGGAGCTGGGCCATTGACTCTAACACAAGCATGCCGACACCCTCAACAAGTAGAGCCTATCCCACGGGTTCTTTGCCTGACCTCCTCCCAGGGACTGCGGCCGTAGGTCGCGTCTACTGACCAGTGGAAATGCCAGTCGTGACTCTAAGCGGCCCTCCCGAGCTGACCGCTCGGTAAGATTGTGACCTCTCAGGCTGAATGCCCAAGCCTTCCTCTTCGGACTCCGTTTCCTCGATCCGAATTTGCCGCCTCTTCTTGGGCCTCGAGGCTGTAGCCTTCTGCTTCGGGCGAGCCGTCGAGGACGGAGGAACCTCTGTAGGTTGGGCCAGAGTACCCGCCTGTGTTTCTCTGACTAAGGGACCACGGGGAGCAGCTCCAGCGGGTCCGATGGTATGCCTCTGGGGAAAAGAAAATTGCCTTGTTCGTGGCGACTTGGATATCCGAGGAGGCATGGTCGCTATGTGCGAACACTGTTAGTAAAACAATTCACTACAAGAATTAAAAAGGACAGTAGAAACTTACTCGGTGGGGGCTCTAACGCTGCAAACTCATTGAAGAAGTCGTACCTTCGTAAGTTCTCAGTCGTCACGAGCAACCTCGCGTCGCGGCTCTCCCTGGGTAGAAAACCAAATGATACGATTCTGTTTGGGTCCACGAGCAGGTTTAGACTGGTCGTTCTATTAACTATCAAGAAAAGCAAACGACCCGTTAGCGAAAAACAAAAATCGAGTTGAGTTCAGAAGGAAAGAGAACCTACTCGGATCCTGAAAACGGTTGATGCCATCATAACGAAAAAAGAAAAATTTTGTGTCGTATGCTCCTGTATTGCTCGGATAGCTGTGTATCCCAGCTTGTATCGAGTTTCGCCTGGACAAGTACCAGGAACCCTTGTCCTTGCTCTTTTTCAATATGTACAAGCAACCAAACTTGACTGCGGTTAGCTCGCCCAGTCGGTTCTTCCGACACGCAATGTACATGGCAATGGCGATCATGTACGCGTTCGGGGTGAGCTGCATTGGTGCAATCCCGAAGTGATCGAGGACCGACCTGGTGAAATGGTGGAAAGGGATCAAACCCCCACCCTTGAAGATATCCTCCGAGATCGTAGCCATTCCACGTGGCGGATCCCATGCAGTATGCACCCTATCTCGAAAGACATCTATGTTGACAGCGAACTGATTAATCACTCTTTGCAGCTCGTCGGCGGTAAGCGCCGAGTATATTTCTCGAGAGGGGCCCGCAGGGGCGTCCTCTACAGGCGAGCTGGCTCCTTCATCGACTCCGTCCATTGGGGGGTCCATTTTTGCAATCTGCAAAAGTGACAAAAGGGTACCACTCAGTCTTCGTACATTTTTGTATGATGACGTGAAGGAAAAGTTTTCCTCCTTAAACCCATAAAAACCCCAACCGAATGCTTAAAGAGCCTTCATCAACAGCTCCAACCCGACAGAGAATATTTCATCTCCGATGAGCTACAGATGCATAGTCATCGCATAGTGACTGACAAAAGCTAAAAACATTGAAGATTAAGGAAGGGAAATCATCTTTACCTCTAGGAGCGAGAAGACTCGACTCTTGTGTTCCGAATATCGGGTGAATGCCGCTCTGAAAGGCAAGGAATCAAGACCGACAGAAGTTTCTTGCTCTCTGAGAATGAAAATGCTACGACTTTACCTGACGAGAGCTTGGGGTTTTTATAATAAAGGAAATGGCACTTTGGTTTCCCGAAATCAAATGATGTTTGGGCAGAAAATGCATCTGACCGTTGATCGCGACCACGTGTCACGAATCAACAAGGAAGAGTGACCGTCACGCCTCAGGAAACCAGATTGTCACCCCCTTCCATTGAAACGCTCAAGCAACGGCATGATTTTCCCTTCTCCGCATTTAATGTTTTGATAAGGAATGTCGTTTCAGCATGGCTTGCATTTAATGTGCATGGCTGACACTTATTGCACAAAAGGCACGATTGTTAGAGCAAAGAGCATTCCATTTAATGCACCCGCTGCAAAAGGTGCAACAGATAATATCTGAAGAGATCGTTACCAAAAACACTTTTCGTCAGTTGCAAAGCAATGCGACTTCGAACTTTTTGTTAGTCGCGAGGCGACGTGACTTCGGGCTTCTTATCAGTCGCGAAGCGACGTGATTGTTCTAAACCTCATCTCACGTCAATCGTGAAGCAATGAGACCGACTACAAAGCAACATGGCCATTTATCCTAAAAAGTTGGTAAGTGAGAACAAGTCGGGAATCCCTCAGGACGGGATCGTCACTAGCACTGGGTGACCGTGACCAGGTCGCTGATCTTGATGTCGCAGATCATCCTAGGTCGCTTAGGGAAAGAAGTCCTCCTGATCTCCTTTACAATCAGGTCGGATCGACTAGCATCTCTTTAAGCATTAGATCGAGGCATTTATAGTTTCCAAGGTTTGATTCTCAAACCTTAAAAACTAGGGGATTTCTGTTATGCTTGAAAATATAGGGCTGACGTAAGGCTCAGTCAGCATAAAAAGTCAGAGCTTAGGTAGGCCCGCAGCCAGTTAGAAGCAGCCACGTCGCGTGGTGACAGAAGCAACACACTTCTGTCAGTAAAGTGGGTGCGCGCCAGACCAGCCAGAAGCTGTAGTGATTCCATGTGTCCAATCCCTGCCCCAAATCTCGTAAATCACTCTAGAAGGTGGGCAATGTGACATAAAGAAGGATTTGCATGGATAATCCCACCAACTCGTAGATTTAGTAATGATAACCTTAATCCATCCCACTATAAATAGAGAACTCTTCTCTCATTTAAAGGATTGGTTATTCTCTCTAAAAAAGATACAGCATCCTCTTTCTTGTACAATCATTTGTAAGTTAGTTCGCTAACGCGACCTGGCCTCTATCATTAATACAAAAAGTCAATGGACGTAGGATTCGCTTCTTTAGCATCCGAACCATTTTAAACGCTGCTTTCCATTGCATTTACTCTCATTTTTTTCATATTCATGTGTGTCTTCTGGGCCTGTTCAGTATTTCACACGTGTGTTTGGTTGGTGTCAAAATCACGCATCAACAACTATGAACTATCCTTTGGAGGTATGTTTATGAAATTCTCATAATAATAGAATGGTACTCTTTGTCGGATGTATAAGAACCATAATATTAATAAAAAAATAAAAAAAGGAACAAATTAATTTTGTGTGTTAATGGGTTATTTGATATCTATAATGTTCGATTGTACCGATGAAGTCAGGGAAATTTTCGTAAAAAGGACTGTACAAATGGCTTCCATTCACAAACAAAGCTATCAAAATTGTCCTCCAAATCAATTCGTAAGTGAAGGAATTGAGCCATCTTAATCGCTCAAGATCGGTAGACTGGTCCTGGCAACCAAGAATTATACGGGCAAATGAGAATAAAAAACCATAGCTGATGTGAAAATAAGGCTAGTTGTTTTTCTTTTGGTAAAGCATTAAGTGGGTTCTCAAATTTTTAATGTTTGGCTTTGCTTTCTGTTAGAAGAAAGTTGGGGAAATTGAAGATGGCAAAGAGGGGAAGATGCTCGAATGAATTTGAAAGCTTAGCTAATTTCACTTATTAAATATACTTTTGCCGATCACATGTATATAGTGTGAAAACCAGTTTGATTGAACAAGTAGGGATTATGTTAAAATACACCAATACTATACATTTTTATCTTACAACTGAAAACCTGCCCGTCTTCTGAAACTTCTAATCTTACTGCCTTCTGAAATTGCCATTCCTATTCCTGTCCTTCCTCCTTCCCCAACACCCACATAATACAATCTCCATTCATCTACATTATCTTCCATTGGAACTAGACATGGACATCCCACTCCTTTGTTGTCCCATGCATCCTCTTCTGAAGCCTTTAAAATTGGTTCTTCTTGTACTTTCTTCCAAGTTTTTAGCCCATCAGGAGATTCTGCCAGTCCTATACTCCTGTTTCCATGGGCATCAACACCCTCATACGCCATCAAATATTTCCCGTCTTTTGGGTTTTTTACCACAGATGCATTCTTTGCACCAAGTTCATCAAACAAACCTTTTGATCCCCCACCCATTATTTTTCCCAATTTCACCCATCTGATTCCATCTCTGGATCTTGCAAGTCCAACAGCAAACTGCCCCTTTTCAACATCAAATGAATAGTAATACATTCTGAGATCTTCACTAGAATGCACAACCACCTTAGGTCCAGCAATAAACAAAGAATCCCATTCCTTCCCTGTCCCCACATCAAGTAAAGCTCCAGAGTGATGATCTCCTTCTATTCTGGCCCAGTGCCTACCATCTTGGCTGCATGCTAAGCCTGGAAGAGATTTGCAAATTTTACCAATCACTTGACTTCCATTCTTAACATTTTCGAGGTGAACTTTCTCTGGGTTCTCAACAGAAATTTGTGGAGCTTCTGGAATCTCTACTTCTTCAGAACTAAATCCTGTGTAGTAAAGCCAATACACCGCGCTGTACATTGGGCTAGACATTATGACCATCTCAGAGGGCCTAATGCTCTCGGTGTCAAAAGCCCACCAGTTCTTGCTGCAATTCATCACCACACCTGCATCTGCACAAGACCTAACGTTTCCTGGACCTCGTGCCCAGTGAATTCCATTACTTGAAACTGCTAGTCCGATGGAATCAGAATTACTATTACCATCATAGCTTCCATGGTACCACATGTACCACCGTTCCTCATTGTCGCCAATAAATCTTTTCACAACCGGAGACCCTATTTCTGTGCTATCCCAGGAGTTTTTTGGACCCAAGTCAAAAACCAAACCTCTGGACCATGTTGATGTGAGGGCTTGATTTGGCGTGGGAGTGGCTATATGTTGTGCTTTTGAATTGGATTCTAATCCAATGGCAGGGTTTCTATTTGTAGCATTAGTGTTGTCAATGCCTGGTTTAGTGGAGCAATGAGTGAGAAAGAGGGTGCTGTATCTAGAGGTGGTGAATTGAGTTCTTTGGTGGGTTGGAAAGGTAGTGCAGAAAGATCTACCAGAGGCATAAATAGCAAGTGTTTCTGGTCTGGTGGAAGGCCATGGTGTTTGGATTAAATATGAAGTGGTAGCCATTCTTCCGGCATTAGAAGCTGCAAGGAAGTTAATAGTTTTTGTTACTGTGGTTGTTGCTGCTGCTCTCTCCATTACAGGAGCAAGCGCAGAGAAGAAAGGAGATTGGATCTGATATATCAGATGCCAATAAATTTTTTCAACATTTGTGTGGGTTTTATAGGAGAAGAGAACTTCTTGTGAGGCCATCTAAGAATTTCTCCCCTTATTTTTCTGTATTTATAAACAAGCCCTTACACGATGTGCCTCTCTGTATTCAGTATTCAAAGCCATCCGTAAGCCCAAAAAAATAAATTGACTTAAAATTCTCTATTTTTACTTCCTATCTACTATTCCTCCTTGTGATTTAGGCACCTCAATTATTGAAATGGGGCACTTTTTAGCTGTCAGATGGTAAAGGCAAGACCTGATTCGACACTCGAGAGCACTTGAGTTGACTTGTTGGATTAGTGTAAGTTCAAATTTGGCCACAATGTTCTACTAAATTATCATGTTCTATAATATTTCTACATCACAAAATAAGTCTTTTGTGTGGATCGCATCCATTTACTAATTAATCTATGACAAGTTAATAAGTGATGAATTATAAGAGAAGGTTGTAAACTTAATATTATTATTTACATAATATTATATATACAATATTTTTCATATAACATAATGTCATAGAAGATGATTGAATAATTTTAAATTAAAAACAAATTTGTATTTAATCATCTAAAAAATATTGTAAATAAATATTATAAGTATAATATTACTCGTAATATTTTTGGAAGTGGCTGCCACATTGGTAAGGAGACTATTTCCCATGGCAGTTTATTCAACAAGAACATACCCTTGTCCTGGCGATTGTGTTTTTCGAGAAGATGAGGTGATAAAAAGAGTAATATTATGGGCACTAACTAATATGTATAAATCCAAGTGCTAACATTGGAAATTTAAAAAAAAAATTAGAAGAAATTTCAAATTTTTAATATTAGTACTTAGATTAGTACACATTGATTTAGTACACATAAGGGATAAAAATCTGAAGCTCTTTCTTTATTTATTAACAGAAAAAATAAAAATCTTTGTGATTGGATGTTATATTCTTTCGTACCATCTTTCAATAAACTTATATCATATCTAAAATTACTTACATTTATTATCTTGTAATATAACAGCAACGATACGGATTATTGGGAAATGAAAAACATTATTTAAAAAAAAAAACTAAAAGATATCCCATTTTAAACATTGATAACCTCTTGCACTGCTTACTGGGTAGAATGATAATGTTTTTTTTGTTGCTTATATTCGAATTTTTGACTTGGGGTTGAGATCATCGGTTAACCTAACTTTCAAGCATTGGGAACAAGGAATAATTGGTAAAGACCAGACCCTTTATTTAGTTTAATTTACTCTTGTCATGTAACTTAATCTTGATATCTCGAGAATTTGGAGTAACTATTTCATCTAACACAAACTATAACGTGGTAGGTAAATTTATTTTAATAACCTATTTTCTCAATTCTGTGATTAAATGGTTGCATTTTAAAAAGATTACTGGGTCAAGTCCTGCCCCTAAGGATTGGCATGGCGGTTTGGTTAATCTCTTAGAAGATTGTTATTGTTAAAATTACAAGACTGGTGTGTACAGTTGAAGCTCTGTGACGTGTATGAAAGCAATATTTGGAATACAATAATTCAGATCACATATCATAGCCGCTTAATGAGTGAGGTTGAAGGTTAGACAACTTATAATTTAGTCTTGTCGTGCACATGGGTCCATGAGGCAAAAGAATGTGGTTTTAATTGGTGCCTCCATATGAATCTGATTGACGCGTTTTACAAGTGGCCCGACAAATACAATTGACATCTGCAATTATATTTGTTTTTCTAACTATAATTCCTTGATAGCTTAACCATTTTTGTGATTTCGAAGGAAATTAGTTATAACTACTTTTTTTATTTTTTTTTTTTTTTTTTTTTCATGTGAATCACATGCTGCCAATTTGATTTGGGCCACAACCTTGGACGGTCCAAGAGCAGCACGTTTGCATCTAATTTTCTTATCTTTCATTCAACATCTTTCTTTCAAGGGAAACTCAACCACGCTTTCTCTGTTTTTAGTCCACCAAAACTCACCATTACCATCAAAATATGACCAAATTAGATCTTTATGGCAGCTCTTACTTTGTATATTCCAAAAGGGTGAGTCTAGATACAAGTTTATGAAAATTACTTAAATGTCCCTTTTTTGAAAAGGATCAAGTTAAACATTAACCCCTTTCTAAAGAGATTAAAAAGGGTCATTTAAGTAATTTTATACAAATATGTTTCTTATTCTAGTCTTGGTATTAACTTTTGTATAATTTGGTGGTTTTTGACAAGTACAACAAAATATCTTATCTTCGATCTGGATAAAAAAAAGAGGATGTGGCCAAGTCAAATGCAATAATTGGAGCCGAAATTATTGCACTAAAACATCAATTATTAATGCATTACTTTAATATACGATTATCATGATGTCAGTCTCTTACTATATTAACATTTTGTCGGACTAGGTAAAACTAAAACAATGCTTTCAAACGCATTTTTATTAAAATAAAATAACATAATAAACGTGTATAATTTTAAAGAAACTAACATGTGCAATCATATTCATGTCTACAAAATATCTGCCAACGATTCAATCAATCATATTAGTGGGTAACATGTATTATATACTATGTAATTGAACTTCTTCATATATACAGTAACGGATCTAGAAATTTCTTTCAGGGTGGACTAAAATAAAAATTTATTATACATTATTAGTTTTATTCATTAATATTTTTGTTAGGGTGGACCAAAATATATAAATTATCATATTAATATTAAAAAAAAAAATTTGAGGGCCCACCCAAAAAGTGGCTGGATCCGCCACTGCATATAACCATGACTCTTCAACATCTTTTCTTCATTTATGTATAATTTCAGATTTAATATTTTCTCCTTTGCTATCTCTTTCTCTCAATTTTAATGTAAATGTTTAAATATTTTTTACGATAACAATATAGTACATCTAAAATAATATATTTGATTGATTTTGTCACATGAAGTGGATTCTATCCATAAAATAATAGACCCCCTTAAGCATAATTAAACAACTAATCTTAGGTTGAATTAAAGAACATTCTGTTTATTTATTAATCAATCATTGCATTTTGGTCCTAAAGTTATGAAGTTAATATGAGTGTAAAGTATATAGCTGTCTAAAGTAATACTATTTTTATGTTAATAGGAAAGTTATTGTTATGTCATAATGCTGTTGTCAAATGCTATTACTGGTTTTCACGGTGGAAAGAGGTGAGTTTAGTACCTTCAACTTAGATAGCAGCATGGGGGCTTGGTTTTGTTTCAATGGTGCCCAAAACATTTCCCTACCATTTGTGTTTGAAAAGAATGAGAAAAAAATAAATATACAAAAGGAAAAAATAAACTACAAAAAGAGATGGCAAACAAACTCGACGAGGCTGGATACTTGGGATTATTCGGTCAATTGGGGCTCAGGAATTACCCATATTTCCGGATTTTAAACCCAAAATGGGGGACTCATATATAAACCCAGATCAAAGTCGGAGAGACTCAAACCCTGTTTCTCAACCTCTAGATATACAAATATTTTTAGTTAGTCTGACTTATTTCATTCAATAATTATAAATTAGTAAATGGTCCAATTCAATTATACAACTGTGAGAGAGAGAGATTTGGTTCGGATTTTGATTATGTACTATTCAAAATCAAGGAATATATAATTTCCTCTAAACATAAACAAATGTATATGATAATACCTAATTGTATGTATCTTGTCTCCATGAATTATCTATTATTTTGTTCTTCGTCCACATTTACATGTAACTAATACTTAATTGACTTCAAATTATTCAATAAAATATTTAAACAGTGCAAATTAGAATCTCGTTAAATGGTAATCATATATAAACAAAATAATAAATTACTAGCATAAATCGTGTATGAACATGAATTTGCTTACCAAAGATCTTACAGTTTATATTGTTTATGTATCAAGTGCCAACTTTTCGTCCTTTTATTTAGGCTTATTGGATTGGGCCTGAGCCCAAAAGTGATTGCAAAGTTGAGCAAACGAGGTCGCATAAAGCTTCGTGAGTTGACTTGCACAGTTTGAATCGTTGTTAGGTCAGAGTGCTCGGAATTAATAAAGTATTGTTATGCTAGGTCCACAACTAAACTAAAAAGACTGTAGTTCAATTTTTTTTTTTTTTAATTTTGTTTTAAACACTCAATTTAAAAGTTTAAAGAATAATTTTTTTCTTATAACATTCCACAAATTTCATAATTTTTATAATATTCACTCATACTATGTAAAAATTGAGATACATCAGTCTAATGGACAATGTAGCCTTATAAAAACTTCAGATAGATACATCAGTCTAGAAATTGAGATATTTTTTGAGGATTAATCTGTAAAAACTAAAATACAAGTTATATTAAAAAAAAAAAAATTGAGAAGTAATTGCAAACTGCAAATTTATATTGTTTCTACCTATCTCCTTGCAAAACTTCTTTGTTGCAAAGTTAAAGTTTTGGTCTTGGAATGACAATATCGTTGGTCAAATAAATCCTGTTAATTCGGATGGAGAAATGAAGATGAGATGTAACAGCTTGTGGAGAATGAGCAACAACCAATTCCAACATTTATTGAAATAGATAATGAGCAACCACCTCAATGTGCTAGAAGAACATTGACACAAATTATAGATTATGAGGTAACTGTTATTGATCAATTAAAGGAACCACCTACATTTTTTTTTTTTTTTATCTAAGGTGTTCGAGCCAACTTACGAGCACTTTGACTAATCCTCAAGAAAAGCTAATGTAACAACCTACCGTCACGACCTCTTACTTAAATCACCAATGTTCGGATGAGGAATCAAACTTAAGACTGTGCGTCTATCCATAGTATCCACAATTACACATTTTGACATTTTTTTCTCATATTTGATCTATAGCTTTTGAAGAAGTTATCAACAAATTAAAGTAGCTAAAGGCCTTGGATGATAAAATTGTAGCCATAAAAAGAAAGAGAGTTGACTGAGCTCTCGAAAGGGCCAAAAAGTAAAAACAATTGGTATCAAGTGAGTGTGCAAAACAAATTGAAAGAGAATGATGAAGTAGAAAATTATAAGGCATGTTTCATAGCTGAAGGCTACAAAAAAGTGTTCGTGGTATTGATTATAAAGGAATTTTTGCTCTTGTCACAAGGCATGATACAATCAAACTAATGATGCGTTTGCAATAAAGTACAAACTCATGGACTGTTTTCTTGTTAGACGTGAAATCAGCATTTGTACATAGAGACTCAATCTCCTGGTTATGTGAAGCTTGGAAATGAGCATTAACGCTATAAGCAAAAGAAAGTTTTATTTTTGGGTAAAACTATTTGTATAAACTCTTGTATAAAGAGATTTTTTACAAATTTATATGGCATATCAAGTGAGTATCATGTGATATAAGAGTTCACATGACATTAAGTTATGTGGTCTCTAATGTCACGTGACATGTTATGTGACGTGTCACGTTAGTTTGTACAAATTCTTTTTGTACGAGACTTTGTATATGGATTAAAATAGACACCAAAAGCTTAGTATATTCGTATGGAAGCTTAATTTTTAAAGGAATGATTTAAAAATTTCCGTATGGACATACAATCTTTATAAAAATTGGGGATGGAAAGAAAATGCCTATTTTGCTTATATGTAGATGATCTGATTCACATTATGAATGATTGGGTCATGTTCGGAAATTTTAAGGACTTCGTGTTCGTGATAGTTGAATTTGATATGTTTGGTCTTGGTATGATGCATTTTTCTTGGCATAAAAGTTTTGCAATCTATTGTTGGAATTTTTATTTGTCAAAAGATACACATGTAAGAAATTTTACAGAGGTTTCAAATGAAGATTGCAACACTCCTTACAAGCAAATTATATGAAACTGAATATAGTTTAAACAGGTACAAAGCATGTTATAAGCCTTTTCAATGGATACATGGAATGCCCAAAGAAGATTCATCTTGTCCATTATTTAAAAATCCCTAACCTGGCTGCCAACCACTTCTGGCCATTTTCTAATGCCCCCTGCCCCGTCCCACTCACCTCCCACCCTTACCTGACCGCCACCCCCCCTCACTTGACCCCCATCGCAAGACACCAACCGCGCACAATTGTTGTCGCACGCCTTCCTCGCCCAAACGCAACATCCGAACCCCACTCTCCCTGATGTATTGCCACTATCCAACTAGTCAACTGCCGATTTGCACGTGGCCATATCACAAAGTTGTGTTTGCTAGACTTCAAACATGTAGGGACTGATGAGTATTTATCAAATGTGTGTTTGCTAGAGTTCAAACTTGCTTGATCACCAGTTAAACTATTGGTTAGACTAGTCGGACCAGTTAACCCAGGATCTGGCCCTTGGTGGGGTGACACCTTAGGTCGGGTTTCAGAACATTGTCTTTTAGTTGCTAAAAAATTCTTTGGTATTAGCAAGGTACCATCAATTATGGGTTGCTCTACAAAAAAGGAGAAATGTCATTTATTTGGCTTTACATAAAGTGATTATGCCTGCAAATGACATAAAAAAATACTTCTCTATAAGATTTTATGATAGGCTCACAAGTAGATTCTTGGTCTTTTGGATATGATTTCGTGGTCAAGGGCATCCCTCGAACCCCGAAATGAGGATTAGTCCCACACCTTCAGGTGTGGGGACACCGCGTGGCTTACATAAAAAAAAAAAAGGGGTTGATTTCGTAGTATCAATGTGTGTCTGTAAAGCAATGTGGTTGCAAAAGATTTTTGAGGAGCTTCATTTGAAATAAGAAGGGTCTACTACTATTATAGTAACAGTAGTTGAACGATAAAGCTCTCCAAAAATCTAGACGTGAATTATCATTTCTTGCTAGACCTCACAAACAATGGAGCAATCGATCTTATGAATTGTAAAAGTGAAGATCAGATTGCTAGTAATATTCACAAAGCTCCTCAAAATGGCTATATTTCAAGAACCAAGGAAATTGCTTTGTGTTAGCACTCTGGAGGGCGCATCCAAGTTAACTTTCATTAAACTGATGTTAGACAACAATCATTTTAAAAGAGGGGATGTTGAAATATGTGTTGATCATGTCTTTTGTCTATCAGTTAACCAAGTCTATTCAATCTTAGTTTTTAGGCTTTGCTTGTGGTTATTGACTAATAGTTGTTACTTTGTTTCTGATTTTCGCCATTAGTCGTTGGATTTATGGCCTATTAAAAGGGATAGAGTCATGGAGTGTAACATAAGCGATATAGCATCGAGCATTAAATTGTCTTCTTTTGAGAATTTCATCCCGCGGCTTTTATTTGTTTTACAATTGTATTTTCTCTACTTTTATATTTAACAAAACCACATAGTTTGTGTTACAGTTTAATTTTATAAACTTTCTCTTATAATTTTAATATAATAACTTTTAATTGGTTAATTCGTACTTGGATAAACGAAACTTATTATTAAATAGATAAAATTCATTACGAACTAACCAATTACAAGATGTCATATTAATGTTGTGAGAGAAAATTTGTCAGATTGAACTATAAATATAGTATGGTCCGAAACCTAAGATTTATAATCTGTTACTTATGTTTTGCTATTACCCCATCTGTCACATGAGGTGCTTTGTAATTATGAAATACGCTACCCATCATCCAATACCCAACCCAACACTTGGAAACAATGGCCACTGGTTATATCATATTAAGCTTAATCTCTACTGTCTTAGAACATGTTTGACCGCATTCAGATGGACGGAATTGATGTTCTGTAGTTTTCTTGTGGCTTGGACATATAACTCAGTTCTCTGTTTCATGGTTTCTTGGACCAAAAGATTTAACAAAATACAGCATTAAAGAAATGGACTTTTCGGCAATTAGGCCTTACGCTACTGTGCTGAGGTCCTCTTCCTTAATTTAATCTACTATAATGTGTCATGGCAACCACTAGCATTGAATCTAATCATTCAGGTTTTTTATGTGAACTGATAAAATAAAAAAGCACATGGCTAAAGGGTAAGTGGAGCAAACAAACATTTTAGATTTGATATTTGAAAGGCATTATGCACTTACTGTTAATATTTGCATATTCCAAAATTGCAACTCAAAACTGCAGCAGTTTACTCCTTGGAGAATTTACAAGCCAGTATCCACAAATCCAAGAACAAACTGATTCAGAAATTTTTTGATGTTCTTTAAGCCAAGAACATTCAGCAATGATGTTGTCAATCTTTTCATTAGATAGTATGCATACAATGTTCAACCAACTTGGAAACAATATTTAAATTAGACTTATAACAGGAAAAGAAAATGAGATAGCCTAACACATTTACCTATAAACGAAATCCTTTCCATCTTCTAAACCTTCCAATATCACTTCCTTCAGAGATTGCCAAACCAATCCCAGTCCTCCCTCCGTTTCCATGACCTCTGTAATACAATCTCCATTCATCACTATCTCCATCCATTTGCACTAAACAAGGTGACCCGACTCCTTCATTATCCCATCCATCTTCAGCTTCAACCTTAAGCACTGCCTCATCTTTAAGCCTCCTCCAACCCTTCAATCCATCCGTTGACACTGCCAATCCAATACTCCCTATCCTGTCAGCAGCAACACCTTCATATGCCATCACATACTTCCCATCTTTCTTGTTCCTCACAACACACGCATTTTTTACCCCAAATTCATCAAACGCACCTCTTTTTCCTCCTCCCATTACCTTCCCCAACTTCACCCATTTCATTCCATCTCTAGACCTTGCAATGCCAATACCAAACTCGCCATTTTCCATATCAAATGAATGGTAGTACATTCTTAGATCACCATTTCCATGAAAAAAAACTTGTGGTGAAGCAATGAATAGTGAATCCCAATCTTTTTTAGACCCCACATCAAACAATGCTCCACTATGATGCTCCCCTTCAATTCTTGCCCAATGCCTCCCATCCTGGCTTATTGCCAAACCTGGCAAGGACTTGAAAATCTTACCATTTTCACCACTCAAATTGCGAATGTGAAACCTTTCTGGATTTTCTAAATTCAAATCCAAAGAATCATCATCTAAGAATTTCACTTTCTTAGAACTAAAACCGGTGTAATAAAGCCAGTACACAGCACTCGAGGCTCTCACTTTATTACTGGACATGATCACCACCTCACTAGGCCTAATGCTTAAAATATCAAAAGCCCACCAATCTTTACTACAATTCATAACCAAACCCACCTTATCACTTGATTTCACCAGACCTTTACCTCTCTCCCAGTGAATTCCATTGCTTGAAATTGCTAAACCAATAAAATCAGAATCTGGATTTTCACAAGAATTCCCATGATACCACATGAACCATCTCTCTTCTTCATCACTGAGAAACCTTTTAACCACTGGTGAACCAATTTCTGCACTATCCCATGAATTTTTTGGACCCAGATCGAGCACTAATCCTCTAGAAGAAGGGGGTACCGATGATGATAAAGAAGAGGGAAGTATTTGTGTTTCATTTGAAACGGTAGGTGACATGTTATTGTTGGTATCTGAGTATGAGTTATGTTGAAAGTTTTGATTTTGGTATGTCTCATTGTTTGTGTTGGTGTCTGGTTTGGTGGAGCAACGAGTGAGGAAAGAAAGGACATTTGCTCTTGAGATGGGATTAAGAGCATAAAGAGTGAGCATGTTTGGTTTTTTTGAAAGCCATGGTGGTGATAAGGTTGTTAGGACAGTTATTGTTATGGTTGGGGATGTTGCGAGGAAGTTAACGATTGGCATCCCAGTAGTGGCAGTAGCTTCCATGGCTGTAGAGTCTGTGAATGGATGGGGTGATGGGTTAAGATTTTGGGCCAATGAAATTGTGACAAATAAAGATTTTGAGAGGAAACTGTTTGTTGATGAATCAATAACACTATACAAACATCACTCCCTTACAACATCCTCTTACAACATGACATGGCAGCTGTTCATCTGTCATGTCGGCCATATACCAAGTCACTCCCCCAAAAAATAAAAATAAAATTTCTCTAACCTTAAATTTCAAAATTTACCGTTACCCCCATGAATCAAATCTTAATCCCAAAATTCATTTGCAAACCCTAAAGTTCAAATCTCCTTTCCTCTCTCTCTCTCTCTCTTGCGACCTCTCCTGCCACCAGTTGAGCCCTCTTTCCCCTCCAACTCGTCCTCTCCCCCTTATCTTCATGGACTGTCGAAAGTTGTTCAGTGTCAAGATAAGATTTCAAAAAAATCTCCAAATTTACCCCTGAAAACCTTAAGATCTCCGAGCTTTTCAATGTTGCTTCAATCCAACTAAAGCTTCTGGTTTTTCGATTAGAAACATGAATTTCACAGCAAGTTTTCGCGGGAACTTGAGTTTGCTGCCAGTGTCGTTCTTGCTGCCATGTTCGTCTTCAGCCATTTTTAGCTTCTTTACATGTTCCTCGCGTGGAACGCTGTCATTTTGCTTTCAAGGTAACATTTTTAGTTTGTTTTGTTTCTTAATTTATTTATTTTTTTGGTTTCCCAAGTAATGAAGTACTGTGTTTAATGTATATTTTGCAGGAAGAAGAAAAAGATTGTTTGTAGAGTAACTGGGACAGATAGAGAACCAGATAGCAATTGTGTTTAATGTATATTTTGCAGGAAGAAGAAAGAGATTGTTTGTAGAGTAACTGGGACAGATAGAGAACCAGATAGCAATAATGATAAGGTGATTTTTTCTTTGAATGTTCAAATTTTTTTTGTTAAGATTCGATGCAGATGAAATGCATTTGTATGGTTATTGTTTTTTAAGCAAGTATTTTGAATTTGGTCGTGAGGCTTGGTTTTGGCCCTACAAAGCATACTCCTTTATCAAATGTTTGTGTTTCGTTAATTGATATTGAAGTTTATATGAATATATACAAGAAAAGCAAATAAATGAAGATGGGGAAAACCCACCTGCCACTGATACCCATCAGAAAAATGATAAACCTAAGCTTGATTCGAAGCTTGATGATGTGAATCAGATAACCAGCAATGATATAGAAACAAATGGTCTAGGTGGTGGTGTGCAGGTATTTATTTTTGATTTGTGTGGAGCTTAGATTTTAGAATTGTTACTTTGAAGCTTGTGATAGTTCTTAATATAATTGGTTTGGTCTCAATAGGTAATGGAGGCAGCCCAAGCTTCAGCTGGATTGTCAGGTAGTTATTGTGGCTATGCATTATTGCTTTAGATTTCTGCATTTTATGTGAGGCCATGATTTCTGTGCAGCTGGTGTAGATTGGTGGGTGCTGGATAAGAAGCCTAGGCATGTTGTAGTTTTTGCACTGTGTCGATTGAGCAGGTGTGCAGGTTGCAGTTTGTTTATGCAGTTTCCAGGAGTCTTGGGCAGTATGTGCAGGGTGCTGTGTTCTTGAATTGAAGTAGTGATCTGGACAATGGTATGTATGGAGGTGCAGTGTGATTGCTGAATTTTCTGCAGTTTCTGGGTGGTTTGTGTATAAGGATTGTATATACTTGGTTGCTCTTGTTTCTTTTTGTGTAGTTTGGTCCCTTGGGCATGTCCAAGGTCCTTGCCTGTGTAAAAGGGATTGTTTATGCAGTTTCCAGGAGTCTTGGGCAGTATGTGCAGGGTGGTGTGTGCTTGAATTGAAGTAGTGATCTGGACAGTGGTAAGTATGGAGGTGCAGCGTGATTGCTGAATTTTCTGCAGTTTTTGGGTGAAGGCTTCAGTTTGGTTGTCTTGTGTAGTCTTACTGTTTGTGTATAAGGATTGTATATACTTGGTTGCTCTTGTTTCTTTTTGTGTAGTTTGGTCCCTTGGGCATGTCCAAGGTCCTCGCCTGTGTAAAAGAGAGTGCGATTTTTAGGATGTAATTCTTTTATTTTTTAATAAAATTAGCATGTTTACCTAAAAATAAAAGAAACCTGGATTTTTAATGTTTGCAATTAACTTAAAAGCAGATGATACATTATTTCTACCATCACAGTTTCAAGAGGAAGAGCTGGCTTATCTCTGGCACCAAAAAGAACAAATAAAAAAAACGAATGTGAATTGTATTACTCATCATGTGCAAATACATGAAAACCATATATTATTCACATGAAAGAAAATAAAAGTTCATGATATCTCCACATTTGATTTTTTCTCCAGTTTCATCCTAAACAGCCTGTTCCATCGTAACATCCTAAACAATAAGTCCAATTTAACAAGCTCTGTCCTAACATCCTAAACAGCAACTTTTATGCAGCTTCTCAAATTCACAAAGTGGAGAAAGACTGCACAAATTCTGATTTTTTCAAATTCTGCACATATTGGAGAAAGATTGCAACTTCTCAAATTCTGCAACTGCAGCAGAAACTGCCTAAGCTTCCCATCCAGCAAATTGAGAAAGACTGCAACAGAAAAAAGACAAGCATCAGATTATAAACAGAAAAAAGACATGCATCAGATTATAAATAGAAAGGAAATACGTGGAAAACTAAAATTCCTTCTCAGCACTGAACATATATGCATCAGATTATAAATAAAAAGACATGCATCAGATTTATGAGCATTTGAACATATATGCATGAACATCACATACCATGTAAACAAGGCTACCATAGACTTGTGCCACTCGATCTTGAAGACCAGCAATGATACCAAGTTCCTTCTCAGCACTAAGGACCAAATCTGGCTTGATTTCGACTTTGACCAAATGTCTGACCAGCAATGATACCAAGTCAAAATTATGAAGAACAATGAAACATCAACTTAAACACCAACTTAAGCATCAACACAATAATAAATAACTTACCTACCCCATAAGATCAATACTTGAACATTTAACATTTAACAAAATCCAAGATCAGTCAACTCCAAAAGATCAGGCAATTGTAGGCCATAAACCCATAATTACAGCATCACAAATCAAAGAAAAAATAAAAATAAAATAAGAATCAAGATCCACATTGAACATTTAACAAAATCCAATACATTGCTTAAGTTTTTTGTTTTTTTGTTTTGGTAATCCTAGTAATTTTATAAGGAATAAAAGAATAATAGTCAACAAAGGGGACTCCCCTTAAGAGCAATCACCTTAGGCATACCTAAGGAGAATGAAACAAAAAAAGAAAAGGGCAAGGAAGGATAAACAATCCTTATACACAATAGATATGCCCACAGAGAATGAAACAAAAAAGAAAAGGGCAAAGAATGATAAACAATTCCTATACACAATAGACCTTATCAACTCTATACAAAAGTAGCCAACAAAAGCCATCAAAAAATAGGCTCATGCATCCTGCCTACAAAGCAAAAACACTACACAGCACCAAAGACCACCATAATCCAGCAATCCTACAATCATATAACACAAGTTGTGTTAGTTATCAATAAATAGAAAAAAAGAATAATAAAATAGTCAACAAAATTGATAATTACTAAATTTTCACCTTCAAGCTTTTTTAATCAATTTATTGCTTTCGCAATTTCTTCTCTTTTACTTTACGAACAATTTGTTCAAGTTTTGATTGCTTTCTTTTGAATGGAGGGCGACCTTTGCTTCGCACAGCCCGTGGAGTAAGAATGTTGCCGCTCCCCTCTTTAGTAGTATCATCAACACCTTCACAATTCATTCTCCTACTAGTTGACCCAATCCCACCAACACTTTCATTCGACATCAATCTATTCTTCATATTGTTGATCATTTCTATCACCATATTACAATCATCCTCATTGCTTGATGCCAAATCTGCTACCGTAGAGAATAAATTACACATCTGATCAAATCGTTGTCCTTCAAGGGTGGTGCTCCAACTATTGTAACTTATCCTAACCTTGGTATGACATCTGTTTATATTTTTACTCCACCGCCTTAAAATGTACTTTTCTGGTACATTATAAATTTGCCTACGAATCAACACCATAATTGCATGCCGACATAAAATTCCTCTAAACTCAAACAATCGACAATTGCATCGAATGTCACAAGTTGCTTCATCAAAGCAAACCACAAAAGGAACACGACGGTGAGTCTCTCCAACCACAACATCTTCTTCTATTATAAATTCCATACAGGAATCAGTCTCTTTGAAAGAAGATAAATCACAATAGATCTTAGCCGCTAGCTCTCGTTGAAACTCTTTGAATTTCGCAGTGGTATACGCATCTTGAAATTGTTTTTCAATAGCATAAGTCGTTATGCAAGGGATCCATGATCTAAAAGATTTAAAATCAGCCTCCCTTTCTTTTTCTACTTTATCCCGCAATGCATTCTCATATTGCTCCACAAACTGTTTTAAAGTGGTTTTTGAATTAACATATCCATCAAAGAATGCATGCATACTTTCACTGCGTTGAGTAGTAGACATACCTGCCCAGAAAGTGTCTTTTACAAAAGCTTTCACCCAACGTCGTCTTTCATTATACAATCCGAGTAACCAACCATTATCATAAAGGTTGTATTTATCAATGAATATATTCCACCGTTCTTCAAACTCCTCACATGTCAATGAATCATACACGACATTTTGCAAAGAAAATTTAATACATTCATATTGACTATAACCTCTTAACTTTTCGGGCAATTTTTTCATTATATGCCAGAAACACCATCTATGTCGTGTGCCAGGGAACACAATTTCGATTGCATTTTGCATTGCCTTATCTTGATCAGTGATTATTGCCTTAGGAGCACAATTCAACATACATACAAGCCAAGATTGAAATAGCCAAACAAACGTCTTTTTGTCCTCATTGGAGATTAATCCACAACCTAATAGTATTGAATGGCCATGATGATCAACACCCACAAAAGCATCAAATGTTATATCATACTTGTTAGTCAAATATGTAGTGTCGAATGTCACAATTTCACCGAATTCTTTAAATGCGGCCTTACTTCTTGCATCCACCCATAAAACATTCTTTAATCGACCATCTTCATCTAAATCCATTATGTAGAAGAAATTCAAATTCTCATTTTGCATTTTCAGAAAATATTTTTGGATTGCAGAAGCATCTCCAACACCAAGTCGTAGCCTCCTAACTTTTTCAATGTAGTTTCTACAATCTTTTTGTAAGAAAGGCAAATTCTCACCACTGCCAGCTTCAACTAACAAGGAATTGAAGTTTTTGTTTGGTCTAATCCCAGCCTTGTCATTCAATTCAATCTTCCTTTTCACATACGGTTGTATAATTCGATTGCTCTTAAAATATCTTGTTTTTCCAGGACTACTAAGTTCATGGTTATGATCAATGACAATTGACAATATTTTCCACTTTCCATTAGAATGTAGAGATGCAGTAATGTGAGCCTTACAATCAGTTTTTGTCACCGGATGCATTTTAAAGGCATTTCTAGAGTTACTGTTCCACTTTCCGCTACAAGAACAAGCCAAGGTTGCATATCTCAACTCTCCATCATCTCCTTTCCTTGAAGATCTTATAATAGCTTCAAAACCTCTTTTGTTCCCATAGCTTTTGTAGTATTGTAAAAGCTCATCAAATGAATCAAAAACCATTCCAGGCTTAGGCTCCCAATCCTCTTCTGCGTTTCTTGTATCTTCTATTTCTTGAAAGTGATTATCCTAATTTATTGATATTATAATAACCAGAATTAGAATATAATCATACTTAAAAAAGGGTATAAATAATATTAAATTAAATTAAATTCATATTAACGAATAAAAACAGATTGCAAAGACTAAATTACCTCTACGACATTGAATTGAGCAGAATAGTTCTTTGAACTTTTTTGACTGCACTCTTCCATCTTTGAGAGTGGTGGTGGAAGAGGAAGAGCAAATGACGACAGTTTACGATGGTGGTGTGGTTGAGGTTGGTGGTGGTGGCAGAGTTAATAAAAAATTCTGTTAGTACTGAAAATCTGCTTCAAAAAATAAAACCTATAATTAGCTAAATAAACAAAAATAGTTCACTCAATATTTTCGTGCTTTCTTGTTTTCATTTATGTCACAAACATGCATGCATGATATCTACCGTACCCATCATCAACTTACTCCAATTATCTCCCATTCATTCATTGCAAGAGTAAATCAAATCACAAGAAAAAGTAGCATAAAATTGCATATTAATATCAATGGTCCAAATGCATTATCATATCATAAATTTCATTAAACTCTTAAGGGAATGAAGTTCAATTTGAAAAAAGGAGTAATGAAAACAGGAAAGCACGAACAAGTTGCCATCCATTCCAAACTCCAAACGAATCAATAAGCATGTTATTCCTGTATTCCATCTAGTGGCGTAAGACTGAACAAATTAGCTCCGTCCTAAACATCAACTTTTCTGTAGCTTCTCAAATTCACAAAGTGGAGAAAGACTGCACAAATTCATTTCAAAATTTGTCCCCACCTCATTTTTGACTGTGAGAAAGACTGCAATCTCTCAATAAAAAATGAGGTGGGGACAAATTTTGAAATTCACAATTAAGAAAATAAAAGAGACAAAGACAGACTGTGAGTGGCTAAAGACTGCAACAGTGAGAGGAAAGGGAGAAAGTCTTTCTCCACTTTGTGAATTTGAGAAGCTGCAGTCTTTTGCCACTCATTTTTTACTGTCTCTTTTATTTTCTTAATCCTATCAGAATTAAGAAAATAAAAGAGACAGAGACAGAGAGAGAAATAAAGGATATGATGGACATACGGATGAAAGGGAGCAGTGAGAGGAAAGGGAGAAAGTCTTTCTCCACTTTGTGAATTTGAGAAGCTGCAGTCTTTCGCCACCCATTTTTGACTCTCTTTTATTTTCTTAATTTCGATTTTGTTAATCCTATCAGAATTAAGAAAATAAAAGAGATAGAGAGAGAGAGAGAGAGAGAGAAATAAGGGATATGATGGACATACGGATGAAAGGGAGCAATGAGAGGAAAGGCAGAAGGCCAGAATTGCTCCTCAAGAGGTCGTTGATGGAAGAGTAGAGAAGGTGATGGAGAAAACCAGAGTGGTCAACACAATCAAGGTGGTCGAAATTCCGTAGACCTGACAGATGAATATCCAATAGAGCTGGTGTAGAGGTCGACCTGGTGTGACTGTGGTGGCGATTGCGTTTCGCCTGAGATTGGGGATTGTGCTAAAAATTGAAAGGAAATCTGGGAAAAACTTTAGGGTTTGAATTTGAGTGAAAATGAAATTGATTTAGGATTTGGATTCTGGGAAAATCAAATTTGGAATTTGTGATTGTAAGAAATTTTTTTTTTTTTTTAATTTTTGGAGGGAAGTGACATGGCATATGGCTGATGTGGCAGATGAGGTGGCATCTGCCACGTCAGCTACCATGTCATGTTGTAATGGGATGTTGTAAGGGAGTGATGTTTGTGTAGTGTTATTATTGATGAATTATCTATCAGAAGTCAGAAGTGGGCTGTTGTTGGGAGTTGCATAAACTACTCCAAAGTAAAAAAGTAATCAATTTAAGAGCTGGCAAAAAAGAAAGGAATAATTTTTGATGGCATACTTTAATTTGATTTATCAGAAATTAACGGTCCAATTGTTATTTCAGATGGGAGAACGAGTTACAGATACCCAAGGTTTGCCGTAACGATAAAGTAATACCCAAAAGGTTTTGAAACGATAAATAGATACCTTCTGTCATGTGCTGTTAGTGATTTCCGTTTGATAATCATGAAAAGACTAGAATGCCCTTGAAAGTTTGATATTTTAGATTTTTATAAATTTAAAAATTTATAAAAAACCCCCTAGGTTTGCTAATTTAACTAAACACCCCAACATGTAAAAATTTTGTAACATAACAAAAACACCCCCGCCACCTGCAGTGCCAGATTCCGGCCACCAGCGTTGGAATCTGGCCGACAAATTGCGTTACGACACAGACCCGTCGGATCTGTGTCGTAATACGTCGATCTGGCCTTTTCCGACCAGATCCACCATGGATCTGGCCGTCGAGAGTTTTGCGGCCTCGACGACCAGATCTGGCATTAGATCTGGCCGGAAAAGACCAGATCTATGTCCAGATCTGGCCGTCGAGAGTTTTGCGGCCTCAATGGCCAGATCGACACGCTACGACACAGATTTGACGGGTCTGTGTCATAACGCAATTTTTCGGCCAGATTCCAACGGTGGTTGCCGGAATCAGGCACTGCGGGTGGTGGGAGTGTTTTTGTCATTTTATAAAAATTTTATATATTGGGGTATTTAGTTAAATTAGCAAACCTATGGGGTTTTTTAGAAATTTTTAAATTTATAAAAAACTAAAATATAAAACTTTGAAGGGCATTCTAGTCTTTTCACTATTACCAAATGGAAATCACTAATAGCACATGATAGAAGGTACCTATTTGTCATTTCAAAACCTTTTGGGTATCACTTTGTCATTACGGCAAACCTTGGATATGTGTAAGTCGTTAAGCCTATTTTAGATTGAGGTTAGGTGTTTAGAATTTAGTAATAATGGCCTAATGGCCTCTTCCTAGCTTGGAGGGGAAGCCATTCTAATAAAAAGTGTGGAAACTAGAATAAGTTGTGACTTTTCTTTTTGGCAAACTATCAGGATTTCTAACTTCTTTAGAGACATAAACAGCGAAAGTGTAATGTTCTTTAGTTCCAAATTAAAGAAACAAAAAGAAAAGGAGATTATCTCCAGATTGATACCTATGTTTTCTTTTTAAATCTTTCATTTGGTCCTTCCATTTAAATTTCTCAATAATGTTTATTATTGAGCAACAAAATATTCCAGTGAATATAAATTTGTGCGTATAGAAAATGTCCTTTGTCTGGAATATTTATTTCATGCTTGTAGCATTATGTTTGGAAGCAGTATTTGAAGGCTTAAATCACACTAATGGTCTAGCAATATTATATAGAGTAAACAACTTTTTCCCACCCAAATAATGGCCTAATGACACTTTCCTACCTACACACTTTTAAAATACCACATAATTCCGTTGGTAAGTTCCGTTGTCAAGAAAGGTAGGAGGGTAAAAAATCTTTTATTTATAAGGCCATGATTGTCAATTAACAAAACCCCATCTCCACCCAACGGACCTTCGGATTAGGCCAAATCTAGCTTGATTCCAGCATCAACAAGACCTCCCAACCCCACCATCAGATTCCTCACATCACCCACACCAAAACCCTTTCATTCCTACGTCGTTGCTCTTTCCTATCGATGGCCAACGACCACTACTCTTTCACGTGATAACCCATCTTTAAGGCCAGATTCTAATCGATTTTGCCAGTGAAAATTACCCTTGACACCACCATATGAACTACCATCCTCTCCTCAACAAAACCCACCCGCCCATTGGCTGTCCTCAGTTGTCGTTTGCCGTTCACGAACGGCACTCACCACTACGCGATAGTCACGATTTGCGACCTAATTTGTTGTTTGTGAAGTTTGATTAGCAGGGAAATTTTTAGGAGATTGTTGTGTGTATTAAGAATTTTTTTTTTTTTTTTTTTTTTTAAATTGTGTTTTGCTGGTTTTCCACCATTCCCAAGCTTTCCCCACAGCCTCCCCACCTTGACGCACAACACCTACTCGACCATTTGCATCAACCAAAATCCAAGCCTTTCTAGACATCACCACCCCACCTATTCGAATTTTTTACCCCAACCAGCCTTCTCCCACTACACACAAGCCTAGGTGTTAGGGTGGTGCTGAAGTGCGCGCTCGAGTGTGCGCACACTGCTTGGCATTAGGAAGTAGCCAAAAATCTGGTTGTTTTCAAATGGTTGGGGTCACAAAATGTGATTGTCTTGTGACAACAATGGCAAGTCACTAGCAGCAAACGGCAAGATGAGAGGGTGAGTGGAAGTAGGGTTTTGTTGAGTGGAGGGTGAGGGTTCGATTGGTGTCATCAGGGAGAATTTTTGATGTCACATGCACCCATAAAAGGCCGCAAAGAGGGGAAATGTGCGAAAAAGCAATGGCCGTCGTTGACAATCGGTGAGAGCTGCAGGTTGGAATGATAAAGTTTTTGTTAAGGGTATTTTCTTCTTTCTAATAAATATCATTGTATTTAATAGAAATAACTAACGAATATACGTTTGGATAAGAAAGTGATATTTTAGAAGTATGTGTCATTACTCCATTATTTGGGCAGGAAAAAGTCTGAAAGCATTAAGACAATTCAATAGATAAAAACTGGAGATTTGCCATGTTGATACAAAAATTTGCACCAACCAGCAAGATCCGATCGACCTTGCCAGAATCGGAATTGATGTGTGCGTGATTAAGAATAATCAACAATGTATGTAAAAAGAATGCAAAAAGTAAAGACAATGGGAGTTTTAAAGTGGTTCGGCGAGGTCAACTTTGAAGCCTTTTTGTATTTGCCGTGAGAGCTTACAATATAGTTCCTATGTGAAATTTGCAACCCCTTCCTCCTCGTTTGAGAGGGTTTATATACAAGATTTGTACAAAGAAAAGAGCAAAATTAAGGGGATTACAATTGATCTGAATCGCAATTCCAATATTCTAGCAATTGAGCATTGTGATTACGCAATGATTGCGGTTGATCTAGTCATTCCTGTAATATCTAGGATTTGAAATAATCTGGAGGTTGATTAAATGATTCCTTGAACTGTCCGCGACTAGCTTATGCTTGGTAGAGCTTCGGCTCGACAGCTTATGTTTGGTCGATTAATCATTGTTTTCGAGCCCATTCTGGGTCGAGCTATATCCTCGCGTTGACCCGAGCTTAGCGAAAAAGCCACACACAACATCTGCCCCCTAGTGTTCGATGCTCACCTCGGGCTTCGAAGACTATTGCTTAATTTGATGCCAAGGTCGGCTTCAATAGTGAATCTCTGAGTGCATGTCCGAACGGGCTCCTATGGTCGACTTTACGCTTGGCCAACGTACCTCATACTTGGATCTCCCATGGTACCTGTCAAAATTCAAAATATGAAAAGTCAGGTTATAAAGGTAATTTTCGTGTGGTCATGTTGCATTAAATGAGGCAACCTTTGTCAATTATGTTTCGTCGCGCGTGGGCGACGACAACTGTTCATGCAAGAAGTCAAGGTGACGTGCGACGACGGTTATCATTACTGCAATCTGACGGGTTCATCGCTCCCCGTGGATGGTTGATATGTGGCCACATCCAAGGGCCGAGATTGCTCGATAAATCAAGGGTGAGGATTGACTTTAAGTCGACGGCCATGATTAAACCCCACCCTTTTGTCTCCCATGCAAACCACTATAAAAGGTGGCTAAAAACCTCAAATAGTCACTCCGAAACTTATTCTAACTCTCTTGCTGCTCTCCGCTGTTGTTCTTGCGTCGTCGCGGTGGTCTTTCTCACAAGTTCTCTACACTTTCCCCATTCTGGTAAGACTTCTCTCCCTTATTCTCTTTTGTTTTTCTGATTTTCGCGTCCAAGGTTGGCTATTGTAGTGGCCATATTAGATGTGTTAAGAGTAGGGTTTTTTGGATGCGTCTCTGACGATCTCGGGTTGGTTGCGTATTTTCGTCGCATTGCGCGAACTATCTTCAGTGTCTGAAATAGGAGCGAGTGGAATGGTCGCCGATTTGTTCGAGCTATAACACATGTTCGCTTGTTTTTTTAGGTATCCAGAGTCGAGTTACAACCATGTCATCGTCTAGCAGTCGTATAATAGATCGAATGTTCGATTTGCCGTTAGGCTCGGTAGCCTTTGGGGATGTGTTCCCCTAGGTTTCTAAGGAATTCATCGCTCGAAGCTCGGACCCCTATGTCATGGGCTTGTCTGATCGTGCTTCGATTCAACTAGCTCAATCGTCACCGTCTCCAGTCCATAGGCTACGAAGAGAACCACAATCCTCGATTACCCTTGGGGATCTCGAACTTATAAGGGCGGTTTACGCGTCGTAGCTTAACTTGATGGTTCCGGGGAATATTCTCAGAAGAAACCCCCACCTGGATGGGTAGCTACCTCCGAGACTCTCCTTAGGTGCAGGGTATCCATTCCCCCGTATTACTTCATCAACAACATACTGAGGCGATTCGACATCGTTCCTCTTCAACTGATGGCCAACTCTTACGTGATCATCATCACGTACATGATCGCTAAATTGGGTGAGCCATCCGTTGAAGAGCTCATCCACTTGTACAGTCTCAAAAAAGGGCAAGACTTGACGTACTACCTTTCCAAAGTGAGGAGAGTATATTTTAACGAACTAATCGATGTTCCAAAAAAGGTTCCACATTGGGATTCCCAGTTATTTTTCTATGAAGCCCGGGAGACCATGTCTTTGCTGCAGAAGCGAATAAGGCTCGGGCTTCCTGTGTACGTGCGAGGATTATTCTCAAGCTGTACATTCTAACTGATCATCCTGTTTTGTTTTTGTAGTTAACATCGAGTAGAGTTATCTTCCATCCACGAGCTTACAGAGGCTGCAGCGTTTTAACGATCTTCTGGATAATCAACGCAACATCAACGAGCTTCTTACGCTTCCTCACCTGAAAGCGTACGGCTTCTATCGGGACAAAGCTAATTTCTTAGCACTTCCGGAGAAAGGTAAGTTGTTGCTTGCTCGCGCTTGCTTTCCAGCACAAATAGATTGCTAATTCCCTTGCCTTTTTTCCTTGCAAAAATGTGGGCCGAAAAACCAAAAAAGAAGAAAGCGACTGCCTTCGTGACTACTACGAAAGCTCTAGCTACTTCGGGGATGAAACATCCTGCAGAAACTACTGGTTTGAAGTGCGCTGGTGGCGAGCTTAGGGGAGGCCCAAGCTCGAAGAAGCCCACGATTGCCACTAAGGCAGTTGGCAGGAAAAGCATTACAGAGCCTTGAAAGGGGCCAACGAAGAAGACATCCAAACTAATTGGAGGTTCAAAAAAAAAATAAAGCACTTGAGCAGCAAATTGGCTTGGGCAAAGAGGTCGGAACGCAAGTTGGCAATCTTCAAAAGGAAGGGGCCAAAGGCTTGGCCAAGAAGAAAACTGCTCCTGCTGACGAGGCAGGTGCTTCTAGGGCGAGCAAACCTAGCTCATCCCAGCCAAAGAATAAGGAAACAGATGAAGCGGTCCAAGCCACGGTCGATGGGCTGATCGACCAACTTCTTGACCATATTGGTGTTGGGGTCGTAGTGGCCAGGGATTGTGTCACCCCGCGAACATTCGCGGTAGTTAGGGACTCGTCTCCCTCCTAAATGTTGGCTTTAACTTGCAGCTACATGGCGAAGGTATCGATAGTTCGTGCCCCCCCCCCCCCCCCCCCCTTCCCCCCCTCTCTCCCTCCCTTTTTTTTTTTTTATGTTATTCTCGTTTCTTGTTGATTCCTCGTCTCTTCTTTTCAGGTTACCATGGTGAGCAAACTTCTGTACGAGGAATGCAATGACACTTTAGAGGTGAACCACTGGAAGTGGTAGGCTGCAGAGACGGTAAAGGAAGATGTTATGGCTAGGGCCAAGCTTGTAGAGAAGAAGAAAGAAGTCAGGTTTGCTGAGCTCGAGTGGCTCAGGGGGGAAGTCGTGACCTTCCAAGTCAAGGAAAGGGAATTCCTTGACAAGCTCAAAGCGAACCAGGCTACCCGGGCCAAGGTTGAGGCTAAAGCAGTAGAGGTCATGGAGACTTTGGCGCAGCAGTGGGGTGCCGACAACAAACTAAACTCTAAGCTATCCTCGGCTCAGAAAGCTGCCGCGAGCTGGGAGGCCAAATCCAAAAAGTCTTCACTTGACCTAGGCCGGGAGGTGGAAGGTTGCCAGGAGGTCGAAGCTGAGGCTAGATAGCCTAGGCTTCAGGTTGATGAACTGAACGAGGCCATCATTGCTCGGGCTTAGGAAACATACGTCTTCCTTATCTGAAAATTATGGGAAGCCCATCCTTCAATCGACTTCTCTTTCCTTCCCTGAGCTTACTAGAAGGAAGTTGAAAGGATGAAGGTCGAAGCCTGGGGGGAGATCTGTGTTTACTCGGACAAGTCTGAGGGAGAAGGCGAGGTCCAAGGATAGGCCAAAGGAGGCGAGAAGGAGGCCGAGCCCCAGCTTCGGGTTAAGGATCCAAATCCCCCAAACACGATGCCACCAACTGAGGGTCCCGATATTGGAGTTGAAGTCACTACTTTACCTGTTGACAAACCATCTCTTTCTCAGAGTGTCGACCTTCCTGGACAGGTCGAGGATAAAGTTCCAACTCCTCCATCAACCTGAAGAATTCCTTGTTTTGTTTTTGTATTCTTTTTTATAATTGCCCATTTGTAATCGAGCTTCAATTAATGAAAGAAAATTTTTTCATCATTTCTTTTTCGAGTCATTTAATTCATCCTAGTTAAACTTTGGGATCCGAATTTACTCCAAGTTGTGCGTAGCTCGCTTCTTTAAGAGCTTTTTAGATTTTTGAGAGAAAATCTTTATGCGACGTTTAGCATCGATTTCAGATTTTTCGTCCTTTTCAGGCTTTCGTTGCTAGCTTAAGGTCGATTTTCCCCGACGTGCTTTTTCTTGGATTTTTCCAAGTTTAACCTCGTCGATTTGGGATTTTTAATCCCGATTTTTGTGAGAAAATCTAATGCGACGATAAACTTCAATCTTAGACTTTATTGTCCCTTTCGAGTTATTTGGTCGCTGGCTTTGGGCCGATTTCCTTCAACGTGTTTTTTCCTTGAAATTAATTTCAGGTTTAACTTCGTCGACTTGCGGATGTTTCACCCTCAATGAGTTGGATTTTGGCATGGTTTGTTCTATATAAGCTACCTTTCCTGGACTCTTGACTCCGAGTTTTTAGAATGTCATCGCTTAGGTCACTATTTAGTAAAATGCTAACAATCTTAAGATGTTAACAATGAATCGAAGTAAATAATGAATAATACCTCGTTTATTAATCAAGTGTTTTGGCCGTGAATGGCTTTACAGTGAATACTGAACATAAGAACAGGTGAAACCTGAGCTTCTTATTGATAATACCTTCGCAAGGGCTTGACGTTCCATGCTCGCATTACTGCTTCGCCGTTGAGGCGTTCTAGGTGAAAGGACCCTTGTGCAAGCTTTTCAAATATCTGAAGGGACCCTCTCATTTGGGCCCATGTGCCCCCAAGCTCGGGTTTTGAGTACCTTAGACGACCTTTGATTTGACAAGCATATCGTCGATGTACACTTCCATGGAATGGTAGATTTGGTTGGCTAACATCTTGTTCACCAAGCGTTGGTAGGTCGCCCCTACGTTCTTAAAGCCAAACGGCATAACCCTGTAACAATAAATTCCACGGTCAATAATAAATGAAGTATGCTTTTCATCGGCCTAGTACATCAGGATCTGGTTATATCCTGAGTACGCATCCATAAAGCTAAGCAGTGCATTTCCCGCTGTTGCATCTACTAGTTGGTCGATCCGTGGTAGTGAAACACTGTCTTTTGGACAAACTTTGTTCGAATCCGTAAGGTCGACGTAAGTCCACCACCTACCATTCGGCTTCTTGACTAGGACTGGGTTGGCAAGCCAGTCCGAGTACTTGACTTCCCTGATAAAGTTGATTTCCAAGAGTTTGTCGACTTCATCTTTGAGCGCTTAAGAGCACTCTGTGTCCATGACCTTTCTTTTCTATCTTATGGGTCGAGCCTGTGGGTCGAGGTTCAACCTATGGCACATCACCTCGGGGTTGATCCTAACCATATCTACGTGCACCCATGCAAATACATTGAGGTTCTTCTTTAGGAACCCGACCAAACTATCAACTATCCCTCTGGTCAAGCTATTGCCGATCTTCAACACACGAGTTGGATCTTTCTCACTAACACTTATCTCTAGTAGCTCTTCAGTTGATCCCACCGCGGCTATTCTTTGTGGATGCGAGGATCTATAATGTCCTCTAGCGGTCCGGGGTTCGACTTGGATTCTGCGATGATCATTGTTTTTGGATGCAGCCATTTCTGTGCGGCGTTTATAGCACGATTGCAGTACTCTCGAGATTCCTTGGTGTAGCTCCTGATCGTCACGACTCCCCAGAAGTTGGAAATCTCATCGCTTGGAAGCGCACTGATGTGACTGCACTTAAATCATCCAAGATTGGCCTTCTAAGGATGACATTATATGTGGTCGAGCAGTCCACCACCAGGAATTCGGACATTACAGTTCTAACCTTCAGCTCTGCCCCTAGAGTTACGGGAAGGTCGATAGTATCCTTGGGAACCAGGTTTTCCTTGTGAACCCATAGAGCAATGAAGGGCATGCTCGCAAGTTCATTTCTATGAATCCCATTCCTCAAAAGGCTCGCAAGAAAATGATGTTTGCCGCACTCCCGTTGTCGACCATAACTCTTAACACCCTTGCATTTGTTAGAGTAGATGCCCTAGAGCCAATCAATTATTATAGAATTGACTCTTTCTAATAATGTTCATTGATCAATAAAAGGCATTTTATTCTATATCACGTAAATCATCATCGTATGTATTGATATATGTCCTTAGAATAGTAGAACCGTGACGAGGGTATCAAGTGTTTCAAATCTTGATAGTGAGAACCCTATAAGCACATATAGTGGCCATTCTAGAAACGTCCATAGCCCCAGTATAGTTCTGAAGTAAGGGCATAGATAATACGGTAAGGCTATCATAGTGTTAGTCGACCTTGTCGAAAGGTAGTGACTGATCTCACCTGTCAAGGTTGTTTGGTGACAACCTGGTGCAACACATGGGTGATTGCTGTAGGCAAGTTCACTGAACTAACCCACTAGAGCATTCCATATGGATGGTAACCCTAGTATCTATGGAACAAATCCTCTAACGAATGGTGGTGCATGTGATCCTTAGACTTAAGATCACCGGAGCGCCTTGTGCACCGATTGGTGTAGTTTGACACTAGCCTAATGCAATTCTATTCAAAGCTATCAATACGGTAATGATTGGTTGCATCAAGGAGTGTATCAAGACTATGGTGGATCGACAGAGGATTCATCACTCGTGGGTACGGGGGAAGTTATCTCACAGCGCAATTCAGTAAATGGCAATGACACTAAAACTATGGCCACAGTGGGATTGAGTTGTTGCTCTGTCCAGATTATTATTCAGGTCATTAGTCCAGTAACTGAATACATACATATCGAGAGTAATTGAGGTTGACACTATTTCTATGTGTCGGTCTTGTTGAGATAACGAATGATGAAATGATTGGATTGTACGGAAACCATATCGTTGACAAGTAGTTGTTTCGCTGAATCTGAATTTATTGGGTGGCCATGATGCCTTGCTAGGGGCCAATCTTGGTCTATGTGTAGTGAGACGATTAATTGGTGTTAATCGGGATACTACATACTACCGGTATGATGAGGAGCCTACAAGTCACACACATAGAAGATAATTTAAGAACCAGTTTATAAGAAGGGCGTTTTCATCTTTTTAGGCAAAAGAGTAATTTGGTAATCTCACAGTGCAATAAATTTGCTGAGGTCATAGCCTTTATTTAATTTGATATTAAAATTAAATAAGAGAGATTACGTTTAAATATGTGTTCGCATATATTTAAATAAATTATCATTATTGTTAAATGTTAATATATATATAATTTAATTGAGATAATGATAATTAATATTAAAATTAAAATATCTAATAAGGGGTTGTTTGGATACAAGGGGTGTTTGGGTTGGTGCCCAAGCCCATTCCATGATGGAATAGGGCAAAGTGTGCACTATATAAGTGCAACACTTTGTGAATTAAATAAATTCTTTCATTCATTCATTTAGACTAAAATTCCAGCCCTTTTATTCTCTCTTCTACGCCAGTTTGCATTTTGCTTGAAATCAAAGTTTGCTTGATTTCTTCTTGGTTCTTAAAGGCTAAAGAAGATCTAGTAAATCCCTCTTTAGTTCCTTGGGGTTGTCTTCATGTGGACTATATTGGTTTGATCCTACTCTTGGGTCGGTAGTGAAATACGTTCAGAGACAAGTTGGAGGAGCCTCCAAACGTGCGTATGATTTCTTAAACTTTAAACTAAAAATCTGCAGATTCTTATTTAATGTGTAAACTGTAAATTTATGCCCTGATCTTGGTTCTAAGGAACGATCCATGTTGTAAATAATTTTTGTTTTCTGTTGGCATAACTTGATCGTTTCCTAACAGCATTGCCAATCCTGACCGCGATTACAATCGCATCATGATTATGACGAGGGGATGTTTTGCACTCATCGACTGTGAACCCCACTACCTCGCTTTCCTATTAGGGCCACTTGGGCTGTAATGACTCTCTTTCTAGCTAGTATACTCGTAAAATAACAGTAAAACTCACTAAATATATATAAAAAAATATATACATATAAACAAGTATAAAATTATGAGCCCATATTTAATTTTCTTTATACACAAATCTTTACAAAACATAATAAAGTCTCAAAATATTAACTTGACAGTTTTGCCCAACCCTTCCGCTGCGTGATGTTCCAAGTGACCGCATCTCATCGGTTTCCTGCAAAAACATTGAAAACAACAGGGTGAGCACGAATTGCTTAGTAAGGAAACCCGCTATGCTACCCTTCTCTCTCCGTTACTTAAATTCTGACTTTCTTTCCTTACTTCACACTTCCCCACCCTTCTCTATTCTTACTCTGTTTTTCTCTTTGTTCTTTCTCTACTCTTACTCTGTTCTTTCTCTATTCTTTTTCTATTCTAATTTCCCACTACTTAGATAATAGGCATGGTATTATGCATATATATATATGCATATGTATATATATGTATATGTATATATATATATATATATATATATATATATGTAATGTAAATGCACAAATGCATAAAATGTGCATTTTCTTTTCTGTTTTTCTTTCTTTTCTGTTCTTATTTTGTTTTTCTTTCTTTTCTGTGCTTCTTTCTTTTCTTTCTATTCTTTCTTATTCTTTCTTTTCTTTCTTATTCTTTTCTTTTCTTTCTTATTCTTTTGCCGATCGGACTCGGATGAGGCATGGATTTGGAACCTTGGTCGTGTGAGTGTATTCTTCTTTCTTGGGTACAGCTCTCATCCACATGTACTCTTACGGACTGTACCAATTCTTCTTTCTTATTCTTAGGCCGCTCACTAAAGGCGGCGTGCATGTGGGGAAAATTCTTCTTGTCACTCACGGGTTCCCCATCGCAACAACCTTTTCTTCTTTTTATCTTTTTACACTTCTTTAAATAAAATTCAGATTTGAACTTCTTTAATATTCTCATTTCTTTCTATTTACTCTTTAACATCGTTAGTTCTTTGTTTCATGCTCTTATGATATGTATGCATGTAGATGGTTTCATGCTATATTTCTTCCTAAATTCACATGTTAGATGCAATAATGCAATATGGAATGCAAACATGTCATTCTCTACCATTTCAACTCATCTCAATATAACACATAATCATACTCATACAAACACTTCTCTTTGACATTTCATCAAACAACTTGTGTGCACAAAGCAACTCTAATTTGGCTACACTTCTATCCCTTTTTAAGCCACCAAAAATTGGGAATAAGCCCTCCATATTTAACCCTAACCTGTCCAAAATATACACTCCAAAATTTCACTCCAATTCTTCCAAATTTCATCTAAACATTCATCAACATCAAACAACCACACAACTTCTCATGGATAAGTTATAATCATCATTCAAACCAAATCCATCAACAATTCTTCATATAAAACATATAGATGCATAAAAGAAATACTCTACCATAACGCCAAAGCCGGATTTTAGATACTTCTTATTTTTTGCCTGAATTGATACTTAATTCCTTACATTTCGTGTTTCAGGTTAAAAATGGAAATTTGGAGCGAATAAGGTGGATTTGGAGTTTTTGGACTCAGAAGCACGCAGAGGGCAATTTTGGAATTTTAGAATTCTTCAGGAAGCTTCGCCGCGCGCGAAATGGGCCAGTGACGCACCAGATTCAGATTCTTTCTTCGCCACGGCGAGATTCCTTCTTCGCCGCGGCGAAGTCTGCGTACTCCCTCTTTGTAAAACGCACAGTTTCGAGTTTAGGCTAAGTTTGTATTATTTGGGCGAGGTATAAATTAGAGATTAGTCTATTTGTCTAGGCGTTCATGGAGTGATAGAGAGAGTGTTTTCACATTATTTTCATATTGATTTTTGGAGTGATTTTGGATTAACAAGGTTGAAGATTTGAGGAAACCAGTGGATTCATCAAATTGGGGAGATTCTTTTCTTTTTCTTTTGTATCCATTATGTTGAACCTAGTTTTTCATTTCTTTAATTGTTTTATTGATTTAGCCATGAACTAACCTATTTTGGGTTAAGGTTTTGATGTAGTTCGGATTCTAATGGGTTAGAAAATGGATGATTATTAATTTCATATGATTTTGCTTTGATTGTGTGATTATTCTGTATTTATTGTTGTATGTGATGAACATGATGAGATCGAGAGATATTATGTTAAGCGTCTTGGGTAATCACCGTTGTATTATGGATGCTAGAGATAGATTCAAGAACCGATGAAATCAATCTAGGATTCTTGTGCTTAATGACTAGATTTATTAACTTTCATTTTTTGGGTGCGGAAGGTTAATAGGGAAGATAGGACAACATAGCCTGAGAAGGTATGTTGGACACTTTAGAAAGTTCGATTTACAATCAATGCATGGAATTTAATTTAGTTTATTCTTAAAGTTTAACCCATAGATCCAATGAAGTCAAAACGCTACCCGTTTGTTTGAATTGATTTTATCCCGTTTAAATGTTGCTTCCATAGTTTAAGTTTATTTTAGTAAAATTTTGTTTTAATCATAGTTTTAATTCTCCCTTTAATCCAAAAAGAATTCGATTTCTTCAACTTAGAACGGTAGAAAACTTAGTGCTTAGCAACAATCCTTGTGGGAACGATACTCACTCATCATTATATTACTTGTGCGACTAGTAACTTGCTACATATTGCATGTTGTAGGAACCACACAATCACCCAACATGGTGTACATGATTTAATTTATGTTTTTATAGCCCTTAGTTAATTTTTGTTAAAGTGATTTTAAGAGAATATGAAGAAAATGCCTTAAACTTGCATTAAGGGTAAAATGGTCTTTTCACTCAAAATTAGTTGAAAAAGTGGGGAGTGAAAAGAGATAGAATTTCATAGAGAATGCATTTAAAATGAGGGCATTATGGTAATTGACTAAGGGACATAGATGGAATTTTCACAAAAGTGTAAGGGCAAAATAGGTAAGTGAGTTTATAAAATAAGATGATAAGGGTTTGTAACCCTTATTTCCTTCATTCCACCGCCACACTACTTCTCCATTTTCTCTCAAATTTTCATTCACTCCTCCAAGGATTTTGAGTGATTTTTAATAGAGTTTTGATTTTAGACTTCAAAAGGTAAGAATTCATGCTCTTTATCTATGATTTATTTGTATAAAAGTTGAGTTCTTATGAAGTTTATGCTTAGGGTTAAGAGAAGATTTGAATCCAACAAGAGTAGAGAGCTTAGGAGAGACTAGGGGTGTAAACGAGCCGAGCCGAGCTTTTGGCTTATGGAGCTCAGCTCGTTTACAACAGTGTCGAGCTCGAGCTCAAGCTTGGCGAGCCTCAAAATTGAGACTCGAGCTCGAGCTCGAGTCGGCTCGCGAGCTGGCTTGATAGCGAGCTCGGGAGCCTTATCGAGCTCGATAAGGCTCGATCAAACCACCATTTTTGCGGGTTTGATCGAGCCAAGTTCCCCTTTTTTACAGCAATCTGCCTGCGTACAACATTTCATATTTACATCCAATGTTGAATTAACCATGACAGTTTCGAACATTACAAAATGTCTATTACCTTACAAAATCAAAAAACAGTTCTGAATATATACAAATAACATTCCTATGAGATTACCGATTTCAGAGTGTCTGGTTCGCGATTTGGGATTTGGGGGTCTTTGATTGCGATTTGAGATTTAGGGCAACTGGGATGGGGAACTGAAACTGAGTAATTGACGCTCTGTTTTGGTGTATCGTGTTATTTCAAATTTGCACTTTTTTTCGGGGGGAAGGGGGGGACTGTCATTTTTTTAACACTTTTTTAACAGGAAAATATCAGTTTAATACCTAATAGTTTAAAAAATCACCAAAACACCCTGTGAAGTGTACAGTGCTTAATCGAGCCGGACCAGGCTCACGAGCCCACAAGCCGAGCCAGGCTCGCGAGCACACGAGCCGAGCTTCATTGTCTTCGAACTCGACTCGGTTAACGAACAGAGTTCTAGTCGAGTTGAACCGAGCCTTATCGAGCCGAGCTCTAAACGAGCTTTTATCGAGCCGAGCCGGCTCAGCTCGGCTCGTTTACAGTCCTAGGAGAGACTACTCAAGCATAAGGTAAGTAAATTCAACTAAAAATCCAACTCAAGTTAAAGTTTAAGAATTCAAGTGAGTAGAGATTTTTTTTTTAAGTATGCATATGTTATGATTATTGAGAAATTGAGATGAGATTGATGATGAATTATGCTTGTTGTTGGATATATTTGAATATGAGAAGTGTATGTGATGGTTTGATGATGGGTTGAAATTGGAAGAATTTGAGAAATTTTTGGGAGTGTGTTTGCCGTGTAGGTATGGTAATGCTACAAGAGAGATTTTCTCTCATTTTTGGATGGTTGAGAAACAAATTGAATGATAAGTAAATTAGGGTTTGTTTATGCACAAGTATTGTTTTATGAAATGCCTAAGAGAAGTATGAGTTGAGTAGAAGCCTTAATTTTATGCAACAATGCATATGTGCATTTCATAAGTGCATTTAAGTAAGAAATTTTAAGCATGAGCCATCCATATGCATATAATTGTGTATGTGTAGAAACTTAAGAAAGAATAAACAAGAAAGAATAAAGAATGAAGAATAAAGAATAAAACACTCTAAGAATAAAGAGAAAGGAAGAATAAGCATTAAAGAATTAAAGAGTGTTAAAAAAGAGAAAAGAATAGGTTGTTGTGATTGGGAACCGTGAGTGCTAAGAAGAAATTCCCACATACACGCCACCTTAATTGAGTGGCATAAGAAGAAGAAGAATTGTACGGCCCGTAAGCGTGTATGTGGATGAGGATTGTACCGAGAAGAATTCCTACATGCACGCCACCTTAATTGAGTGGCCTAAGAAGAAAGAAGAAGTTGTACGGTCCGCAAGAGTGCATGTAGATGAGGACTGTACTCACTCACACGGCCAAGGTTCCAAATCCATGCATCAACCGAGTCTGATCGGCAAAGAATAAGAAAAGAAAAGAATAAGAAAAGAAAGAATAAGAATAAGAAAGAATGAGAAGGCTTGAACAAGCCAAGAAAAGAAAAGAAAAGAAAAACAAGAAAGAAAAAAAGATAGACAGAAAAGAAAGACAGAATAGAAACAGAAAAAGAATAGAAATAAAATCAATTTTGCATTATGCATATGCATTTTTTCATGCATATTGCCATGAATTTCATCATGGTTAGGAAGAATAGAAAGAATAAGAATAAGAACAGAGAGAAGTAGAAAGAAATAAAAGAACAGTGAGAGTAAGAAACAGAGAAAGAACAGAGAGAAAAAGAAGAATTAACAAAGGTGAGCAGCGGTCGAGGACGTCGACAAGCGGGAGGATTGGCATTACTATCCACCGTTGCTAAGTTTTGTAATTTTATTTTGATATATGTAAGAATTATATTTTGTATGTAAAGAAAAATTGGGCCCAACTATTTCATATGTTATTATGTATGTTTTCTAGTATTGTATAAAATTCTATTAGAAAGAAGTCATTACACGGGGTCTGAAGGGGTATGTCTGTTCCTTGTGAGAGGGTAGCCTTTGTTTAATAGCAATTGTAGGATGTTCAGATCCTATTAAGACTGATAGTCTTGGGGAGTTGATGTTTATTGAAAAAGGAGAACCTTTGGCTCCCTTACCTCATTAGGAAAGGGAGTCCCACGGGGTATGTACACAGATCTTAATGAATTAGGGTAGTGATGGACCTCTTCGATAGAGTTTGAATAGTACTAGGATAATAGAGATCCTGAGCTCCAAGTAGATCCTAAGTCCAAGGTTGGTCTAAGATCGAGGGCCTGGGCCAAGATAAACTGTGGTTAGCCTGGCGAATTGGGCCTCTGTGATTGGTCTAGATGGTGGGTAGCTGGGTAAGTGAGCCGAACGAACCTGAATGTTAAACTTTGTGCTAGCCTAGTCGAAATTGGGCCTTGGCTTCCAGCTTGTTGAAGGTGTCTTGGTCTTTGGCCCTATTTAGGCCGAGGACATTTTTTGGCCCTACCATATATCTTTTTCTATTTAGCAAAATTATACTTTAAAACTTCTAAAATGGACTGCTGAATTTGATGGCATGGCTCAAACGTTTTTTTATATGTCAAAATGAGGCATCTCAAATGTGAGTATTGGACAAATTTGACGTTCAATGACCTAAACATCTTACTCATTACAAGTTTATTTTTTATATTGCGAAAATTGATTTGGAAGAAACAAATAATAGTTAATTCAAAATTGTTATTATTATTATTTTTATAGGGAAATTTCCCTAACTCCACGAGTTTTAGCTATACTCGAGCCCTCACTAGTTTTGAAAATAAGATCCTACCCCCATTCCATCCATACATTTTAGTGAAACCGTTAATTGCGAAATAGTCTTTTTGCCCTTTCTCAAACCTAAACACCTAGCCTCCCATTACTTAGAAATTCACACTTTAGCCCTTGTTCATCCTAAAACCCAAGCCCATCATGTACCCCTTGTTGTCGATGTCGTCTCACTTCTTAATAGCTTGGGTCGTTCTTAAAGACACTAAAGCCTTAGGAATTCTTGCATATCTGTTTCGCATCAAGGGAAAGTGATGAAATGTGACGCTCAATTAATCCTATTTTTATTTAGTTAGGAGTCATGGAGTCAATTCCGATATTTACATTAGTGGAGTCATGGAAATACTTCCATTTCTTTTAGCTTAAGAAATTGAGCTCAGGTGTTTATCTCCTATTTAAAGAGCAAGTCTAGGTCTTGTGTCTTATGTCAAAAGTCTTTTACTTCAATTATAAGTACTGTTTCGAATTTCTTCTCTCCATTTTATCTTGTTTTTATTCTCCATTTTCTTACTCTGCAAATTATCCTGTTTGTGATAGATGTGGGAAAAGATGCTGTTATACGAGGACGGAACCTCCAAGAACAAGAGACAGAGATCTTAATTGACAAAATTCTTCATTGATAACCACAATCTAGATTTAAGCTATTATATACTTTACACTTGACTCCCAATGACTCTAAAAAGGACTCTAATTCTATTCTAATTACCTCAATAGAAAAATGTAACTCTTATTTTAAAGATATCATAATTGTACATATCCTAAAGCCTAATTCTACTTATGTATCATTTTTGGATAGCTCCTTAATCCTCCCAAATCGGATTCGTAACTGCCTTCCCCTTTGGATCAACCTTGTCCTCAAGGTTGCATCAGTTGGCGGCAATGAGGGCCAACGCAAAAAGAGATAGCCAAAGTTCCATCGCCAGGGTAAAATACACGTTAAACAAGACTCATCATTTCACTCACTAGGTAAATCCAAAAGAAGATGATAAACCAAATTGAGTTCCCATATGGGATAAGCTTTCCCAGTGACGGCTTTAGAGTCATGCCAAGACGCTGTGATAGGCGACTCGAAGTGGAGAGTCGAGCAACACCACCAAGGGAGAGAGCGAAACGCATGGGAGCTCGTGAGGGGTGTCCTTCATTAGTGGATGATGTTGTATTATGACCAACAGGACCAAGGGAAGGTCAACGGTAGGCTAGTGGTCGACGGCACTGCTGTAATCGAAGAATGGCGTAGGAGCTACTTGAGATATGACTTTCAGTTTTGGAAAAAGGTCGTTGGTTGTGGTTGTTGTGTTGCTTTGTAATATCCACTTGAGATACGTACTTAAGATTTGCTGTATTAGTTAAAAGTTTACTGTTTCAGTTTCAATGAATTGTTTATTGTCATGGTTAGTTGGTATGTTAGTTGGTTGAAATGGTTCCTTGAATTGGTTGAATTTTGGTGAAGTTTTGAAAAATCCAATCTTCGCCGCGCGAGGAGGAGTTGCACCCAGGGGTGTTCTGCCCTGTTCGCCGGGGCGACGGAAAGTGCTCGCCGCGTCGACGTACTAATACAGTTCTTCTTGAGTTTTCTAGAGAATTCTTCTTTTGGGGCATGACCATTCTACCCCTAATTAGTAGGACAAAACGGGGACTCAAATGTAAGGACTAAGTATAGGACTTGTGTTTGGGATGGGTGTATTTGAAAAGAATCAAAGGATGTAGATGGATGTTCTAAGGAAGGCGAGGGCAAATGGGAAATGATCTAATATGAGCTAAAAAAGAGTTAAGTGAGAGAAACCCTTTAGTCCATCCATTCCACCCCTCTCCATTTGCCTAATTTCTCTCAATTCTCCATCCAATCTTCCAGGATTTCTCAGGGATTATAAAGAGCTTTTGAGTAATTTTGAGTAGAGATTCATCTAAAGCTCTAGGTAAGGATTCAGCTTCTAGATTTGATGTTTTCTTATGGTTTAGTGAAGTCTTAATTGGTTGTTATTGTTCTTGTGTTGTTCGAGTGTGTAGAGAGAAACAAGACACAAGGAAAGGAAAAGTGCTAAAGAAGTCACTCTTCACAAGGTAAGTAATCCTACCAACTTGAGTTTGCTAATTTTGAGTAGAGATGTAGATGATGAATAGAGATGTATACTGGTATAAGTATGTATGGTGTTGAGCATTGAGTTGAGATGAATATGTATTATGAGAAGTGTTCTTGATGTGTGATGAGAAATGGAATTTGATGAAGTTTGAGAGATGTTGTGTGAACCTATTTGAAAGTGCTTTTCTTGGCAGGGATTTGGTTATATGAGGGATTTTTCTCCCATTTGGAGGCTAGAGAATGAAGTTATAGTAGTAATTTTAGTAGAGTGTTTATATGCACATGAGTTGCTTGATGAAATGCTAGGTGAATCTGCCTGTCACTGCCTGACTTTCTAAGTATTTTTGGGCCTCTTACGGTGTTGAACTGGGCTGAGACCAAATCTAGAAGTTATAGCCCTATTTCAAGCTTTAAAACGAGACCAAAAACCGTAGCATCCGAGGTTAATAACGCACGTTTATTGCCTTGTTTAGTGTGACTGTGCAGAATGACTGTTTTGAGGAAATCTGTATTTGGCATTTCATAAGTGCATTAGTGAGTATGAGCTCTATCATTTGTTTATACACTCAGAAGTTTTGAGAGATAGTAGAGAAGAGAATAGAGTAGGTTTGCGATGGGGAACCATGATTGGGGTAGAGTATTCCCGCATGTACTCGCATTGAGAGAGCGGCATGAGTATGAGATAGAGAAGTGGTGTAGCCCGTGAGAGTGCATGCGATGAGGGCTATACCCGAGTACCCGAGAGAGAGATTATACGCTCACCTGGCCAAGGGTTCGAATCCAGTGCATACCAAGTCGCGATCGGCTAGAATGAGTACTAGTCACTAGAGTGAGCGAGTCCCGCCGTGCCCCCGTAAGATGGGGCCGTGACTTATTAAAGAGTTTAATAAAAGAGTTACAGGAAGAAGAGAGAGGGAAGTACCAAAGAAAATTGACTGAGAAGTTGTAAGGAAAGAATTAGAGAGAGAGTTCGGGGATAGATGATAGAGGATTTACTTACTGAGCTTTTTTAGTGCTCCCCCGTTTGTTTTGTCCTATTTTTTCAGGATCCAGGTGAGGACGCAGTCGGATGGTCGTCGACACGCGAGGGGAAGTGGTTACACTGTCCACAATGTTTTAATATCTTTTGTATACATTATAAGTTTGTGTAAAAATGTATATGTTTGTAAAGAATATATATATATATATATATATTTAATAAAAATAAAATTTTGGGCCCAATTTCTTTATATTATTTTATATGTATTTCATTATGAGTATGTGAGTAGAAAGTGGCTATTATAGCTTTATCCAACTGGATTCAAATACTAGGAGTTGCCACGAAATTTCGTTAAGGATACCCTCCATTGAATCAAGCTTTGCCCCTTGCAAAGATTGAATAGCTGTCAACTTGGGTACCTGGTCTATCTTCCGGAGTGCGAAGTTGAGGTCCATTTGTTTGTGCATGTTTCGCCAACTACCCTTGATAATCCGCAAGGGTCCAAAACGAACCTCCAAAGCTTGTAAAAAAGAATCCCAAGAACGAATTTGTCCATTGGAAGACATCCAAAGATACCAAACGAACCTCCAAGGCTTGTAAAAAAGAATCCCAAGAACGAATTTGTCCATTGGAAGACATCCAACGATACCAAACGAACCTCTAAGGCTTGTAAAAAAGAATTCCAAGAACGAATTTGTCCATGGGAAGACATCCAATGATACCAAGAAAGAGCCTATCCATCCATGTGAAATGAAGAACTGATCAATCGTTGTTCAGATGGCGTATCAAGGTTATTGAAAAATTGTTCAGCCTTAAATGTCCATCCCGCCGAATCTGAACCATCAAATCGTGACAAAGTGCATCGAAATGGGTTGAAAGATGTTGTTGATGCCGCCTTAAATTTAGTCACTTGATCATCCAAAGTATGTGTTTCATCTGCCATGGAAAAAGAACGAAAGCACCACTGATAGAGTTTCTGATATGATCTGTTTATATGAGGAACATAGACCTTTAAGAACAAGAGACAGAGAGATTAATTGACAAAATTCTTTATTGATAACCACGATCTAGATTTAGACTACTATATAGTCTTACACTTGACTCCAAATGACTCCCAAAAGGACTCTAATTCCTATTCTAATAGCATAACAGAGTAATTGTAACTCTTATTTTAAAAAATATCATAATTGTAAGATATCCTAAATGCCTAATTCTACTTATTGTATCATTTTTGGATATCTCCTCAATCATCCCATAATCTAACAGTTTGAGCGTGGGTTACGGCATAGAAGGCCAATTTCCAACAAAAGGATGGTCGTTTCACTTTTGAGTTCATTAAAAGAATGAATAAAGAGTTTAATATTGTTTCGAGGTTGAGAACATATGATCTGCCATTATTCAGTTTTTGTGAAAATTTCAGGTTGAGAAGGCTTATGAAGTGGAAGACCATAAATAAAGTGTTAGCCAATTAATACGACTGCAAATCATTCGTTGAACTTAAAACGTCTGAGCTAATTAAAATCATAACTTTATTGATTCTCCTTTGTGAAGAACCTTACATTAATTTAAATAATTGGCCAGATATATTCAATTACTTAAATCTGACCTTATTGCATTTTGATAACTATATAGTGGTTGAATTGAGCCATCTCTTATATAAGGAAAAAAGAAACAAAGATTTATCTCTTGCAAATAACTTCTCTGCTGTCAATTCTAGAGAAAATTTAGCTGTCCGGCCATCCCAAGCTTCGATTTAAGAAAATGGCTTTGAAACTGTTTTTCATTTTTTTTTAATTTAGAGAAGATGACGTGGCATAGTTAGATTAACTAAACACGTAAAATGGGTTAAAATGAAAAGATTAAAACATATGTGGGCCGAATAAAAAATAATAAAAGTTTTTAAAATTAGAAATTTCTCAAAATAAGCCCCACTAACTATTCACCTCTCTTAATCGAAATTCATTAGGGCAAAAAGCGATTTCTTAAACCAAAGGGAGACAGTGCGATTTTCGATCGAACCCGCAAATTTCCACACCATATTCAATCGTAAACTCAATTTTTTGAACCCTAAATGGAATATAGTCACGATTTCCAGTGATAAGTTACGATTTTTGATCGATTTCTTGAACCCTAAAATCGATTTCTTGAACCCCAAACGGAATCTGCGCGATTTCCGGCGATATAGCCCACATTTTCGAGCGAAACTACAAATTTTGACACCAAATTCAATCCAAAACCATGGCTGACACTCACAATGACGAGGAAAACCCAATGGCACTTTGAATCCTAGATTCTGGTGGCGCAAGCAGTTCAATGGCTGCTTCGGTGGATCATTCGATTAGTGAAGGTGGTCCACATGCAGAGGAGACGCTAGCGGCACAAGAACAGAGGGAAGAATCGGCAAACGGTTCTGAAGACGAGGAGTCAGGCAAGAATTCAGGCCATGAGGAGGATTCTGGCGAGAATTCAGGCTAGGAGGAGTCTTCCGAGGATTCAGGCGACGAGGAGGAGGCCGAAGAGAACAAGGAGGCCGGCAAAGAAAGGGTACGTTCTGAACTGTCGCTTAAGCGATCATTTGTATCGCTTAAGCGATTAACCTTTTTTACTCATGGTCGCATCATCTACCCAGAACTAAGATCGCTTAAGCGATCCTTTATATCGCTTAAGCGATTGATTCAGTTGACTCTTGGTCACTTAAGCAATTTCAGATCGCTTAAGCAATCTTGCACGAGGTAGAGTCAAGATCTCTTAAGCGATCTGAAATCGCTTAATCGACCACAGTGGTAATTTTTTGTTGCTGATATTTTGTTTATTAGTTATTTTGGTTTATTTTTGTTGCTGACATTTTGTTTATATCGATTGTGCAGATTATGCAGACCATAAATTATACAGACTGCGAGTTGGACCTTATAAGCGATAAGGTGCCCTACTTCCTTGCAAGGGTGACGGTCAGGTCAAGTTGGGAAGTTTTTGATAGAATACAGGACATTTTAGATGGAATTACGCATGGTAGAAGAGATTTCCGTCGCACTTGTTTCGGTCGATTTTTAGGACTCGGAAATCATTGGAAAAAGGCATTTTGGGGGCAGGGAGTGCATTACATGTTGCTGCACTCAGTAAAATATAATAAAAAAAAAGAAATGTGGTTTGCGGTGGGCGGAAAGCCACTACGTTTTGGCATGATGGAATATGCCCTAGTGACGGGCTTAGGATCTGGGGAAGTGCCAGATAAGAAGGCAGAGGCAATAAGGAATAGTCGGGGAGCCAAACAGTTTTATAATAAGGTTTTGCAGGGGGATAAGTCTATTATAGCACAGGTATTAGAGAATAGGCTAGAAATAGTTGAATTTACTGATACAGAGAAGATAAAAGTGTGCTTGGTTTTGTTTTTACATTCGATCTTATTGGCTGGTGACTCAACAAAAGCTGTTGAGAAAGATTGGTTGTTGTTTGCAAGCAACTTGAAGTTTTTTAACTCTTATCCGTGGGGACTGAAATCATATGAGCGAACCATCAATAGCCTGAAAAAAGTAGACATGGCGTTAAAGTAGTCCTAATGGGAGGGGAAGGATAAACCAAGGACGTACAATTTGTTTGGATTCCCATGGGCAATACAGGTAAATATTAATAGCTTTTTGTTATATTTTTTGTAACATATGTGTTTGAATTATGATATGGACAGTTTTTTTACAATGTAGGCTTGGATGTACGAGGCTATCCCTGTCTTCGCTAAGGGGGGGGGGGAGGGAGGAGCAACAGTTTGGATGTGCAACAGCAATTTCCTAGGATGTTGCGGTGGCATGTCCAGAGGTACACCCATTCGGATTACGAGCAAATAGACGTTGAGATTCAAGCGGCTGGGGTAAGATTAAAGGACTAAGCTTTTGAATATGCAGTTGCTTTAAAATGTCGCTTCAATCTAATTAATTTTGTTTCTTATTGCAGGGAGTCGTCCGTCCCTTTCTCACCGCTACTGGGGCCTAAGCGGAAGAGGACTATGTCAAATCTTTCAAAGCATTGGAGGATGCAAGGGATGAACAAATAGACTGCCTGATGCGGGACCTAAAAGGGGTCACACATGTGATGGCAGTTGCGGGGCCACTGCTTCACAACATGGTTGATGCCGAGAATTATGAAGCTCCAATGGGCGGGAGGCCCGAGGATGAGGAGGAGAAGAGGGAGGAAGAGGTTCGTATGCCTCAGTAAACCGGTACAACAAGTACCACTTTGTCGAGACATCGGCATCGGGAGAATGAGGTTGTTGACCTCATAAACGACCTGTTTGAGAGTTTTACAACAGCCGTTTATGCAAGGTTTGATAAGATAGAAGAGCGCATGAAAAGGGTGGAGGAGAAAGTGGATAAGCTAGGAGACAAAGTTGGTACAATGGAGGAGGAAGTTGGTACAATGGAGGGGGAAGTTGGTGGAGAATTAAAGGCGGTTGAAGTGCAAACTGGTTTGAAAAGAGAGAGCCGGAAGAGCAAGTTTGTGAAATTGCCTTACATGGTAGTGACACAGATAAAGAAGAAGAAAATTAAGAAACAAATGGAGGAAGAACCAGAAATGGTGGAGGTTGAGGAGGTTGGTGGAGGAAATAGGGCGGTGATAATGGAGGAGGGCGAGGTGGGAGGCGAAGGAAGCGAGGATGTAAACATGGAGGAAGGGGGAGGAAGTGGGCAAGGGAAATTGGACTCAAATGTTGATTTGTATAGGCCAATAGAGGAAAAGAAAAAACTCTTCTATGCCTATTACAATGGATCAGGAAGTAATGGCCATATAAAGTGTAAGACAAGGGATTATCCTCGGGAATGGTTTGAGAAGTTGTTGACGATGGGCACGTGGCTTGAGGACTCGGTGAGTTATTTTCGCTTAATTTTCCTTATTTTTGCCTATGTTTTCCATACTTATCTTGTTGTTTTTATTTGATGCAGCACATCGATGAGATATTGGCACTGATGAGGCTACGATAGACTACTGATGGTGATCTGTTGTATCCCGACTGTGCCATCACTGATGTGGCATTTGGCCAAAGGCTTATTTCAGCATATCACACTTTAATTAAAAATGTCATTGCTAGTGTTACAACAAAAGGATCGAAGCGAAAAAGATTGGCCCCAGTACAGTTGGACTGCATCCCTGATGATTTTCATTTTAATGACAGAAATATGCAGTATATACGAGGGGATCAGCCCAAATATGGCCACGGTTGGGCCTTTGTTAAAAGAGTATACTGCATCATCCTCGTCAAAGAGATGCACTGGATAGCAGTTGTTGCGCATCTAGAGGAGGGGTTGCTGAAGATCCTTGACTGCAACCCCACTATTTGTCGAGAGAAGTAGTTGGAGATCGAGTTAGAGCCACTGTCCAGGTTGTTCCCGCGGCTGTTGCATGACAACAGGATGTTTGGGCACTTGGGTGATCAAGTACTAACCGGAAAGTGGCCAATTAAGCGCTCTACCGACCTAATAAATGAGTCAAGGTAAATTTTGTATAAAACTAACTTACATAATACAATTGTTCTATAAGTTTATTCTAATGCTAATGTCTTCTTCCTATTGTAGTGCTGAATGTGGGGCATATGCCCTGAAATTTATTGAGTTCGACATGACCAACACCCCGAT